>NC_085140.1:74081287-74437970 GCF_024139115.2 Armigeres subalbatus
TGGACAGTAGTACAGTAGACCAGCGGTTCTCAACCTTTTCCTTCATAGGTACCCCTTCAGACGTTTGCATAGTTTGGGGTACCCCCCTGATTTCTTTTTTTGAAAATTTATCTAGAAGGCATGTAAAAGTAATAATTTCGTATTCGATTCTCATGTGGCTTCTATCAAACCAATTGAATTTTCAAAAAATAATTTTGGGCTTCCAAAGAATTTACGCACTTCGACTTCGCTATTTTAAACTTTTGTAACACTAATAATTGTCATATTACATTGAAGTAACTTCAAACTGTTTGGGTTTAATTATAACACGAATGCGTTACGAATACAAAACGAAATTTTAGACACTACCAATGAAAGGGTTAACAATGGAGATGTTTGAAATAAAATAGTTCCCGAAACTTTTAGTCTTCTGATGCAATACCACAGTGAAGGAGGCTGGGTTCGATTCCCGGTCCAGTCTATATTTTGTATCGATTTACCTGGGCATAAGAGTTTAATTGTGCTAGCATTCCAAAAATAATAACTCAATTAGTAATGTAATACCCAAAAGATGAAAAACAAATAAATTCTAGAACGATTTTGAAATTACGACCATTTTATAAGTTCAAGATTTGAATATTTTGTATTTTTTTTAATATGGGATTCTGAATAAAACATTGCAATTCTGATTGAAATTCCAGGACATCAAAGGATATTACTAGGTGTCAGCTTCTGAGAAATTTGATTTCCTGTTCCCAGAAATATGATAGAAGTTTTTGATAGAACTTTAGAGCATTGAGGATCTTGGAATTTGATATTATAATGCTGTGATGTGCATGCGAAGCTCTGCAGTCAAGAATGTATGTACAGTAGACTAGCCAGGATTGGAAAAGTTGTCGAATGAATAAATAAACTTTTATATAGTTTCCGGCTGAAAAACGTGCGTATGTTATCAATGGCGGCTGAGATATGTATTTTTACGCGCATGCATTTTCATACGTTTGAGGGCGCGCCAAATCACATATCACAGGTACCTTTGATAACATGCGCACGTTTTTCATGTCAATCAATGAATTCCAAAGTACACAACCCAACTCCCGAATCAGCTGGAAACTATATAAAAGTTTATTTAATCATCGTATAATGTTCTGTGGAATTGATATTTAACATATCAACTGTCTTGGTTTCAATTCTGAGTTCAATCGAGCATACCGAACCAATTTTCTAGAACGAAGGAGTGACGGAGGTGTATTAACCTATGTATTTTGACTGAAACTCCCATACAAACTTCAAATCAAATGCGCCAGCTTCTGCAACAAGCGATTGAGCTGAAAATTTCAGAGATTGATTTTCTCACCCAAAGGCACAATCCTGGGTGGTGCCCCTTAGAATTCTACAACCATTTTTTCTCCCCATACAATGTTAGGCCAGTCTAATGTACAGGGGTTACACAAAAAGTTGAGATTGGCTAAAATTTGACAAAACTCAATGCTTGAAATAATCCGATTTTGATAAAACCAAAACCGTCGAACAAAGAAATTCTTCTAGTTTTCTATCCTTTACCTAAATCATCGATTTATAAACATTGGAGATTTTCCGGTTTTTCGAGGGTATGTTTAAAATGCATTTTTTGGTTATCATTTTTGTTATGACGTGAACCTTCATAGTAGTTTATGATTTACCAAGAATCTAGGACTAATTTTCCGGCTAATGGTAGCTACAAGTCAAAAATCCGTTATCGAAAATGTTTCTGTAATCAGCCTTTCGCAAAGCCACGAACTTTGATACCCATATTCGGACTAGAAGAATTTATGCGTTCAAATATTCCAGCTTTATCAAAATCGGATTATCAACCTTTTTGTCTTATTCCTGTACATCGAATGCTTATTGTTTTTCTTTCAAAAACCAATATGATTAGTAGAATTCGTAATTAGTGTGCAGCCTCTGAGGAACTCATGGGCCACTATGGACTTTTTGAAAACCGTCATCTATGTTAGAGATGCGCGGGTTTCACATTTTGTAAACCCGAACCCGACCCGAACCCGATTTAGAAATTCCTTTTAAACCCGGACCCGACCCGAACCCGGAATGAAAAATCTTATCAAACACGAACCCGACCCGTACCCGACAATTTTTGCAGTCTTAAACCCGAGCTGGACCCGAACTAATTTTTTGGCGGAAAACTCAAACTAGATATTTTATATTTCTCTTTACACCCAACAGGGTATAGGTCCAAACAACGAACAAGCCTTAAAATGATCAAAAGCAAATTAAAAAATATTTAATACTTTATTTCTCGAACTCGTACCCGACCCAGACCCGACATTGCTCTGATTTTCCAAACCCGAACCCGACCCGAACCCGTCGGGTTCGGGTTTTGGGTTTGAAAACCCGAAACCCGACCATCTCTAATCTATGTGACCAAATGTGACGATGTTTCAATTTTGAAGAAAACTCGCGCTGTTTTCCTTTCTAATAGTATGTTAAAATCGACGCCCCGTTGCCACAAGAAGTTTCGTGGCTAGTTCCTTTTGGCCATAAGGACGTGATGCATGTTTTAGAATCTGTCTCAAACTCCTTTGACACATCTAGGTTTTGTCAACTACAAAATAGAAATTAAGATTTAGTAAATATGCTTATTATGTTTGAAAATAAATTTTCAATACTTCATCATATCAATTGTTAGACCCTTTCCAAATGGGCGTAATAGATATTGACCATAGGCTTTTGAACAGCAATTTTAGAATCTCTCCACAACTCAAGCCCTAGTGCTCCTCATTCGGGACGACAAATTTCCTTAATAGAACAAAACGATTCCGTTCTATCCAAAATAGATTGAATAAAGGAGTAGCTACTAGTCGTTTTATATTTCGAGGTCAACTATAATATTTTTTTTTTTGCGATTATAATACAACATCCGCCATTATGCATCTTTGTCTCAGGTACCCCCAGAGACCGGCGAAGGTACCCCTAGGGGTACATGTACCCCAGGTTGAGAACCGCTGCAGTAGACGTTCGATAACTTCAAGTCATTTAACTGCAATGCTTTTTAATTGCAATTCACTAAACCACACTGATGTCAGACTCAATGACAGCTGCATTACGCTGCACATTTAGATGCACTTTTATTGTATCTGACGTCGATTGTCAACCGTTTGACATCTAGAATGCGTTGCAGTTATCCAACGGCGTTCGTTAACTGAAAAGTAAACATGTTGCAGTTATCGAACGGCTACTGTACACTGGATTGCATCTCATTCGAGATTGTCTTAGATAAGAAATGGAAATCTGCCGCAATGTCATCAACTACATGGCCAAAAACATTAAATACGGAGAGTATAGACGAAACCAAAGTACAGTAAACTCTCCCTTTCTCGATATTAAAGGGACCATCGAGTTAGGGAGGTATCGAGGTAGGGAACACATTTATTTTTGGCCAAATACCGTTTGGCCGAGTAGTAAAAATTTGTTTCCTTATTAAGTGAATTAAGAAGTTAGATGTTCGAAGTGAATAGTGAACAGTGAGAACTGAGAACTGAAGAATGAGATGTGTGAAATAAGTAGTGAGAAGTGAGTACTGTAAAACGGAAGTGAATATTAAGTAGTATGATGCGTGCAGAAACATGCGAGTAGTGGAAACTATGATATGAGAAGTAAGAAGTCAGTAGTGAGAAGTGAGTGTTGAAAAGTGAGAAGTACGATCTTAGTCAACACAAGATCGTATACGATATCATATAAGATGTTAAAGTGGAGGTGATATACGTACTTTCCCAAACAACTTGTACATCTTATGTGGCATCATATACACCTGTATTCAGAATAATAGCAGCGGAAGCCGTTTTTTATACAAAATGGTCAACTTTGATAAGCTGTAACTTTGCACCCCGATGACCGATTGAGCTGAAAGTTTTAAAGTAAACTACAAATATGATGAATTTTACACATACTAAGTATCAGTTTTTTCGAATGACGCGTTCAAAAATTACGCACCAGGTCAAATTGTTCAAAATAATAGCAGTTTTGGTTTTGGAAATATCAGAAAAACAATTAATTGGAATGTTATCAATTTGAATTCAGATGCTGTGAGACACTAAGTTTATAATTTAAAAAATATAAATTGTTGAATTTGACATTTGAATTGGCCAATATATCAAAAATAAAAACTGCTATTTTTTTGAACAATTTGACCTAGTGCGTAATTTTTGAACGCGTCATTCGAAAAAAATAATACTTAGTATGTGTAAAATTCATCATATTTGTAGTTCACTGCCAAAATTTCAGCTCAATCGGTCATCGGGGTGTAAAGTTACAGCTTGTCAAAGTTGACCATTTTGTATGAAAAACGGCTTCCGCTACTATTATTCTGAACACAGGTGTACGAGTTTGTGTTGACTGGGATGTGAATGTAACATAAGCAAGGAAATAGAAATAAGAAATGAGACCCTGGCAGCACACATGATCCTCATTAGTATTCGCAACTGATATGTGACCAGATTCGTGGGGCCCTCCTTAGCCGTGCGGTAAGACGCGCGGCTACAAAGCAAGACCATGCTGAGGGTGGCTGGGTTCAATTCCCGGTGCCGGTCTAGGCAATTTTCGGATTGGAAATTGTCTCGACTTCCCTGGGCATAAAAGTATCATCGTGTTAGCCTCATGATATACGAATGCAAAAATGGTAACTTGGCTTAGAAACCTCGTAGTTAACAACTGTGGAAGTGCTTAACGAACACTAAGCTGCGAGGCGGCTCTGTCCCAGTATGGGGATGTAATGCCAATAAGAAGAAGAAGATGTGACCAGATTCAGGGAAGTAGGGAAGTAAGAAACGAGATGTTGAGTAGTGAGAAGTGAAGATAGAAGTAGGCAGAAGAAAAAAGAAAGGAGGAAATAGAAAGAATCTTGTTTCTTACTTCTCGTTCCCCGGCCCTCACTCTTCCTACTCCCTTCACACAACTCACTTCTCACTCCTTATTCCTCACTTCCCACTACTTACTTCTCACTTTTTACTTCGCACTTCTCACTTCTTATATATCACTTCTCCCTTCTCACTTGTAACTTCTTATATTCCAATTCTGACTACTCATTTCTCACTTACCAATTATAACCTCTAATTATTCACTTCTCACTACTACTACTTCGAATTTCTCACTTGCAACTTCTCACTTCTTATTTATTACATTCCAATACTCACTTCTCACTTCTTACTTCGCATTTCTCATTTCTCATTTCTCACTTCTCACTATTCACTTCACACTCAAATTTCTCACTTCTTACTATGCTCAATTTATTTCACTTCTCATTTTTCACTTTTCACTTCTCACTTAATACTTCTTATATTTCACTTCTGACTTCTCATTTCTCATTTCTCACTTCTCGCTTATCGCTTTAAACTTCTACCTTCTAACTATATCGTGTATGTAACTGTTTTTGACAACATTGAGTTAGCGAGGTAAAAGTGTATTGGAAAGTTATTTCGACTCAGAGAATATCGAGTAAGGGAGATATCAACTTACGGAGGGAACGCAGTATGCTTGATTATTAGGACTTGTAATTTCATCGAGAAAGGGAAAATATCGAGTTACAGAACATCGAGTTAGGGAGAAATTTCTGTTATCAAATGCTTACTATTGCAAATCGTGTTGTTATTGTTATGTTTGGTAAAAGCTTCATTAGATTAAGAACATTCAATTAGACTACAAAAGTCCGTTGAATTATAGAAAGTAAATAAATAATTCAGTACTTGGCGGCGTTGGAAAAAAAAAATGACTGGAACTGACTGGCGATTGGTTGCTCAAGAATGAGCGACATGGATTAATGACGTTACATTCGGCTTTGCTTCGAACAACACGGAGGTCCAAGGTAAATTTTCCAGAATATCTAAAATAAACTCCTCCGTCTTTCTGAACTTTAAAGGAAAACTCCTCTATGTTGATTAGTTAATCAACCTTTGGAATTAAACTATCAATTATTTGAATATTATCCAACGTTTCGTATGGAAGCTTTTTGGATAAAAATCTCATAATATTTGTTTTGTTTAGAAAGACTAATCAGCCAATCAATTGGCCCGAGGATCTCTTCTTCTGCTTCGAAGAAGAAATATGTATGAAATCAGTAAGCACCTTTCAACTTTAGTTAATAGTGCATAAGTTACCTATGTCGCGGTTTAATTGGAAACAGTAATAAAGTTTAATGTTCGATGGCACTGCTATGATAGTGAACCTAATTACTGAATTTGCGAACAGAATTTACACTTGACTGCTCCAAAGATGCGAAAGTATAGTTATTACGATGTGCGATTTGTACATTTGCTGCATCGTCCGATGCGGTGTGCTTCCGTTGTTCGCAAAATGCATCGCCAATCGTGGGGCCATTAAGTCTCCTAATTTAAGCAAAAAACGGGCCGGATTTTTTTTCCGATGTCTTCAGTCGTTTTTGCTCCACGAAAGTTCTTTGTCTGGTAGCAAATGAGCCCTTGTTCCTGGTGTTGTTCTAGGGTTGTAATGAGATACATGAGATTTTTTGTAATGCACTTCCACGTAATGATGAACGCTTTGACGACGACGATGACTGCGTTGCACAGTGGCTGTTTGTTATACGAGAGACAGCGACCGTGCAAAAGACGAAAATAGTGGCAATTTTCTTAAGGGCTTCCCGTTTTTTTGCTTCGTAGTCGTTATATCGATGGAACGCTGAAAAAATGGGGAATAATTTTACAGTCGGTTTGAGTTGCTAGACAAAGGATGAAACAAGACAGCGGAAGCATTTACCGTCATTTTAGCAGCAGCTGGGAGTTGAGTTCCGATTGCACCTAGACAAGAACGAAAAAGCCAAGTTTGCACGCTGGAAGTCGGCAATTCAAAGAATTTTCTGGTGTAAATTGTACATTCTACCGTGGCAAATGAATGGATTCCAATGCAAAGTAATGCACTTCTGTTGATATGCATCGTTGATGGGAAGCGTGTGAGCCATCATCTATTAGTATTCAATAGGTACCATAGTTCCGAGAATTGGTGATGCAGTCATTGAAATTGTTCATCAGAACGTGAATTGTACCACTTCAAGTATGAGGTTTTCATGAAATCATTTTTAAATTTCTCACAAAATTTTGTAAACAAATCTGGAAATATTAAACGAAGCTTTACAAATATCTCGAGAAATATCACGGAATCTAGCTAAATAATTTAAATTCGTTAAGCTCTTCGAAGCACACATGTTTTAAATAAATTACAGTTATTACACATGTGAAGTTCTTTTTGAAGCCAACATCGTCTCAATGTTTTATCATATAAATCTTCATTTTAATAAATTGGTATGAATAAACCACATTCAATAAAAACAAACTTTACGACGTCGTAAAAAGTAATTTCATAAATTGCATCCAGCAATATATGTATTACGCAAAACTTGACACATGCCAAACAATGCGCCCGAAAAAAGTACCTCATCTTTTCCCGGTAGTTGTTAGCCCAACCATCAGATGCACTAAACCATAAAATTATCACCTTCCCGGCAAGAAAATTAAAAACAAAGCACACGACACACGACATCGTTCCTCGCGTTTGTTAGCGCGCAAAGCCCAACAGTCGCGTCGGCAGCGGGGTGATAACAAACAAAAAAAATAGCCCATAAAGCATGTTACAGAAGCAGAAGCAGCAGCAGCGGTGGGTCCTTCATCTGCATCGACGCTTCATTGACAGATGAGCGAGCACATTCACGAATTAATTCCGCCATGTGGCATGAATTATTATGCGCGCACATACTGGAAGCTAGAGAAGCCGCCTGCCCGTGAATTGTGCACTCACTTGTGCCAGCCTTTCCTAATTATGGCATGTCGGATAAGGATAACGAGTACGGCGACGATAACAAACAACAACGACCGAGCGAGGACATCGCAATTTTTCCCTTTCACATCAGGGGCGGCCGCTAATTTAACACGGCTTAGTATACTAATTACCGGTTACTTGTATGATCATGATTCCAATATCATACGTTCTTCAGAACTTCCACTATGGTGATGTCATCGGAAAATTCTTCGAATTTCCCACAGAATATCCTAAGGAATTTCCACGGCGAAGAAGGGTAGTGCACCCAAAAATAGCACTGGCTTAAGCATTCTTATCCATTTTTCAAAATTTCAGTATTTTAAAACTACTTGAACTATTTAAAAGATTTGTTCAAAAGTACCAGTGTATTTTCCTTCATATGCATATGAAGGAAAATACACTGGTACTTTTGAACAAATCTTTTAAATAGTTCATTGCGATGGCTTAGTAAATATCGACGGATGTTGTGGAATAAACGGATGATTGGCTGGTTTATAGGCAATGGATTGGTACGTCTGCAGTTGAAAACGGGTAGAAGAGTGGAACCAACGGTCCACGGTTGAACGACGGCAAGGCTATCTGGAGCAGCGGCCCCTGGCCTCCGCGGGTGCTACAGCACCTTTTATTTCTCAAAGCTCGATGGATCAAGCAGCACGGATGAGATGGAACGAACTTGAGTGCAGTGGGAAAGGTCGGCTCTTTACACCGGCTGTTGCTGGTTTTCCGGGAACCGTAATGTATTGCAGACCGAGTCATCTGGTTGTGCGTATTTGCTACGACGCACGGAATCGAAACAGCCTTTGAAGGATTCGCCGGATGTATTGGCACGTGTCCAGATACAATCCAACCAAACACAGTATTTTGCAGCGTTGGACCTACTTCGCACACCGTCATTCTTCCATCGGTGAGAAGATCGAAGAATTATTCGGCTCCAATGATGATATCGAAGAACAACAAAGCCCCTGGGGTTGACCAACTACCAGGAGAGCTTTTTAAACACGGTGGTGAGGCACTGGCTAGAGCGCTGCACTGGGTCATTACCAAGATTTGGGAGGAGGAAGTTTTGCCGCAGGAGTGGATGGATAAGCTGGATTGTAGCAACTACCGCGCAATCACATTGCTGAACGCCGCCTACAAGGTACTCTCCCAAATTTTATGCCGTCGACTAGCACCAACTGCAAGGGAGTTCGTGGGGCAGTACCAGGCGGGTTTTATGGGCGAACGCTCCACCACGGACCAGGTGTTCGCCATTCGCCAAGTACTGCAGAAATGCCGCGAATACAACGTGCCCACACATCATCTATTCATCGACTTCAAAGCCGCATATGATACAATCGATCGGGACCAGCTATGGCAGCTAATGCACGAACACGGTTTTCCGGATAAACTGACACGGTTGATCAAAGCGACGATGGATCGGGTGATGTGCGTAGTTCGAGTTTCAGGGCATTCTCGAGTCCCTTCGAAACCCGCAGAGGGTTACGGCAAGGTGATGGTCTTTCGTGTTTGCTATTCAACATCGCTTTGGAAGGGGTACTACCAAGAGCACGGATTAACACGAGCGCGACAACTTTCAATAAGTCCGTCCAGCTATTTGGCTTCTCTGACGCCATAGATCTTATGGCACGTAACTTTTAGAAGATGGAGGAAGCCTACATCAGACTGAAGAAGGGAAGCTAAGCGGATCGGACTAGTCCTCAACACGTCGAAGACGAAGTACATGATAGGAAGAGGTTCAAGAGAAGACAATGTGAGCCACCCACCGCGAGTTTGCATCGGTGGTGACGAAATCGAGGTGGTAGAAGAATTTGTGTACTTGGGCTCACTGGTGACTGCCGAAAATGACACCAGCAGAGAAATTCGGAGACGCATAGTGGCTGGAAATCGTACGTACTTTGGACTCCGATCGAATAGAGTTCGCCGCCGTACCAAACTGACAATCTACAAAACGCTCATTAGACCGGTAGTCCTCTACGGACACGAGACCTGGACGATGCTCGTGGAGGACCAACGCGCACTTGGAGTTTTCGAAAGGAAAGTGCTGCGTACCATCTATGGTGGGGTGCAGATGGCGGACGGTACGTGGAGGAGGCGAATGAACCACGAATTGCATCAGCTGTTGGGAGAACCATCCATCGTTCACACCGCGAAAATCGGACGACTGCGATGGGCCGGGCACGTAGCCAGAATGTCGGACAGTAGCCCGGTGAAAATGGTTCTCGACAACGATCCGACGGGCACAAGAAGGCGAGGTGCGCAGCGGGCAATGTGGATCGATCAGGTGGAAGATGACTTGCGGACCCTTCGTAGACTGCGTGGTTGGCGACGTGTAGCCATGGACCGAGCCGAATGGAGAAGACTCTTATATACCGCACAGGCCACTTCGGCCTTAGTCTGATTAAATAAAAATAAATAAATAATAGATGATATCGATTTGTCCGGGCTCACAGAAAATCGGGTCGGCCAATATCATATCGGATGGTGGTGTCCATTGACGGATGTTGATTTTCCGCTGCGGGAGAGTTGAAGTTATCTCAGGCAGAACATAAAACGGCTATTTTTGGGTGCACTACCCTTCTTCGCCGTGGAAATTCTTTAGGACATGTCTTTCCGATAAACCGAAGAATCGCCGAACCGAGGAAGTATACACGCACTAACTCGCCACCGGGACACCGATTTTGAACCGCCGATACCTTGAACAGTTAGTTAGGTTAGATCAGAAAATCCACGGAGTTTCAACTTTTAACTGAAGCTTTCGGTCATGAAACAGAATTGCGAATATGAATCTAGCAAAGCTCTAGCAAATCGTGTCGCTCCGTGCTGGTCCTTGACACAGACTACAGCTGTGGATATCAGAACATCTCCAGGAGGATAACAGATAGGAATTGTCAGTGCTACTGTATTTCGAGTCGTGCATGACTGGTTTGTGGTGGGCTGTGGTGGTGTGTCTGACGAATAGGAGAGCACTTGTGGAAGGTATAGTGGCCTGGTTGTTTGCATATTGGTCTTGGTTATGTGATTGACTCTGCTGTTGCTGAGAGATTGACATAGGAGGTTCGTTTCGCGGCGGGACGGAGGATTTGACGGGCGGGTATGATTGCTCACTGGACTGGAATCAGAATGCAGCAAGGAGTGGTGCTTTTCTTGACAATGATGACAGGAACCCTTGAAGCACGACCTCACTTGATGCCCGGTTGAAAGACAGTTTAGGCATAAGTTTTTCTGGTAAACTGCGTCAAATCTTTCCGGAACCGTCAACTTCAGGAAAGTGATACAACGAAATGCTGAATGGAACGCTTCTCCGCAAAAGACGCATTCGTTCCACGACTGAATGGCAGAGCTACTCACACTAGCTTTCGAGTGGCATTCTTGTACGGGTAAAGGTTCCCCCAAACACACGCGATGCACAGCGATTCTGTCGTCGGTAATATGGAAGCGCAAATACCAAATTGCTTGCAGCGACCCAACGATAGAATCGCGGCGACTAGTTGTCGCCGTCGCGGCGATGAAATCGCTTAGGTTTGGGGGAGCCTTAAGACTGTTGTACAAGGATCTACGGATTGCAGGACAGAACAGTGTGCACGGAGAAACTTGATCAGGTTTGCATACGTTGGAACCGCTTTAGAATTGTGGTGTGATTCCCAGTGTCGAAGAGTGGTTGCATCGAGGCGTGAACAGACCAAGTACACCAGTAAAGTGCTCCAATTTGCGGTTTTCTCACCAATTTTATCCAGCATTAAAAGATTTTTCTCAAAATCGCCGATCATCTTACTTAGTGAATCGTAGCTTTCCTTCTTTATTCCTTCCACAGAAAATAGAGTATCCAAATGAGCCTTCACGATCAACTTCTTGTTCTCGTACTTTCGCTCCAGTGTAATCCAAGCCACGTCGTAATTTGCTTCGCTCATCTCGACCGAGTTGATTTCTTGCAAGGCTTCTCCAATCAACGACGACCGTAGATACGTAAACGTGTCCATAGCTGTCAAGTGAAGGTTATCGTGTATTAGGCTACGTACACTGAAGCATGGTACTCGTATTTCGGGAACCTTCACCCTTGAAATTCCGGTTGAAGTGGATTGTGGAACAAGTTGCGTTACGGAAACAGCACCAACGGGATTAGGTAATAATCGTGTGAGACCAGCCTTCAGCTTATAGTAGATGTTTTCAACTTTCATCACTATCTTAACGTTTTGCTCCTCTCGTTCTTTACGTAAGCCAGCAATACGCGCCTTAAGCTGCTCCTTGGACCCCTTCTGCTAGGATTCCTCTTCGTCGAAGATGTCGTCGGTCAGCAACTCAATTTTCCGACGCACCACATGGAATTCCTTGAATACTTCCTCCAATCTCTGCAGACGGACCGGCACTTGATCTACTAGGCCGGAATCATAATGGTCGACAAAGTACTGCATCGCTTCAAAAGTTTTCCTGGCATTTCGATCTTGCTTCTCCAGCTCGCGAAATTCGTTGCTCATTTCGACTGGTCACTAGATCACTACCGCGCTGAATGTATACAACACTGCCACCAAAAAATAGTCACTTCAACTGTGCAGACCAACAATCCCTCGTTCGGAATTGTGGACCAGCCTAATCCACGTAGCAGCTGACGATGAAGCTAACAGCAGCACAATGGCAGCTCAAACACATTTTCATCGTATTGCGGATCTGTTTCTACTGCTCTTGCACCAGTTCACTGAACACTAATTTGTGCCTTCTTCGACAAGTTAAATCCCAGTTAGTATGATCACAGGAACACAGTCTATGGATCAGTCACTAGCTTCGGTCACTTCACAAATAGTCTCCGAAATCCGGTTCGAAGCACCAAAATGTTTCGACGGGAATTAAAGTTTGACTGGGAACGGATTTCGGACCGGACAGTTAGAACGCGGCACTGAATTAGAGCTCTGGTTAAAGTCTAATTAACGCGATTTATTGCTCTCCTCAGACAGAAGTGTACGCTATACATGAAATACGCGGGAATCCACAGAACAATCTGCGCGCTTGGATGTTTCGTAACTAACTTTATTATTATTATCTCTCGGCAAATGTAGTGCATGCCTAGGGGTCTGCCTAGGATGTGGTGGGGTTCGACAGTGGGCTCTGTTGTAGCGCGAAACAACGGACACGAATAGGAACATGGAACGTTTGAACCCTAGCCCATCAGGGTAAATTGGCACAACTTGGCAATGAGGCACGCCGCATGAAGCTTGATATCCTGGGACTGAGTGAAGTCCGTTGGCCAAACCTTGGAGAACACAGAACGCCGTCGGGACAAGTTCTGCTATACTCTGGTTTATGAGGTGAACACGCTCCCCGGCATCGCGTGGATGGCTTCCTACTAAGCGCTCTGGCACACTCTGCGCTTATGAAGTGGGAACCTATAAGTGAAAGGATAATCGTTGCCAGATTTAGAACACGGGTCCGAAACCTTACTATAATCCAATGTTATGCGCCATCCGATGCTGCCGATCTGCAAGACAAAGAGAACTTTTACAGTCAACTCAATGCCGTCGTCGTAGATAGAATCCCGAAGGGTGATATCAAGATCTGTTTGGGCGACTTCAATGCTCAGATCGGATCAGACAACTCGAACCATGAGCGCATTATGGAACGCCATGGTCTCGGAGAAATGGGCGAAAACGGAGAGCTGTTCGCAGAATTTTGTGGTAATAACGACATGGTGATCGGGAGATCGGTCTTCCCTCATCGACCGACCCACAAGGTCACGTGGGTCTCCCGTGATGGCTTTACAGAAAACCAAATCGACCACATCTGCATCAGCCGAAAATGGAAACGGAGCCTTCTTGATGTACGTAATAAACGTAGTGCCGATATGGCGTCTGATCATCACCTCCTCATCGGCGAAATACGCCTGCGCATTGCGCGAATTCGTCGGCAGGAGGAAAGAGTTAGACGACGATTCAACACACGCCAACTGGAAGATGCCACGGTGAAACGGACCTTCGTTGAAGAACTGGAGACACGTGCTGCAGATATTCCGGAAGGTGGCAGCGTGGAAGACCAATCGACCGCCATCAAGAATGCCTTCATCGCCACCAGCGAGAACAATCTGGGCGAACTGTGCCCTTTTCAAGTGCCAGCCAGGCCATCACCACCTCGGCATGATCTGCCTAGGATCCGACGTATAACACGCGTCAATACCGAAGCTCCATCACTGCTAGAGATTCAAACAGCCATCCAAAGCATGAAATCGAATAAAGTTCCAGGGGTCGATCGCATATCAGCCGAGATGCTCAAAGCAGACCCATGACATCCGCTCAACTACTGCATCGTTTATTTCGTAATATCTGGGACACCTCAACTTTCCTGGTTGACTGGATGCAAGGTATCTTAGTGAAGGTGCCCAAAAAGGGTGACCTGACCAGGCTTGTAAAATGTCATCTGCATGTCATTTGACTAATTTGTTAATAACTTTCTTCAGAAGTAAAATTCACATCATAATTTTAGATGTACTCATAAAGCTTGAGTAGGGCTATATTTTTGGTCAAGGATACATTACTCTAAATATAACATCTAAGGCTGGAGAGTGAAAACTCTCCAAAATGTCACGTGTCATTTGACATAATGTCATTTGAATGACATTTTGCCTCCCACGCACAAGATTACATATTTACAGGCATGTCTTGTTAGACAAAGTTGTAGCCACATTTAAGCGCTATAAGTTTGTCATACATCAAGAATCAATAGCTAACTTCTGAAAAAAGTTCTGGGAAAATTATACAAACGAATGCAAATGACATTTTACAACACTGGACCTGACTGTATACGATAACTGGCAAGGCATTATGTTGCTGAGCTTTCGACTGTCACAATCACGAGAATATGTGGGGCGCCCATCGCTGCCTTTGCGAGTTTAAGAAATATCTGGAAAAACAGGCAGATAAGTGAACGCACCGAAATACGAATTTTCAACTGTAACGTGAAATCTGTGCTGTTATACGCTAGCGAAACATGGTGTGTATCAGTGGAGAACACTCAACGGCTGCAGGTGTTCAAGAACAGATGCCTGCGGTATATAATTCGGGCCTGGTGGCCTCACAACTGGATCTCAAACAACGAGCTCCATCGTCGTTGTCCCCAGAGGCCGATAGCAACAGAAAATCCGGATCGGAAGTGGGGTTGGGGCGGCCACACTCTCCGTAGGGGCGGAAACGAAATCTGTAAACAAGCATTAGACTGGAACCCAGCGGGACATCGCAGCAGAGGCAGACCCAGAGGCACATGGCGGCGGAGCCGCAATAAAGAAATAAAACAAGTCGACCGAAATCTAACCTGGCAACAGGTTAAAGCGATAGCCGGGCAACGCTCAGGATGGAGATCTTTCAAGTCGGCCCTTTGCACCACCGGAGGTCTACAGGATCCATAATGCAAAAAAAATGTAGTGCATGGGGAACAGCAAAACCAATACAATGCACAGAGAGTGGATAATATTGCATAAAGATTGTGAATGACTATTATGGTGTTTTAGGTTGGTTGTTTGTTTCCAAATGTCAAATGCGTACTGCATTGCAATGGTAATGGAACATTGATCACAATTCGAACGTTTTTGACATCTTGATGCAAGTTTTTCGTGCACTGATGTTTTCCCAATGCCTTCAATGAAACTGAACAGAAACAAGGTGCTTTTTGGAAAATGTTGCGTGTGCTACTTGGGAAGTAAGTGCAGTGCGTGTTTTATTCGTCGGTAAAATAATAAAATATCTATTTGGTGTCGGTGGCTCATGCGCATGTATTGCGCTTTGCTCTGGTCGAAAGGGTCGAAACAACCGCGATCTTCCATAGTTTGCTGTAACTATCGGGAAAATAAATACAGAGTGCTGCGCGTCCGTTCGGTCGTCCAATACACGATTATCCTCAGTATTCATATGCCACCGGGCGTGCATGGTTTAAGTTTTTCTAGTGGCGAGACAGCGAGTTAGTGTTTTTTCCCATCCCATACATCGCATTATTTACCAAAGTAAATCCAGATAAAATATTCTATACAACTAAAACAATACCACATCCCGAGACAATTGTGTAGATGCAGAGGTGTTCTCAGTCTCTAGTAGCAACGAGAGTTGAACTAACAATCATTACTTTCTTATATGATCGTAAGGACGTGGCCGGCGCCGTTATTACCTTTAAATATTTGAGCTTCCGAAACGTGTACATTGAGAATGGGTAGCTAATCACAAGCCCCATTTAATGTGTTCTCTGCACAATTTCGCAAGTTCTAGTCAATCACGGAGTAACAACTACGAATTGTGCGGTCATAATGCTTATGCTCATGCTCATGCTCCACATCTAGATATTTTCATGAGCCGATGGTCCCTTCAATATCGAATCATGAAGATTTGCCTGTAATGACATTTCCCCGAATATAACAATTCCCCGAATATGACATTTTCCTGAATACGACAATACCCCGAATAGGACATTTCCCCGAATATGACATCTCCCGAATATGACAATTCCCAATAATCAACAAGGGAAAAAGTGGCAGTGAACGGCTCAACTTCTCATAGAAATTTCGTGCTGTTGAAAGTAGCCGCTCTATGCCTGTTTATGGATTTTAAGTGCTTCAATCGTATGTCCAGTTTGGGATTGGGTAAAAAAACTATTTTCAATTGTTTAAAACATTTACAATAACGACACTAATTGAAAGAAACATCGTATCCGCATATTCAGCTCAGTTACAAGTTGAAGCCAACCCTGGCGAGAACCCCGTCTGAAGGATTCCGAGTAAACACTTGAGGTGTTTGCGCGAGCTTTGCAAGGCTGTTTTCATGGGCCCAAATACCTACCACGCTTGCTATGACGTCCGTCGTCGCTTCGTGGAGGTTTTGTATAGACAGCAATTAGCATATCGAAGAGGGCGATGAAGCGGTGGGTGGAGCGACAAGCGAAGGATGTTCGTTCACTCATCAAACACTCGAGTTTCATTTTGCAAAAACCGTTGCGATGCTGCTGATGGCATTATGATTTTTTTTGCCCCACGTTTTCTATTTCGTCACCAATGAGATGCAGAACTTTTCCCCTTGAATGGATGGAAAGAAGATTGAATGGCAAACAGTGGCTGGACGGGGGTGACTGTTCAAAACATGAGTGCAATTGAAAATCTTTTGAATTTTCTTCCCTTATTAGGGTTTTGGTTTTTATTTTTCTTCAGCTCCAGTCGCGTTATCATCGCTCAGAGGGGAAGGCTAGCTGGCATTTGTTGCTTTTTTATTACCGTCGAATCCGAGATAACCATCATCATTCATCGTCATCATTAAAATCATCACCGCCATCTTCATTACCATTATACATAGAAGTGTTTGCAGGCGTTTTGTAAAATTCATTTGACTTGCCATCATTTCACATAGATTTTTACTCTCATGCCTCAGATTGTAGTTTTAGAGCAATATCCTGTTAGTTATAAGGATTGGATATAGGATCATTGAGGTGCACCAAACTCGTCATACTTTATGAGTTGATAGCATGCAATAATAAAAAAAACTTGCACTACAATAACCTATAACTTAATATGACAAAGAAAAGTTTTAAAAATTGTGTGATTAATATGAAAATTACAATTCAAATTTAAAAAGATTCACCTCAGTGTTGTTTTTGTATTTCTTATATTGCAGTAGATATCCAGCACTTTTAAATATATTCCACCCATCCCTACACCTCACAAATGCAAATTCCAAAGTTAGTTCTAAGAAAAAGCATAAAAAATTACCCTCCGACTGATTCTTTTTCTCTCATGCACACATATTCATCAATCGCCGATTCTAAAACCAGTTAGCAGAGAAAAAATCCACCCACTGACCGGAGATGTTTTTTTACAAGGCGCAATGTGGGTGGTGCAATTGTATTGGAAATGGAGAAAGAAACAACCCGAGAAAATGGCCCAACCAACGCCAACAACTCGAGAACACATTCAATGAAGTGAAGTTTCACATTCCAGTCTCGTTTGATGGTGCCCCGCTGAACACAGATACACAACCGTACAGATTGGACGTGTTTTTCCCGGTCCTTAGTCAGGGAGAAGTGATCAAAAAAGTACCTATCGGTTGGGAAAAATAAGTCGACACTTTGGTCGAAAATGTCCAATTAAGGGTCAAGTATGACACTCACCTAAATGCCAACTAACATTTCGCAGCAAGAATGAACTAAAGTGGTTTTGTGATTCCAAAGGTAATTTAGCACTGATTGAAAACCTTCCATTCTGCTCGAAACAAACTAAAATTGTGTTTTAAAACACCGCTAGGAATTACAACACGTAGTGAAAATATGAAAGAAAAACAGAATTTGATGACCACTTGATGTAGTCTAAAGTTTAAAACGAAAGTAGAGTAGCAAACATTTTTTTATTGGAAAATTGATATTATTTTTAGAAATGGGTAAATAACTCAAATAGGACCATATTAGACTATTTTCCATCCAAGTCTGTGTGGTGGTACATTCAGAAGTTGCCAGAGGACGAGAAATAAACGTTTTCTTGGCGTGTGGAAAAGAAGGAGGAATTCTATTAGCAAGTGATTTATGGCTGTGTGTGTTTACGGGCTACTTTTTTTGTTTGATTTTTTTTTTGTAGATTCTGTTATTTTGCATTTGGGAGATATCTTGATATTTTATTTTATTCTTCAAGAGTCCGATAACATTTAGATGTTGCATGCAAAGTAGCTACAGCATAATGTAATATAAATACGATTCAGAAAGCATTGAAACGCGATTTCTTCAGACTCTTGACTTTATGATCACTTCAAAATCCTCGGAATTTGTTGGAAATAGGACCACACCGGTACCGTCAAATGGGGCTACTTGCAATACTTTTCACTTTCAAAGCTATTGTAGTACAAATGAAGCAACCGAATGAGATAAGTGCCCCATTCCATATCCTGATAGGGATGCGTTGAATGCGTCATGCATCTAACTACACATGTGAGTTATCTCTTGCAAGACACCCTCAGACTTTTTTTAATGTTTTTATTACTTGCAGTTCAGCATTAGTTCCGAACAATGTTGTGAAAAAGGGTTCGTCCATTAGCAACGTCATTCAAAAATAAGGCCACACATGTTCTTTTGACATGCTTTTAACCAATTTTTCTAATAAATATATGAATAGGGTAATATGTACCTTCCATCTGAATAGAGTGAGGCACGATTTCAGCCTTAAATTTTATGTTGAAATTTACTAAGAACATTTTCAGCTTGTACCTTAAAAACGATACGGAATTATATTCTGATCAGAACGTATGTTATATTCAACTGGTACGGCTGTTCTAGCCCTCGAGGATTTCGATCCGGAACCCAGAAGGGGAATCCGATTAAAACCCCAGGCCACTGGTCTGACCTACGGCAGCCAACGGGGTGGGCGCGGAAGGCCTCTTTTTGGTCCTCGAGTCCCAGGGTCGTTTTGAGGAAGCGGGGAGGCTTTCGGATCTGGTTAGCAACGGAATTGGAGGTTAGTTTTGCAAACTTTATTTACGTGAGCCAGCCTAGGGCTGAAAATCTCTTTAATAAAGATAAAAAAAAACTTTATTTACTCACTCGGAAACGATGTCTGGAAGCGCTACTTCTGTAAACCACAGTGTAATCGCTGACTGGACTGGCAAACTTGGCGATGACAGCAATCCGGTGGGACTGCTGTTGGTTACGCTAGCCTTGACGGTTGGGGTCCAATGACGACGGAACGACGGGCCGGATCGGTGAGTATCGTGATGATACGGTATCTTGATAGGCTGGGTATAGAACGCTGGTGAGGGCGGTGAACGACTGATAGCACGGCGAGAATGGCGATATCGACGGCAACTAGAGGCTAGCAGGCTGGCTGTGCGACGCACCGACTTAGCGACAATCGCGATGGCGGTTATAGCTTTGCAGGCTTGATAGCGGGACAAGAATGGCGATGGCGACGGTAATTGGCCAGCAGGCTTGCTGATCGATGGGTAGGGTTCGGGAAAATCACGATGGCGACGATAGCTTGACAGGTGGATCGAACAACGCGTATAGCGAGGCTCACGGGCGACGCGCTGGGTCAGCGACAATTGCGATGGCAATGGTGGCTTGGCAGGAGCGGCGAAAATAGCGAAGCCGGCAATAGATCGGCCAGCAGGTTTGCTAGACGACGGGCAGGATCAACGGTAATCGCAATGGCGGCAATAGCCGGGCCGGCGGGGAAACGGTCGATGGCGCTGACGGAACGGACCGGGAAAGCGGTCACACTGTCGGCGTGACGGGTAGGCGGACAGAATGATAGGCGAAAACCGCAATCTGTTGTGGCCACTCGATTGGCCGAATCTCGAACTTAGGACCAAACTGTCCTTAAGGACTAACACTGAGTCCTTCACGTACAATTACCCGCACGTTTTTTAAACCGGCTCTAATTGGCTCTTCTGTTGCACAAAAACTAACCGTTCTCCACGAGGCTTCTCATCCAACTCCTCGAAAACCATCTATCTCCCGAGTCTTCTGTCCCCACCCATACAGTCATCCAGCTCTGTGCTCCCCATTCTCGACATTCGTCGTGTCATTTCCCGGCTTCCGTTCCCTGTGCTGTCACCCAGCAACCAACAAACGCCATCTGTTAGGGAGTTTGTCGTCCCCATTGGTTGGTAGCACATGCCCGCGTAATAGGGTTCGCAAATAGTGAAAATCGCAATATAACTTTTCTCCACTGTTTTGGAACTTGCAATGTTACACGTAATAACTTGCTATTACATGCTACAGTTTCCTTAATGTTCAGATTAAAAACACAACAAACAGCCTTGAAAAATGCATCTGAATGAGATTAAGTCAAAGTCTTGTAAATTACCCCAATTGACGGTAACAAAAATTGGTCATTGACTTCTGGACGTTAATGTCATGACAATTTGTTACATTTTTTTTGTAATTTTGGTCCCATACTTTAAATTTAGAACTAGGATCTGTTGGACAAACTTATTGTATCTTTGCACGTTCTCCAAATATCATAAATAATTTTAAAAAAATGAAAAAAGTAAAGTAAAAAGTAACTAGCAAATAAGGGATAGCGATTCCATTAAACCTATATGACATTTCTCAATACTGCATTCGAAAGTCAATGATACCTCTCTTAATATCTAGCTCTATGGCACTTTTGACGATGTTGCGAAGACACTCGTCAAGTAAGAACTGCATTCAAACTTATTTCAAACCTAATCTTTATGCCTAGGTAATTTTTGTCTGAGACTAGAATATAATGTGTATGTGCACGTTTCCTTTATATTTCCCATTATTGCACTTTCGGTGCTTTTATGTAACGAAGGCAAAACATATCTAAAGGAAATCGGTTGAAAATGCGCCAGTCTGTAACGCCGATGTCATCTAATGTCCCATCATGTTTCGAGATAAAAATATTTTTTCAACAACCTTAACCTGTCTGCAAAAACACATTAGTAAACGTTGTGTCAAGTTATATTAGATGGTCGGGGTTTTGTAGCAGATCTAATTCAGAAAAAGAGCATAAAAAGGGATAAGATACAGGTAAGTGGGTACTATGGCTAGGTACTGAATCGATGAACGTTTTTAATGGTAACAATTTTCTAGAAAGATGAAGCGAACTATCAACGAATTCACCCGACACAAACATATTTGGAAATAAAACCATTTGAGACACCATGCTAATGCTATTGCTTGGTCATGACTTTAAACTACCGGGAAAAGCTTTTACTTTTATTTTGATTCAATGTATTTCCAACAGAATAGTCATTTCGAATTTTTTTATTGATATTGAAGGCGAATAGTTTGAGCAATTAAATAATTGTGTGACATAGAAAACGATTTAAAATTTTTAGTTAAATCCAAAATTTGCAATTTTTACTTGCCCTTGAGTTTTAACATACATGGGACAAGTGCGAAAGATTTGAGCAACATTTTCGATAGTAACTGTTTTTAAATCTTTGTATAGTGAAGCATAACTGCGACATTCATATATCATATGGATCTGTATCAGACTGGAATCAGATGCGGAAATACCCTGATTTCTAAGTATGTGTTAAAAATTTCGTTGAACTAGAGTTTTTTAGGTCCCACTTGCTCGGGGATACCTTAAGTAGAAGAATATGATAGAAGAAACGAGAACTGAGAGTGAGAACTGAAAAGTGATAAACGAGATGCGAACAGCATGAAATGAGTAATGAGATGTGACACGTGAAAAGCTTTGAGTAAGAACTTGAAAGTAAAAATTGCGAAGCGAGATGGGAGAGAGAAATGAGATGGTAGAAGTTCATAAGTGAAAAGTAAGAAATAAGAAGAGTTTTGATGAGATGAGATGCTGTTAAGTGAAAAGGGAGAAGCGAAGAATGAGATACGAGGCGAGAGAGGTGAGAAATTAGAAGTGAAAAATGAGAAGCAATAAGTAAAAAGCGAGACGGAACAAGTGATAAGTGAGAAGTAAAAAGTGTGAATCAAGAAGTTGAATGTCAAAATTGAGGAATGAAACGTGAGTATTTTGAAGTGAGAAGTGATACGTGAGTAGCAAGAAACACGAAAAGGAAAGAGGAATGTGAGACGTTAAAATTGTCTGGAATGTGGAATGAGAGAATTGAGTGAAGAGGGAAGAATGTAATGTGAAAATCGAAAAGTTAGGAGCAAGAAATGATTTGTGAGTAATTAAAAGTGAGAAGAAAATTGTAAGAAAAGAACCGTGAAACTGAGGGCAATCTCTGTCCAACACCAATGAGATTCCCGCCTTCAAATGCCTCAGCGACGGCTCCACTTTTAAATAGGGCTTCATAGGTGTTGAGCCATTTGGCCGAATGCCGTTTTGCTGAACGTCAATTGACTGAATGCTATTTAGCCGAACGGGCCATGGCCGACTGCCGTTTGGTCGAATAATGGTAAAAACCCTTATATTGTCAGTAGAGCAAACTGAGTAAAGAGAAGTCAGTAGTGAGAATTGCGAAACGTGAATTGAGAAGTATAGAATTAGAAATTTCTCACTTTCCATAAGAAATAAGACTTTAAAAATAGGAAGTGAGAAGAAATGTGAAGTGTGATGTGAGATGTGAAAAGTGAGAGATGAGACCTGTGCATTGTGGAGTGTAAAGTGAAATATGAGAAGTGTAAAGTGAAAGTGAGAAGTAATGAGTGAGAAATTAGATATGAAAAGTGAGAAATGAGAAGTGAGAAGTGAGAAATAAGAACTGAAAAGAGAGATGTAAAATATAAAAGTGAGAAGTGGTAAGTGTAAAGTGAAAGAAATGAGAAGTGAGAATTCACACAACAACCCACAGCCTACACAAAACACATCTTCGCAGTATGCACGCAGTACGCAGTATTAGAGTGATTCAAATTTTGACTTTTTTGCTCCCCCATGCTTAAACGATTGCATTTGCCTTTTTATTAGCCCACCTAAATTTTTAGCTAATTTGGAAGTAAATTGAGTGAGCACGCGCGGTTTGAAGTTTGTATGAAAATTGCTATGAAAACAGTAACTATCATGGAAAACCGTTCCCCAACGCTTCCCTTTAAGCTCTAAAAATATATAAGTACATCGGCAACATGAGAAATTTTACAAGGAAACAGGTCGTCTTTGTTGCGAAACCGTTTGATGATCACAAGAAAAGTTATTAGGGAAATACTGAATCGTGGGAAATTTAATTTAACACGTAAAAGAATAACATCAATATCAATAATGAGCATTTTTGTTTTCTTCATAACTTTGCTTCCAAACGAGAAATCGCTTCGCAACAAAAACTGCCTTTCAGCTTGAGAAGTATTCTGTGTAGGCAATGTGTTGATTATATTTAAATAGTTCATGGGCCACCTCACGGAACGGTCTTCCACATAAGGGTCAGTTTTCACAGTAATTTCCATACAAACTTCAAATGACGTGTGCACAATCAACTTACATCCAAAATTGCTAAAAATTCAGGAGGATTATTAAAATGGCAAATGCAATCGTTTAAGCATCGGGGAGCAAAAAAGTCAAAATTTGAATCACTCTAACGCAGTATGCAGTCAAAAGGGACTAGTAAGAAATGAGAAGAGATAAGAGAAGAGTGAAAAGTGTACCACGTGGAAAGTGAAAACTGAGAAGTGAGTAGTGAGTTCTTCTTACTTCATATTTTTTCTGCTTTCTCTTTACTTCCTCCTTTTTCCTTCTTCCTTATTTTTCCTTCTGCTATCCTCTTGCATCTCCTTTTATTTCCTTACTTTCTTCTTACTTCTTTCTTCTTTTTTATACTTTCTACTTCCTTACTTATTCTTCTTTCTTCTCTTTATTCCTTTTAATTGCCATCTTATTGCTTACTTCTACGTTCTTATTGCTTACTTAAACCTTCTTCTTTTTTATTCTTCCTTCTATTGAATCATTGAACCAGTTTAGAGAGCAACGACATTGTTCCAGCCTGGATGATGATAGCAAGTAGCTGGAATCGCTCTCTGTCAATTAAAGCATTCGCAAGGGTAAGTAACGCTGACACCCATTCGCAGTAGTCGATGAATCAGATCGCGACTATATTTTTGTGACCATTTATAAGAGTCGATGGGCCAGATAACGATTGTTCCCATGAATATGAGTTACAGGTCCAGCAAGATCCAAAATGGCTTCCAAATTGAAATAATTTAATATAACGATGAATGAAAGAAACAGAAAATAAAATCAACAGAATGAAAAAAGTTTTAAATCAATCGAAGCACACTTTGATCTTCTTGGAGGAGTTTTGTTTGCTTTATACAGCAGTTTGATATTGTATACCGACCTAGTCGAAAACTTCCTGAAAAAGAAACATTACTTATTGGAAAGCCGAAATAATAAAAAATCGAAACTCTAACTTTAAGGAAAATTTAAAAAATAACATTTTACCGAAAGTAAGGCGTGAGCTACCTATATCGAGATGATTAACTTTTCCCAAGCTACTCCCATGATCACATCACAACAATGCATCGCGAATCCTCTTGTCAGCCCAGATAAAAAGCGGCGTTCGTAAACTCTGGTGTTTTAACCCGTTTTAAGTCAGCGAATGATTAATGTATTAAAATCAGCCAATTTTAATCGTATAAAAAGCTTACGTACGTAAGGACGTGTCAAACACCATTACTGATCATTTAAAACAATAGAGCACGCGGACTATGCACATTGAGTTTGGATGGAAGTGCACACCCCATGCCTCCCTCCATTGGTTGGAACTTGGAACACTTGGCTTGGCTTGGAACACTCTAACCGAAACCGGTAATACCGGTATTACTGAGAAATTTTAGGTATCGAAAATACCGGTATTAGAAACGGAAAAATCTTGCTTTCATGATAAAAAAAATCGAATGGTTTTCACCTACATATATCAGCAAAAGGTTCACAGTGCAACAAACACCTTGAAATTTGAAAAGACTCATACTCTCTCTGTTCATCATATTTCGTCCAACTGACTTTACTACCCGATAGATCGCAATCTGTTCCTTCTGTTGGGTACACTAAATAATCAAAGTTGTCGCCGTATTAAAAATAAAGGTCAGAATCAATTATGAAATCAATCAATGTGAAATATGATTTGTTGCAAAAATATGATCTTTCTGAATTCGGTAAATAGCTTGTATTGGTGGCTGATATCAAGACACGCTCGAACAGCATGTTATACATGCTCAAACAAGTAAACGGGTTGTAAGGGGCCAGTTGAAAATAACTGATCGTTTTGAAGTTTTAATCCGGTCAGAATACGCCGTTCTTTTTGCTTTTTTGAATTATCCTACCGTGAAGCAATTGATAAGAAACTTTATCAGAAACGGTTTTGTAATTTTCTTCAAGACATCCAGAGCTAATTTAATTAAACAAACGGACGAGATCTTGAAGCGTCTAACCATTCAGAGTCAACGACCACACCTCACAATCGCTACACAGAAGATGCCTCTATCGATGGTTTTTCTGATTTATCGGTTAAAGAATAACTCGTGAAGAGACTGCAGCAGAGCAAAACACTACGTTGACGCCAGGACCCCTGCAAGCAATCCGTAAAGAATTATCCTGCTATCAATCTGTAAGGATTAAGAGCAAGTACATGACACTGATTTTCAACGTTCTTGGAAACAATTGTCCACCTTCGATTGAACCAGAAGCATTCCCAGGGTATTCTCAGCAACTGGCAACATTACCAAAAAAAATCAACATTTGAAGTTTGTCAGTAAATACCTATTGATACTCACTCAAAAGTCCAAATCAAGTTTTTTTATTTCTGATTTTTTTTTACAAATACCGGTATTTTAACGGTATCCCCGGTATTC
The DNA here is from genome assembly GCF_024139115.2 of Armigeres subalbatus. NCBI lineage: Eukaryota > Metazoa > Arthropoda > Insecta > Diptera > Culicidae > Armigeres > Armigeres subalbatus. The sequence continues at coordinate 74,107,310 of NC_085140.1, forward strand.
ACTCTACCAAAAACCAAATACCGGTATTTGTCATAAATTGCTAATACCGACCACCCTTATGGTTCTCACTGGGAGCTTCCCAGTGCATTTGCGATTGTAGAGTACAATCACGAAGTAGAAACTTCGAAATAATGTGTTGTTATAATGCTTATGCTCACTATCACAAAGGCAAGGCAAAATAGCAGTGGTGACTTGTGAGATCAAAATATGCAAGACGGGTAACCCTGTCGCCAATAACAAAAATTTAAATTTAGTGTATGTCGTGTTCTCTATATACCGTGAAATAAACAAAACCATTCCAAATTATCCACTTTAGCGAGAATAAGCAATCATCATCGTTGTTAACAAAACAGAGTTAACCCAGCTGCCAGCTATGGTCTTTATTTGTTCACGTGCTGCACGTTGATGGCTTCATTAACAAGAAAGAGCGGAAAAATTACCCTCCGGAATAAATTGATTGATTCTCAGTACTTATGCCATGTTACGGCCACCCATTTTTCTGCGTCCCGCAGAAAATTAATCATGATGTTCCGGGCTCATACGCGGCTGAACCGACATATACCCTAGCCGCCGCGAGGCTGAAGATGGTACCACATTCACCGAAATCAAACCCTAACGAGGAGTTGAAAAAATTGCTTGATTAATTACCACCATTTGGTGGTTACTGTTCTTTCATCTCTCGTCCTTGCACAAACCTCATTCCATCCAGCCGGGGAACTACCGGGCGTTCCGTCACGCCGCGCAGATCGGTGATCCAGTTTTTCCGGGCAGCCAAAAACCAATTACCACAATTACCTCCGCATTCGGGTTTGCAGCTCGTTGCGAGGCACGATGATGAGAACTCATTTGCTGGTGCAGTCTCTCATTTTTCAATCCACTAAATGGCGCTATTTATCAGGAAGAGGTAATTTCATGTGCAATTTACCTAAATTGATTTATTAAAACGACGGGCTCTGCCACGATCTGCCGTTTCCTGCCGCGCGGAAGATTCCATCCAGTGCAGGCTGAGATTCTAATCACATTTTTCTTTGTTTCTGATTCTAAATAATTCTGAATTTTAATAACGTAAGATGAATTTCCTTTGCCGGAGCGTGAGCCTGCCCCGGAAATTAATTTTCCAGCGTGACGATCCCGCTTGCAGTTGACGGGATAATCCAATTTGGGTCTACCGAAAATCATCAATAACAGTTTCCAAGCTTCATGAAGCCCGTGTTGAGCACGTTTCTGTCTCCACCAATGAGAAGACAACAAGCTGCACTATAACCCGAAGGGTGGACAAAAATGGGGACAACGAGATTTTTGCTTAACAGGTAACAGAGGTATCAAGGTTGTACAAAATTACAAAAAGTATGTTATCAAAATTCAAGACTTTTTGTTCCGATAATAAGAAACACACTAGCAAATAGATAAACGATGAGAAGCAAACAATGCGGTGATGGGTTCATTTGGCAACTATCATCTTATCATGTTGGTTCAATCATGCCATAGAATTGAACTGTTTTTTTTCTGGGTCTAAAAGTGAATCAATCAATATTTGTTATTATACAAAATTATAGAACAAAATAAAGGAAAGTTCTTCCATCTATCAACCAAAAGACCCAAAAACAAAACGGTTTGGACACTTACTGGCACGCTTTAATCTCATAGTGGACCACAAGGTTGCCGATCTCTGATGTGCGCCTTCTAGGTCCGATGTTCCCCATAGATTCTCTCAAACATGCACGCGGGAATCATGCTTCGTTGGGGAATCTTGACAGATAATTTAATTTACATAGTTTCCACCATTTTCAATTAATTTGCTTAACGAAGTTACCGGCGTTTTTCATGGGCGTCGGCGGTGGTAATATTTGTTGCCACCTGCAGAAGGTTTACAAGCCACAATAAAAGCGCTGCAGCGAATTGTGTTGTGATAAAGAGCTATAGGCCAAGCCAATACTGATACACATCGGATCGGTTGGCATCTCTGAAAATTCTTGAAAGTAGACAAACCTAGTTGAACAGCATAAAATCTACTTAGGCAGTAGTGCCTATACCCGTCACCGACCTTTATTAATTAGTCGCATTTTTGGCCTGGCCAATTGTATTTTTTTGTACATCTCTAATAGTACCGGACATATGAATCATTCAGCGAGAATTAAAATCGGACTATGGAAAGGCACGTATGTACATTCAGAATGTATACTAAATTATAGCTTTAAGTTTCTATGATGCGTCGCTACAGGGTAAACTTCCTGTACAACCACCCGTACCTCCGCCGCTTCCTTCTGCCCAACCATTGAATTCCTCCGTTCCTATTTTGTCAAGCGTTCGTTTGCCCGAAATTAAATTAAAAGAGTTCACGGGTAATCTCGAAGATTGGATTCCGTTTCGCGATCTGTTAATGCATTATTTACGAGCTGTACTCCATGGCGATGCAGCTCGTATAATTTCTTCGCTAGAGATTTCTGCCAATAACTTTCTCATTGCGTGGAATTTATTGAAAGAACGATACGAAAACCCGAAATTGTTGGTAAAACGGCACCTGTCTGCCATACTCACAATTCCTGCGTTAAAAAAGGAGTCTGCACAAGGCCTTGCAGAACTTGCTGACGAGTTCAATCAAAGGTAATTGCCTATTTCCGGGGATTAAACCACCCGACTTGGACGTTAATTTACAATGTTATGAAAACTCATATGTGAATATGTACGTTATGTGGAAGATATTGATTTGGAAAATGTATTGGAGGTAACCACTTTCCCTTCGATGGGACTCGAACCCATGACCCTACAGTACGCTAGACTGGTGCTTTAACCAACTAAGATACGAAGGACCTCCGTCGGCCTTCGCAACCTAGCGGCTACTGAACGAGCTCGAGATTTCCAAATTGGACGCATAGTCAAATCACTCGCAATCCATTTCTCAAGCCAATACTTCCACATGTGTATTGTACACGTCCACATTAGAGGAGCGTGAGTATTTAGAATGTCTGGCGGCTATACACATTCTTCATCAGCAACGGTACTGATCAAGTGAGGTTGTGTAAGCTATTTGCCAGTCGGTCGTCAAGCTCAGACCCGACCGCATTGCGTAGGCAAGAGCACGCAACTCAAGTTCAGTTCAATCAAAGGTAATTGCCTATTTCCGGGGATTAAACCACCCGACTTGGACGTTAATTTACAATGTTATGAAAACTCATATGTGAATATGAATATCTTCCACATAACGTACATATTCACATATGAGTTTTCATAACATTGTAAATTAACGTGTTATCCATAATGCCACTGCCTGATAGTGGGAGTTAGATTGTAATAAAATAGCACAAATACCCTATTCCCGTCCGCAGCGTTTACTACTCTGGCGCATCTCAACCGAATGGCTTGGTTTTTGGTACCGTTCTAACTCAAATCCCGAATATGACTCATATTCCGAACACTGACGTTTTAGCGCCCTAAAACTAAAACTGTCATTGGTTTTCCGCACTGAGGATCAAGATTACAAACGAATTCAAACTCCTGTGGAGAAAATTACACGAATAAAGTTAAAATGGGCTTTTAAAAGCTAAAGTTCGGAATATGAGTCATGTTCAGATTTTTTTTTGTCAAAACGGTACATGGCTAGTATTTATTGATTTCTAGTAGGCGCAACCGGGTTTTACCGACTCGCGCTTCTTTGTCGGACTCAACAATACGACTATCCCTTCTCTGCCAACTATTCCTGGTCACTCCAAATAACAGAAGGCGGAGATTCTGCCAAAGGTCCAAGGCTCGTATTCTTCCACCAGTGACGACTCGATGCTCTGACTACCATTGGTCAGAGGTACCTGTTTGTCCGTAGCCAGAGCAGATATTCTTCTGTCTGTCGTAAAATCGCTAAATCGTGGCCAGTGATTCGTACAGTACATTTTTGCTGCTATTATCATGTCACATTGTTTGTACCGGACAGAATGTTGCACAACATTCTCTTGTGACAATTATAGTGTTGTAGACACATGCCATTCATGGCAATGAATGTATTACCCACGAGTCGTTCGTATCATGTGACAATATTCGTGCCGCCTGTGAATGTATCGCTATCTATTATGATGGTAGTGCAAAATGAATGTTCTGAGCAGTCATAAAGGTATGATGCTTATAGAAAAAGTAAATTAATAAACAATTTGTTTCGTTTGGCTGCTTTGGGGCTGCATACTTATTAGGTAAAGGCTTATGGCGGGTGGGGTAAGAGCAAAACATAATTTATAACGAAACAATTTTCCTTAGGGGAGGAGGTTCAAACCCCGGAGAATTCACTTTCGTACTGAGTGTATCGTCATTTTATATTCTGAGTAAGATTTCTCAAAACAATGAATCGTCAAACGATGAGACACTTCTTATATATTTAAAAGCTATTGCTGCTTTGAAAAAAGAACGTTTTTACAGGCTTAAAAATCATTTAAATAATTTAATATTTCAACTATTCGAGCAAGATTTATTTTTAACCTGTTTTTGATTATCTCATCTAAATAAAAAATTATATTTCTAGATATATTTCAAAAAAGCACTAAAAACCAGTATAATAACAAAAAAGTTGGCTCATACCTCTATTGTGTGATAAGTAATCTTGTTTTCTTGGTTGAACCACAATTTTTATTTCAAAATTTTGATTTTTATTGTTGAAAACCCAGGTTGGGGAAACTGGGGGAATAAGCACCCTCGGGGAAAACGACCCATTTGCATTTTTGAATACATTTTCAGTAGTTTTTCCAGAGTATTTACTACAGCGCATGTAGTATGGAGCGATCCAGTAGTAAACATTAATGAAAATATTCCTGGAGCATTGCCGAATATGCCAAAAAGTAGTTTTGCCCCGGGGATTACCTCAGTTACCCCCAATTCCACTAGCGGTGATGATGCCTTTGTCCAAACAATCGATGCATTCCAACTATAATTGCCTACCTTAAAGCGTATACCGGCGCTTGCTTTATACATAGATAAATGATTGAAACGTTTGATGATCAAAGTTACCCCAAATTGAAGAGTCAAAAAACTCCATAAAAAGATTTTTAAAACAAGTTTAAAATTATCAAATAATCAAGAACAATTGCCTAATACGTTATACATGTAGCAGTACAAGTTTTAAAAATATGAGAAAAGCCACTTACGGAGGATATTATTAATGTTCCTCCGGATCACGGCACTATAGATCGTGGTAACGAAATGATTGATAGAAGCATAATTCGTAACCTGATTGCAGTTCAGGATAGTGACCGTTCATTGATAATATGTTAGTCACATATGCTGAAGTCGTAGTCAACGCTAGATGTTAGCTTAGATTTTTTAATGTGAGAACGAACGTCGTCAGCACAAACAGCATACTTCTTGAAAAAATATCAGCATAAACACTTTCAGAGACACATGTTATGGTCATATTTCTTGGATTTTTTTTCAAATGGTCATAATTTACTTTGAAAAAGATGCACGCCGAAAAAAGCTACTAAATTAATATCGATAATCCGTGAACGTGAATTTAAAAAAAGAGAAGAAACGGCTCAACGAAATTGATTTCTAGTGGTTTTTCCTCGCGTGAAAGAAAAAAACACTTTGTATAAATTAGCGTAAACCGTTCATCTTTCTTAAATCTTTTACTTGCTGTGTATATGCAAATCGAGTTTTCATAATATTGTAATTATTGTTCATTTCGGGTGGCCCGGAAAATAGGAAATTTAACTTATACATCCCAAAATCCGCGTAAAGAAAGCACAAAAAGCGAGCTCAGCGTATAATTAACTGTGTTATTTTCAAATATTTAGCTCCATTGGTGATCCATTCATCACCTTCAAAATTATATATTCGTTTCATTTGTGACACATATTATGTCGCATAGAAAAATGTCACGGTAGCTCATGACTTTTTTTTTCTGTCATGCTACAATAATTTGTGTTACATGACCGTCATACATGCAACACGTGACCATCAACAGATTTACAGTTCAAGACAGTACATTTTAATCCACTGATCGTGGCACACGCATTCACCAGTATACACCCCCAGCAACAAACATATTGCACATCGATCACAGTAACTTATATATGCCCGAGTTCTCTCACAATATGGTTACTTCAACAAGATTGGCTCAACGTGTGCTGCTTGGGATATCATAACCATGTAACGCTAGTGAGTTATTTTTATTTCAGAATAGTATTATTTAATAAACATACTCCACTATATCCACCTATATATTACTACAAATAAACTAGAATAGTGGTCGAAAATTTGGAATGAAACTGAATCCCTACTAATTTTACTCTAAGTCGAATGCAACAGTTGGAATTGCGAAAAGCATGTGGGGCTTTAAAGTTAAAATTTTAAGTTATTGTACCGTCGTCGGGGATACAACGGGTCAAATGGGGGTGAGAATGGGTCACTGTTTCAGAATAGATTTAATGTATCTGAGAACAATAAAACTGAGTGACCTTTTTGAACGATTTTGTTATCCAACCTCTAGACTGTCGGTGAGGGCTCGGACGTCACCCCTGACTACGGTATCCAACATATTTTTATATTTGAGGTTATGGTAATTTTGTTCTAAACCAGTGACATAAGTAATCGAATGAATTATCTTAAAATATGACTACATTCCTCAATGCACCAGACTGTTCTACGTAGTTTACGTTGGGCGGTCGTGTCTTGTACATAACCCTTCAGATTTTTAGTTATTATTAATACATTTCAATTGCCTCTGGCAGTTAGAATTTTTCCTCTGGTTGAATTGAACCATGAAGGAATTACAATGTTTTCAACTTAAACTAATCTTAACCTATTTTATACTAAGGGTACAAGGAGTTAATCGTTGCAATAGAAGATTGCAACGATTTTTGTCTAAAATTGGGAATTATTTTGTTGGACATTTGTTGCAATGTCTCAATATTAGAAATTCTATGAAGTTCATTGGTACTATACCACGGAGGCAACTTCAGAATCATTTTCAGAATTTTATTTTGAATCCTCTGAAGTGCCTTCTTTCTGGTATTGCAGCAACTAGTCCATATTGGCACAGCATACAACATGTCAGGTCTAAAAATTTGTTTGTAAATCAAAAGTTTGTTCTTAAGACAAAGTTTTGATTTTCTGTTTATAAGTGGATATAGACACTTAATATATTTGTTACATTTGGCTTGAAGGCCTTCAATGTGATTTTTAAAAGTTAATTTTTGATCTAGCAGAAGTCCTAAATATTTAGCTTCGCTAGACCAATTAATTGGAACCTCATTCATAGTGACAATATGTCTGCTAGAAGGTTTCAAATAAGAAGCTCTCGGCTTATGTGGGAAAATTATAAGCTGAGTTTTGGAAGCATTCGGGGAAATTTTCCATTTTTGCAAGTAAGTGGAGAAAATATCCAAACAAACACAAATGACACGAGGGCTTCGCCCTTTGGCTGAAAGACCCGTGTAATCTGCAAATAAAGATTTTTGACACTCTGGTGGTAAATCGGGTAAGTCAGAAGTAAAATGTTATACAAAATGGGCCCCAGTATGCTGCCTTGGGAACACCAGCCCTTACAGGTAATCTATCAGATTTAGAATTCTGATAGTTTACCTGCAGTGAGCGATCTGACAAATAATTTTGGATCAGTTTAATAATGTACAGAGGAAAATTAAAATTCATCAATTTTACAATCAAACCTTCATGCCACACACTGTCAAATGCTTTCTCTATATCAAGAAGAGTAACTCCAGTCGAATATCCTTCAGATTTGTTGAGCCGAATTAAGTTCGTAACTCTTAATAACTGATGAGTGGTTGAATGCCCATGGCGAAAACCAAATTGCTCATCAGCAAAAATAGAATTGTCATTAATATGAACCATCATTCTATTTAAAATATTATTTTTTCAAACTGTTTGCTTATTAAAGGAAGCAAACTGATTGGGCGATAACTAGAAGCCTTAGCTTGATTTTCCGGCTTCTAAATTGGAACAACTTTGACGTTTTTCATTTATCTGGGAAGTATGCCAATTGAAAACATTTGTTGAATAAATTAACCAAAAAGGATAAAGAGCTCTCAGGAAGTTTTTTGATAAGTATGTAGAAAATACCATCATCACCAGGGGCTTTCATATTTTTAAATTTTCTAGTAATAGATCTCACTTCATCCAAATTAGTTCCCAACGAAGGGTCAAAAACATTATCTTGATCGAGAATGTCTTCGAAGCTTCGTGTAACCTGATCCTCAATTGGACTAGTGAGACCTAGACTAAAATTATGGGCACTCTCGAACTGCTGAGCAAGTTTTTGAGCCTTTTCGCTTTTTGTTAATAAAATTTTATTTCCTGGCTTTGAGGTTTTTTAAGAATTTTCGTTGATTTCCAAAAGGGTTTCGAACTGGGATCCAACTTCGAGACATTATTCTCAAAGTTGGTATTTCTCAGAATAGCGAAACGTTTTTTAATTTCATTTTGCAAATCTCGCCAAATAACTTTCAACACGGGATCGCGAGTTCTTTGGTATTGCCTTAGCCTCACATTTTTAAGACGAATCAGTAGTTGAAGATCGTCGTCAATAATAATGGAGTTGAATTTAATTTCACATTCATAAATTGCAATGCCTCTGGCTTCGACAATTAAATGTGTCAAAGATACGAGAGCATTATCAATATCACTTTTGGTATCGTGAGGAATATCAACATCAAAATTCCTATCGATATACGTTTTATATAAATCCCAATCAGCCCTATGGTAATTGAAAGTAGAGCTGATTGGATTATAAATGGCTTCTTGTGAGATTTCAAATGTCACAGGAAGGTGATCAGAGTCAAAGTCAGCATGAGTTACCAATTGGTCACACAGCTGACTTGAATCCGTTAAAACCAAATCAATTGTCGAAGGATTTCGAGTGGATGAAAAACAAGTTGGGCCATTGGGATATTGAATAGTATAATATCCCGCAGAACAATCTTCAAATAAAATGTTGCCGTTGGAATTGCTTTGAGTATTATTCCATGAACGGTGTTTGGCATTGAAGTCACCAATTACGAAGAATTTTGATTTGTTGCGAGTCAGAATTTGAAGATCAGCTTTCAACAAATTCTTTTGCTGCCCATTGCATTGAAAAGGCAAATAGGCTGCAATGAAGGAAAATTGACCAAAATTTGTTTCAACAGAAACTCCCAAGGTTTCAAAAACTTTGGTTTCAAACGAAGAAAATAATTTATGTTTGATACGTCTATTAATGACGATGGCGACCCCACCACAGGCGCTGTCAAGACGATCATTTCTGTAGATAAAATAATTTGGATCTCGTTTAATGGAGAGTCCTGGTTTTAAATAGGTTTCAGTTATAATGGCAATATGCACATTATGAACTGTTAGGAAGTTGAATAATTCATTTTCCTTACCCTTTAGAGAGCGGGCATTCCAATTTAGAACTTTCACACAATTATTTAGATCCATTGAAACGGAGTCCAATAACAATTTTTTGTGTGTACTTTATACCAACCTGAACAGCTTCTGGTATGGTATTTGCTTTGAACATTGCATCAATCATGTGATGCAATTGTTCAGTTAAAAAATCAAAATCGGAAGCAGTCATGCTACCTGAATCGGCAACATGACCGTTATTTTCCATTCGGACATGGGTATAAACCTCATTTTGAGAAGAGAAATTTTGTCTACCAGTAGCGATGTTTGCATACGTAGGTACATTGGAAAAATTGGAATTTACTGAAGTGCTTGCTACCCGTTGACGAGCGGCAAAATTTGTTTGTGAATTGTGGTGGGTATGAATTGCTCGACCGGTAACTGGTTTCGAAATTTGAGCGTTTGAAAAATTTCTACCCGTCGAATCTGGGATCCGATTGGAATTTCCCGTCATCAATTTTGCACGGGAATTCAAAACTTTTTGCGTGAAGGGCATTCCCAGAAATTGGATTTATGATTGCCCCCACAATTTGCACATTTAAATTTATTGGAATCTTCTCTCACAGGACATGCGTCCTTGGCGTGAGAGGTTCCGCCACAAATCATGCATTTAGCATCCATGTGACAATGTTTGGTTCCATGACCCCACTTTTGGCACTTACGGCACTGGGTGGGGTTTTGGAAATTTCCCCCAGGCCTGCGGAAATGTTTCCATGTAACACGGACAGCGGACATAATACAGGCCTTTTCCAAACTTTTCAAATTATTTAGTTCACTTTTGTTAAAATGAACTAAATAGAAGAAACATCATTCGTTATTACATCTGCCTCCCCTCGCATCGGCCACTGGTTCACAACCAGTAACAACAACAAAGCCACTGGTTCTGAACAAACCCGTTGAAGCAAATAGTTCGCAATCGTGTCAAATGTCGCACTTCATTCCGAATCGTGTCGAAGGCTCGCCGTCGGAAGAGCCCGCGGTAGCCTTACCACCTGTCACACCATCGGTTCTCTCGCAGTCGTCGCGCGGTAGTTCTTTCCCAAATCATTCAGTGTCGTCGGTCGATTTCTTTATAAACTCTGCCTGTCAAAGTGCAGAAGTGATCACCCCAGCTCGGCAGTCAACAGTTATTCTGTCAACCGCAGTGATTAAAGTGAAAGACGTTGATAACAAATACATCCTCGCCAGAGCTCTGTTATACAGCGGCTCACAGCCAAGCTTTATTTCTGAAGCTTTGTGCCAAAAGCAAAGACTGAAGCGGACAAGGTTAAACTCACCGGTTAGTGGAATCGGACAATCCGTAGTCAACTTTCGCTACGCTGTATTGTTAGTCATTTCTTCTCGTTTCGAAACATTCACTGCTCAATTGGACCGCCTGGTACTACCGAAGCTTACCGTTTCACTGCCTAGTCACCACATAGACGTCTCTCGCTGGAGAATCCCACGGAATCTCCCTCTCGCTGATCCACAGTTCAACATCAGTCAAAGTGTGGACATTATCGGAGCATCACTGTTTTTTGAACTGCTCGAGCACGACAAAATCTCGCTCGCTGCTGGATATCCAACGCTGCAGAAGACAGTGCTGGGATACATAGTATGTGGGACACTAGAGCAGCCAACGCCTAAAACCAGTGGACACCAAACCTGCCACATTTGTGTTGAAGAAACACTCGATTCCCAACTCCAGCGGTTCTGGGAAATTGAAAACTTTGACGAAGGTAAAGCACTCACTCCAAATGAACAACATTGCGAAGAGCACTTCCAAGCCACCGTCGCCAGTGATGATACGGGCCGCTACATTGTTCGTCTGCCGCTCAAGGAAGAAAAGCTATCAATGCTTGGAGATTCGCATACTGCTGCCCTGCGGAGATTCCAACAAATGGAAAAATGGTTCGCTGGCGATTAAGATCATGCAGCTACATGCAGTTCATGAGTGAATACGAGAGCTTGGGTCACATGGAAGAGGTATCCGTCGCGTCGCGTAGCCCACAGTTTTTCCCTCCCCACCATGCCATCCAGCGCCCAGAGAGTACGACTACCAAAACACGTGTGGTGTTCAACGGATCCTGCCGAGGGCCTGCCTCGATATCGTTGAACGATGCACTGTATATCGGACCCACAGTGCAACCAGCCCTCTTTTCTACCGTCGTCAACTTCCGTCTGCCACGTTTCGCTATTACCGCCGATGCGGAGAAAATGTTCCGGCAAATATGGATCCACCCAGATGACCGGAAATACCAGCAGATCCTCTGGCGGGACAATCCATCCGATATGACTCGATCGTAGCTCACCGTTCCACGCTGCTCGCGTGCTGAATCAACTAGCTATCGACGAAGGTCATCGTTACCCGCTAGCTGTTCCATTCATTCTGGAAGGCACCTACGTGGACGATGTCATCTCAGGACACGATAATCACGACACTATGGTCGAAACATGTGAGCAGCTGATGGAGATCATGAAGTCTGCAGCGTTTGATCTGCGAAAGTGGGCCGCAAATTATAAAACGGTTCTCAGTAAAGTTTCCCAAGAGTTGTGGGAAACATCTGCAGAATTAGAGCTCGATCGCTCGCAAGAAAACAAAACACAGGGTCTGCTGTGGTTCCCCCAAAAATACGTGTTCAAGTTCAAGGTCCCAGCACTTCCTGAACTAAATGTCGTAACCAAGCGGATAGTAGTATCCGAGATGTCTCAACTCTTTGATCCGCTGGGACTCCTCGGACCAGTGATCGTGAACGCAAAAATGTTCATACAACACCTCTGGGCAGCTAACTTGTCGTGGGATTCTGAGGTTGCGGAAGAGTCAGCAACTTGGTGGAAGAAATACCGAACTGACATAAGGCAACTCCAAGCTCTGCAAGTTCCTAGAAGGGTTCTTTGAAACACTGAACGAAAATGCACGATCCATTGTTTCTGCGATGCCTCGCAAAAGGGATACGGTTGCTGCATCTACATGGTGTCAACAGATGAGTTAGGTCAACTACATTCGCATCTACTCACGTCAAAATCTCGAGTAGCACCTCTTCGAGGGTTATCTATTCCACACTTGAAACTTTGCGCAGCTCTCCTCGGGAGTCAACTGGTCCACAGCCTCACAAGCAACCTCAACTTTGCAGTGCCAGTGATGTTTTGGACCGACTCAACTGTCGCACTACACTGGATCAAATCCAGATCGAATACAGGGAAAGTATTTGTATGAAACCGCATCACAGAGGTTCAGCGCCTATCGAAAGGATCGCAATGGATGCACGTGCCGACCGACCTGAACCCTGCCGACCGCTTCTCCCGAGGAATGCTTGCCAGCCAGATCCTTCACGATAAGTTGTGGTGATATGGTCCAGCGTACCTCACCTCCCCCGTCGAATTGTGGCCGAAGTGTGCGGTTTCGATGCCGACCAAGTCGGAATTACAAGAAGAGATGCGCCCTTTGGTTTCCCTATATTCGGTCGAAGAGAACGCAACATCTAAATCGCCACTCAAGAATCTCAACATTTTCATGGACGAATTCGGACTTCTTCGTATTGACGAGCGACGATACCCGTCATCCAAATCACAAGTTGAGCTAGCTGATTGTCCGGTCCATTCATCTCCAGACTCTCCATGGTGGACCTTCTCTGTTACTAGCCACAGTTCGACAACGATTTTGGCCACTCCGGGGTAGAGATTTGGCTCGTAAGGTTATACGCAAATGCGTCACGTGCTTTCGGTGCAATCCTACTCCAGCAAACCAGATCATGGCACCTCTACCGTCTGTACGTCTCAAGCCAGCTCGAGCCTTTACGTATGCTGGAATGGATGGTCCGTTTTTCGTTCGTCCACTGATTGGCAGAGGTTCGTCAGTTAAAGTGTACGTCGCATTATTCGTCTGCTTGGTGGTAAAGGCCGTGCACCTCGAGATCGTCGCTGATCTGTCGACCGCCGCGTGTATCAACGCCGTCAAACGGTTTATCGCCTGTCGCGGTCGGGTTCTTGAGATACATTGCGATAACGCAACCGCATTCGTCGGGGCGGATCGCGAGTTACGGATGCTGCGGAAGGAATTCCAGCAGCAGTTCAAGTCCGCGGAATGGGGCGAGTACTGTGCAGGAAATGGCATCACGTTCCGATTCATCCCGGCACGTTCGCCACATTTTGGTGGCATCTGGGAGGCCGGAGTGAAATCATTTAAGTACCACTCCGCCTACCATGGGACAAAAGGCTTTCTCAATGGATCAACTTCTCACGGTCGTAGCCCAGATCGAATCTGTCCTGAACTCTCGTCCTCTCGTCCCTCTTTTTGTTTCTCCAGATGACCTAACGGCTCTGACACCAGGGCACTTTTTTATTGGGGAGCCTCTAGTCTCAATCCCCGAGCCAGACTTGCTTCACCTGTTCCCTAATCGTCTCACCCGTTTGCAGGACACGCAACGCTCAGTCCAAGATCTGTGGCGCTACTGGTCACGGGACTACGTAAGGCAGCTATATCAGCGCAGCAGGTCCATCTGCGGACGTTCGAAAGGGTCAACTGGTGCTTTTGAAACTCGACAACTACCCCTCACTGCAATGGCCTCTCGGGCGCACCATAGCCGGATCAGATGGTCGAGTCCGCGTTGTGGTGGTTAAAACAGGTGCTGGGGAATACAAACGGGCAGTCACGGAGATCGCGGTGCTTCCAATCGATTCCGACAACGAAGGATGGATCAGCAATATCGCCACCTGGCGACCCATTAGTCGTTTGAAACGGACGGTTTCAACGGTGGCCGGCATGTTGTGAACCTGAAAACATAAAATGAATTTATGCAAATTAAAGCAACAATTGAATTATTTTATAAATATTACCTACCTTCTTACTTACCTTGAAACTTGTAATTAAACACACACATACAGACACTAAACTCTGCTCGAATAATCACAAAAAGAAAATCCAAAACCCACAAGGTACAGACAACAAGAAACCAAAATCCATATCAGTTCAATAGTAGCTATCATCCACTAAAGTGCGCGTTTCTCTAATCGAGTTTCTACCACAATCCGAAAAACCAGATTTTGTGGTCTTCCAGTAAGTCGGTCCGTCGTATTTGCGATCGTTTTTCCGCGACAGTGTCCGTGCGAGTGGATCCAGTATCCGCAAATTCCTCGTCGAAAATCTCCCGTAACAGTCCCCATGCTCTCATGGACAAGCCAGTCCTGGAAGTGTTCTTCTCTGGCTCAGTTACATTACACAAAAAGGATTAACTTGGTCAGATTGTTTCATTATATTTCAATTATATTTCGAGTTTCATTTGAAAAAAAAAACTATATGCGCGCTGGATTTCAAATCCCGAAGTCTGTTTATGGGTCCATTATCCATTTGATAATGGTAGCACGAACAGGCGGGCCTTTTTTGTGAGCAAAAGTGACCTGGGTCACTGGAGCTGCAGTAGAGCTAGCACCATCTAACTCCCGGAATAAATCTGACTGTAAATTTTGTTAAACAGACAGCTTTCTGCTGCCAGCCAGTGGGGGTGTGATTGGACACACACGCACACATACATTGAATTCAATTTTGCCTATTTAGATTCAAAAAATTTCCTCTTGTGTAAAATAGTGGTATTGAAAAAATAAGATTTATTTTCAATAATGTGCTTTTTAAATTACTAACAACATCAAAACCAAAATCTGAATCTTAGCGAATGCATGCGAGTCAGGACAACCGCTTGCGGAATACGGAATCAACACCGTCATATTTGGTATGTCTTGTGCGCCGTATCTGGCTACCAAAACGTTAAACCAGATAGTCGAGGACGAAGGCCATGAGTTTCCACTAGCAAAGGACGTGATCGAAGACTCTTACGTCGACGATCTACTATCCGGTGGTGCCACACGCGAAGAAGCGATCCAAAAGTTTCATCAACTTTCCGCAATGCAGAAACGAGAAGGTTTTGTCATCCGAAAACAGGCCTCCAACGACAAGGAAGTGCTGGCAGAGGTACCCCCAGAAGACCAGGCAGTGAATCCTGGGCACAAAGTTGACTGCCAAGACACGATCAAGACCCTTAGCATCCAGTGGCAGTAGCGAGAAGATCTTCTCACGTTCAAGGCAATGTACGGAGTATTGACGAATCAATTCAATCACCAGTGGCGAAGATATCCACAAAACGTTTGGCGGATCAGATTCGTGATTCGACAGCAGGACTGATCGTTTCGTACGGAGTGAATTTAACACCAATATGCGTCTTATTGAAAGCTTTCGATAAAGTGTAATTTGCATGGTCAAAGCTCATTTTTATTGCGTGAGAAGCAAATTGGGGAAAAACGCCTAATGTGCTGAACATCACTGTCCTATAGGGTACCAGTTCCGATAGTCGTGGATGTTCCTAAGTAAAGTATCAATAAATACCTTATCTTTTTCTCCGCTTTGCTCCAATAGTTGCGGTAATGTTCCTATAGTTGCGAGTCCCGTATGAAAACAATGGGATTTGCAACTATAGGAACACAAATTAAAAATACCGCAACTATTGGAACACTGTACCAATCAAATCATTGGTGGATTGCAGCGATATCACTGTTTTCTTGAAAAAAAATCGTTGATTTCAAATGCCTGTATTTTTGAATGGGGGAAAAGGGGGATCCATTCATCCCTGGGTTAGACAGAGGAAGGGCTGAGGATTGCTTTGCATATTTTGGTTTGGGGAATTTGAGGTTTACCCATCATTTTAAAAAAAAATGGATTTTTGTACTTGGATATCAAAATAATCAGTTGACGAACTCGGTGGTCTAGTGGCTACCGCTTCTGCCTTATAAGCAGGAGGTCGTGGGTTCAATTCCAGGCTCGTCCCATTCCTACTTTGTATTTCTATCTTAGTTCTTCTTGTGTTTCATGTTCGACCAGAACGATTCCTACTGTTAAAACCTTCAACACTAACAATCCAAAAACCTCCCGTGGCACCTATGAGAGGTCGTAGAGTTCCCTGCATCTTTCTTAAGTAGGTGTCCAACTAACCATCCTTCCCCTTCCTCAGCATTCGCAAGGACGTGGCCAGTACAAATCTCGACTATTGGAGAGTGCAATGCTTCCATCTAAGAGATAGCGATTAGTCCCAAATTAATATCTGTGGTAACGGATGAAAGTGATTCTACTCTCATACAATAGTCTTGGCTTGTACCACCTACGAATTTGTGCGAAATGCTCAATGCTAATGCTAATGGTGATCAAAATCATCTGTTCTAGAAGTGTTATAAAACCGAAAATTCGAAAGGGAAGATACGCTGGAAAAATCTAAGGAAATTGTGATTACTATAAACATTTTGTTTTTGACGAATTGGGCGGAATTTTCGGTTTTATAACACTTCTAGAACTGATGATTTTGATTTCCAAGTACAAAAATCATTTTTTTTAAATGATGGAAAAAACCCCAAATTCCCTCAAATTCTCCAATACCAAAATTTGCAGAGCAATCCTTAGCACTTACTCTGTTTAACCCAGGGAGAAATGGATTCCCCTTTTTCCCCCTTTTAAAAATACAGGCATTTTAAAAGAACGGAATTTTTCAAGAAAAACAGTGATATCTCTGAAATCCACCAATGAATTCACTCGGTTATGTAACCAAAACGTGCATTTTTCATGCTCTAAAACTTTGTAGAAGACGTCACTTCGATAAAAATTAAATCTAAAAAGTTACAATCAAAATATTGATTTTTTTAGGGTCACCCTAACATAATTATTCAAAATTATCATAACAAATGATGTAAGCAACGTACAACAAAGGTTTCTTCAGAAAAGTGCCTCAAAATTCAATAAGGAACAACTTTCTAGAACATCGTACAATGCTAAAATTAGAAATATAGAAGTTACAAATTTATCTCAAAACGTAGTGCGTATAACTTATTGCAACAAACTTCAAAATGAAGCTTAAATAATAAGCTTTGACATTGCTGAAGACACTTTGTTCTTAAAATATTATCATCATGGTGAAAATATTTTTTCCTCCTAATCTCCTGGAGTGGCCCACTGTGCAATGTTGGATTCTACTACGATTGGATCACTCTTCGTTTGAAATAGAACCAATGAGCTTTCGAATGCACACTTAAGGTAAGCGAAATAAAGTACAGATTTGGAATAAGCGAAGAAATAGTAAGTGAACTTACTTACTTCCAGTAAAAAATCACAGTATGGCTTCAAAATTCATAATAATAATAAAGAGAAAAAAAACTCTATTTTTAATTGATTAGAAAAATCTTTAGGTCACCCATTTTGGTCTGATAGCTTCTTCTTCTTCTTATTGGCATTACATCCCCACACTGGGACGAGCCGCCTCGCAGCTTAGTGTTCATTAAGCACTTCCACTAATCACTGCGAGGTTTCTAAGCCAGGTTACCATTTTTGCATTCGTATATCATGAGGCTAACACTACGACACTTTTATGCCCAGGGAAGTCAACACAATTTGCACACAACACAACTCTTCAAAAATAAAAATAAAATCAGAATAAATTTGTATTATGCTAAACACTATTGTAGCTTCCCAACGATTGTCAGCGCCCGGCATATTTTTTTTTCTTTAGCATTTTGTCCATCTTGGTGATTACCCTCCTATTGAAGAAATAAAACCTTAGATTCATAGAAAAGATGCTCATGAACACATAATCTGCGGAAAGTTGAGAACAAACTGGAATTAATTTTCCTTCAATTTTTTCGGGAAAGAAGTGATAGAGTGGGTGCTACCATGGCATCACAAAATGATCTAATTCTACTCACGTACATTTTTTCGGCATGGCAATCAAAGCCGACGAATAATGCTCTTGGTCGCGATAACAAGGGACGCAGCAATAAATTCCCATTCAATTAGTGACGCGAAATCTAATTTGGGTGCTTCTTTTTTCTCTCTCCTTCTTTTAATGTCGAGATTTATCGATCCATTTGAAAAGAGGGTGGCTGTCGTTCGGTTGGCTTTTATTGTGAATTTTCGTTTCGTACAATTCAATTCCGCCGAAAAAAAAGTCTTCCATTACGAAATAATCATGTTCGGTGAAGCGCATCTTGTTAGCAGCACAGGAGAACGCGCGACAACGCTGACGACCCCTGCCCTGACTACAAATACACGCGCCAGAGCCTGCCAAGTGGGAGGAGTTGGCACATCTAATTATGCTGCCAGGGGTAGCACTTTTTTTCAATTTCTTCGCATGGTTTTTTTGTAGACGCTAACCAAGTCTGGACGGCATTTTTTTTTCGTAATTTTATATTTGCTTTCGCTTCTACTTTCCTTCTGGGCTCGACTTGCCAAATGCTTCCATGCGACCTATGGCAGCTCTATGAGTTCGTCATGCACTTTTCACTTGAGTTACCCTCTAAGAACGCGGATAGGCAGATAGGAAGCAGCAGACAAGTATGCAGTGCAAGAGCAATGGAACTTTTTGGCCTCCGTCTGTGCTGCATTATTTTGCTCGGAGCATATATTTTTGCAACACCCAACGTGAAAGCATTACCATTAATACGCTCCGGTTGGCATCTCGCTACCCAGGTAGGTTATTCAAACACATATAAGCTCTAATTCCGAATCCAGGAACGGTGCAGGGATGTTCCGATGCAATCGAAAATCATCCAAAATGGTTTTTAACCAATTTAGGAATGGACTTGTTATTCCCAGAATTCTATACCTTTAATCAATAGCATCTAATCAACAAAGTCTGCTCATTTATGTATTCACGTTTATTTCTCGTACATTTTGTGTGAAATTTCGAATCGAATGGCAAGGGATTTTTGAAATCCATATTGTGTTTCCGAACTGGTCGAAATATTCAACAACTAGAATCAGCTAAAAAAAATCCTATGAACGATGACTTCTGTAAAATAAAACGTCCAACTTAATATTGTCCTATGTCTTTAAATTTAAGCCCTCCACATTTACGGCATCCCTAGTCTCTACTGCTATACCCACACGGAAGAAAAAAAGTACCCAAAATTGAGTACTTTTAAACTTACTTTTGAGTTATTTTTTCTCTTCTCTTTCATCCACTCTTTCTTTTGTTGTCAACGACGCCAGTTCAATACGGGAAGCCAATTTTGAGTTTTATTACCTGAGGTCGAAATTGAGTGAATTAAACTTAAATTTGGGTCAATAAATTTTCCGTTGGGTACTTTTTTAACATGGGAGTAAAGGCAAACTACTTCGACCCTACTTACTCAATTTTGGTTTCCCGTACGGATGTTCGAGGTTGGGTGAATTAAACTCACTATTGGGTAGTTTATTTCTTCCGTGCACGCTATTCACAAACAACACCCGGAGGGTTGTCTATCAGTCAGCCCTAGTCCAGCGAAAAAAAAAATATCGTCACACTCGAGCTGGTTTTTGCTGCCATTTTTTTTCTCTTCCCAATAAACCTCCCTCAGTGCAACTTCACCTCGACATTCGTTGGTCGTCAATGCTTTCTTCCGTTTCGCACTTTCCTGCGGTTATTCTCGGAATTTCTCGCACGCTTGGAAATGGCGAATGGCTTTGAGATCATTGAAAGTTTTCGATTTCAATGGACTATCTGTTTTAGCAAGTTTACAACGGCACGTTGTAGTTCATTCAGCAGGAGTTATCACTTGATAAAGAGTACCTTAATCTAATGGCAAATTTCATCCACCTAATTTGTACTGAGAATAAGTTTGAGAATTCGGATTCTCAGTGTTATATATACCTACGTATATACACAAAGAGTTGGTCAATTTCATGGGGAAAGTTGCAAAATTGTCAAAATGCAACATTTTCATCAGTTCTGACGAAAGCCATCAGGCTCAAACCTAGCTCAAACTGGATTGGATCTAGAGTGCGACGCTGCAATCAACTAAACGATTGACAGTTTGATCGAGAAAAAACAACCCGAGCAAATTCAGACAGGTTAGTCCAGGTAGTTGTGGAAACAAATACTCAGGATTCTGTTTTTACACGATTTTTTTCTTTTTGTTTGTGAAACATTTTGCTTACACCCAAAAAAATCTGCACGTTGTTTCCACCTGAAAAAGTACGTGAATTTTTTCCACCTGAAATTCACGTAACTTTTACCTGATTTTTTGATAGAATTTTCATTCTACGTGAAAATCAGGTAAGTTCACCGGACATGTAATTTTCACCTGAATTTTCTGAAGCATTTGCAGCTACGTGTGCACGTAAAATGTACCTGAAAATTCAGGTGGAAACAACGTTTAGATTATTTGGAGTGTACGAATGAGCATACCTAGTAGGGTCAAAGACCCAATAGTGGAGGAACTAAGGCAGTCTCGACATTATTCACTTGATTTCACACAATATATGATTTACCAAGCTTACCTCAAGGATGCATCCGGTAGTTCTTGGCGTCTATTTTACATCAATAGAGTTTTTATTGCAGAAAAATTCGTCGCTGTGCTCTAAAATTACACCTCCAATTACTGGTACCAAATATATTATATTAACAATATGGTTCACTTCGAGTTTTCCCATACAACGAAATGGCGAACAATTTGCCGGTGATAACAACATCATCTAGCGAGCAAAGAGAAATCTAAACATGTTTTTTCTAGCTTGTGCTGGAAAACCCTCCTGTCATCTTCCGGTGAGTAGTCATACAGTTGTTCGATGACATTTTACAGTGTGGGGATGTCCATACATTTTTCAATAAATCGATTACCGGAATATCGACTTTGTTAAATGCAAACACTACTGTAAATATTTCGATGAAGCAGTGCAAAGCAGACAAACTACACCTTTGCTTCAACCGTTTAAACTGTGAAAGCCGTTCCGCAAACATTAAAATGATTGTTCCACTGTAAACATTTCTATCATTTTCTTCAGCAAGAAATTTGATTAATTCTTTCTGAATATTATCGATATTATTCCAATGCATCATTCTTCTTCCTCTTCGATGTCCTAAATTCCTACTGGAACTTGATATTTCGGTGAGATATTTCGGCTAAACTTAATCACGCCTATTTTATTGGGCTTTCTCTATTTCGTATCCAATATCAGATATTTTTTGGGATTTAATAGATTAATTTTCGATACTTTCGCAAGAAAAACTAGTTGAACGTACCCGACCTTGCTCGGGATTATACTACAGTCGCTCTCCACATCTCGATATTGAAGGAACCATCGAGATAGGGAGAGATCGAGGAATGCAAGGAAAATTTTAATGGCTACTAGATCCAAAACAGCTTGTTGCTATGAAAAACGACAACAAAACAAATATCATTACTTATTGTTGATCTGTATTGTTATCGTCCAAATATGGTCTAGTAGCCTAAAAATTTGAACATATCGACATAAGGAGAGTGAATCCAGAACAAAATACGATTACAACACATCGGGATAGAAAGATTTCGAGATAGGGAAGTTATCGAGATGTAGAAAGCCAAAATGTATGTAGATTGAAGGGACCGAGGACACCATCGACATTGGGCTATATAGATATAGAACATCGAGATTTATAGAGTCGCCTATATTTTGCATTCTTACTGTCAATTGTTGAGTTCATTCAGCGCCGCACTCTAGATCATTTTTAGGGCGATCGTATTGGGTTTCCTTACAACTCGCATCAAAATTGTATTTTCACAATTTCTCAACTTTCTCCTCAAAATTTAGTGATATTTTATAACACAGCAGTCCTCAAGACGAATCGATTAATGAGAAACCCGTACAAATCGGTCAACCCGTTCGTGAGTTATATTGCCTCAAAGGAAATGCAAACTCATTTTTATATAGAGAGATTGTACCACAAACGTTATTATCATTATTGATTTATTGGCATTTATCGGTTCACCGATAAATGCCAAAAAATCAATAATGATTGAGTCATGTACGGTGATCAAAAAACTTTCCCAATTAAACGTTATTATGTTTAAATTGTATTTATATCAGACGCTCATTTCGGGCAGTTTGTTCACAAAATTTCGTTTCTCTCTGTCAAATCATATTCAAAAATTGATAACAATTTGGGAATTCTCAAAAATGGGATTATGCATGCGAGCTTATTATTAGCATCGCTTCCCATGGGAAAACTGTCAAAACGCACGCAAACGTATCCATTGTGTTTGACCCTTTAAGCTTTCTTTTCGTGACTATTTGAATAAAATCTACCCAGGGGTCCCAAACAACTTTTTTTCTCCCTTAAAAGAAACCTTTCAGTTGTAAAACAGTCAATTATTTACCACGTGACTACTAAATGAGTTTCCTCGATTTTTTTCTTCCAATCATCATATAAAAAATTAAGGAGGAATCGATTATTACCAAGTTATAGTCTAAATAACTTGTTTATTGAAGCTCAAACGTTAAAGAGCATAACGAAGCCAAACTCGATAATTGTATGTACCCAGTAAACCACATATCGTATAACAAACAGCAAATAAAGTCGCATTTGCGTACATCAAAAATCTGAATCGCATTGTATATCAAACTTTGTCAGATTATTGTCAAAGGATGTTGTATTGAATGCATCGTATACGATAATTTTTACTGTAGTGAAAATCAATCGTAACTGTTTGAATAAAAACTCGTAATGACTTATACTCCTTGCAATATCCTATATGAGTGCGAATGAATGTCTGTGTGAATCGTACAGTCACGATTCGCTGGTTGGGCCACGACCTCGGCCCAACTAACGAATTAGGTTTTTTAGTTGGGCCAACTGACAGCCATTTGAACACGTGTATTTCGACTTGAACATCACAAATGATGTTCAGTGACGCCCTATCCCGTTTTCCGTGTTTACATTGAATTTTGACGTACGGTTGCTTTTTAGTTATTATTTACTTTAACAAAAATTTAGGAAGAGGGAAAAGCCCCTTTGAGTGAATTTCTTTCGAATTCTTTCTCAAAAAGGCACAAAACCTCTTCATCTTTTCAAAAAAACGTTATAATAATCATTACAATAAATAAAAAAAATATATATATATAATGAATGGCTCATCCGGAAGAAATCCATATCGAAGCCAAATCACATCAGGACGAGATACGAAGGGGTTCCTTTAGATCAAAATCTGAAATAAAATAAGAACAAGGGAAACAAAAGAGTATCAAATATTATAAAAATATCACTGAAAAGACTAATATATGTTTCATTATCATTATATTTCTATGAGCAAGGACGTCGCGAATGGAAGTTGGAACAGAATAGCCTAAGTTAGTAATGTTATCAATGAATTTTTTCCTAGGTAAAACATATCGGGGACAAACAAGAACTATGTGATCAATGTCTTCATATGCTATTCCACAATCACAAAGATTAGTGTCATTCATATTGATACGATATAAATGACTATTGCATATATAATGGTTAGACATAAGTCGTGAAAATATGCAAATGAAATTTCGTCCAACAGGTAAATTTTTAAACCAAGGAAAATGATTTACCTTCAGACAAATGGAATGGCAATAACGTCCTTTATCACTACAATTCCATGAAATTTGCCAGTTATTTATCGATTTTTTTAATTTGGAAAAATATTCATCCGGAAATATATCCTGATTGAAAATAATTCCACGAAAAACGCCTAAATTTGCCAACGCATCAGCTTGTTCGTTGCCATAAATATTGCAATGAGCAGGAATCCACACAAATTTAATAACAAAACCTTTGGAATATAAATTGAATAGTAATTCTTTGAGCTTCAAAATAGTACGATTAATTTTGAAGCTGAAATTCATTGAATCTAAAGCATGTTAGCTACTTAAGCTATCAGAAAAAATAAAAAATATGTTCAGCTCGAGATTTTTAATCAAACAACATGCAAAATACAAAGCATTCAACTCAGCTATGAACACAGAACAAGGTGATTTTAACTTATAAAAATGAGCTAAATGATTATTATATACACCAAATCCAGCAGTATTTCTAATTAAAGAACCATCTGTAAAATAAAATTGGTCAGAATTGACCCCAATGAATCTCCGTTCGAATAATGAATTAGCAAATTTTGAATAAAGATGATTAGGAATATACTTCAGTTCTTCAAATAAAGATAAATCTACATATGGACGATATGAATGAACATTTTATACTTAATTTATAAAAATCATCACAAGAAATTGGAACAATGTTTTCAGCGGAACAATAAATAAATGAACACAGAATTCTACTAGTGGGATTTATTTCAAGTAAAGACTTCAATGTACAAATTATTGGATGATTATTGGCCATACAATTTAGCAAAAATTTACAATTCAACTCATCAAAACGAATTTTCAGAGGAATAACACCTGCTAAAACCTCTATTGATTTGGTATGAGTGGAATTCATTAGTTTTAAACAAATTCTTAAACTTCGAATTGTATTTTCTCAAGTTTGGAAAAAAATGTTTGAACAGCATTTCCAAAAGCAAAACAACCATATTCCATGACTGAGCGAATAGTAGTTTTATAAAGTGTTATTAAATCAGGATGAGCACCCCACCAAGTACCAGTAATTGTACGAAGGAAATTAATTCGTTTCAAACAAATTGTCTGAATATATTTAATATGAGTATTCCACGTCAATTTTTTATCAAACCAGATGCCAAGATATTTATAAGTCAAAACTTGTTCTATTTCATGACCATTTAAATATAGTTGGATATTAATTAAAGAAAGTTTACGAGAAAATAAAATGAATTTCGTTTTCTCAATAGAAAATTTCAAACCATTGTTATGTGCCCAAATATCAATATTATCCAAACAACATTGCATGAAATGACGAATGATTTCTCTATTGCTTCCGCTTATAAATAAAGCATTATCATCAGCAAATTGAATTAAATAACAACCATTAGGAATAATGGAAGCAATATCACTAGTAAATAAATTATATAAAAATGGACTTAAACAAGATCCTTGTGGAAGACCAAAATAACTATAACGAATCAATTTGGAAGAACCATTATGATAGAAATGCATTATTTTGAACGAAAATAAATTGTACAAAAAATTGGAAATAATAAAAGGTAAATGAAGATCATTCAATTTATTAAATAGCAGATCAATTAGAACAGAGTCATACGCACCAGAAACATCAAGGAACGTAGCAACAACATCTTGTTTTTTATTAAAGACAATTGTATTTGCGAAGATAAAAGCGCAATACAATCACGAGTACCGCGACCATTCCGGAAGCCATATTGAGTAGGCGAATAAATTTGATTTTTTCAGCCCACAGTTCTAAACGGTTCAAAATCATTCTTTCCATAAGTTTACGTATACATGATAACAAACTAATAGGTCTACGACTATCAACTAACGATGGATCTTTACCAGGCTTAAAAATATAAACTACTTTAATGAAACGCCATTCTAGAGGAATAATATTTTGGAATAAGAAAGAATTATACAAAGAAAGTAAATGCAATTTTCCGTCAAAAGGAGCTTTTTAGTTAGGCCATGGCCCAACCAGCGGAGGCCCAACTAAAAAGTGACCCAAGTATTAAAATCCCACCCAGCGAATCCCGACTGTAATACAATCGATAACACTTCAGTCCAAACGGCTTGTTGAAGTTTCAAGCAGTTGTAAAGATATAAAATGTGTAGTTTATGTTGGACAAAAATCCGAATCAGGACAAGATGTGCAGTATGGTGCAGTGGTAGAGTATCCACCTGTAAATCCAAAGATCGCATGTTTGAGACTTGGTGCTGGTAAGATTTTTTTTATTTTTCATATTTTTATGTATAATCGTAATACTATTCTCATGATGTCGGGAAAAATCGTATAATAAAACTCGTATGTACCTATATCGCCTCCACTTTGGTACGTATATAGCCAACCTGTGCATTATATACGATTAAGTTGGTTCTTATATAATAACCTATATCAAGAGATATAGGTACCAACATGTTGACTGGGTAATCATCTGAAAATAGCTGAGAAACGCTTGGATGGAGATTATGTACTGGTTCGATATCTTTTTTACACATATACCCAATTCGTTCTCAACACCTGCCAAAATTGAAACTTGTTATGCGAATGAATAAGTTTAACTGGTGTCATAAAATTATTCAAAACGATTGATCATGCTAAACAATAATCTACCATAGTAAAATAAAAGCCTTCCTTAGCCATGCGGTGATATCCCAAGCAACATTACTAGTTTTATTCCGTTCTAGGGATGGTTTTCAAGATCAATGCCGTAGCTGTGTAAAATGTAAAGTGTAACAAAACATAAGTAAATTGATCAGGGTTGCTGTTAAAAAATACCAGTGAGTTTAACCATTGCCCAGCGGTAATGTTTGCTAGCCAAATGTTAAATTCAATAAATTCGGCTCCGTAAGTATGTGTGTATAACGATCGTCATATGTTGGGTATTTTAATTATAACGTGTATCGAACTTTTTGGACGTGAGTTGGCGCCACATGTGGGGTCGCAGAATTTCGTGAGAGTGAATCATATTGTTAATATATTATGCATTTCGAGATAAAATAGAATACTGCGGCTTCCTGCTGGTTGCTTCTCAGGTAATCGCAACGGTCACTAAACACAACAGTGTCGATGAAAATCTCACCCACTGTATGCACTTGATATGATAAACACCATGATAAACACTCTCCATGTACTCAGTGACTCCGGTTGCCTCTCACTAAAACAATCGAACACTGCTGTCATTTCGCGAAAAGCACGTGGTTTTGTTTTGAGCGGGAAAATTCTGCCTATCTTTTAACACGGCGGCTATCTTGACGTTTACCTTCGCAGTCGAGCCTGCGAGTGTAAGACCGCAGCAGCATTCTAGAAAAAGATTAGCGCGACAATAGTATATTTGATAAAAGTGTTGCACACAAATGAGCAAACAGCAACATGGTGTGCGAAACAGAGAGCGAGTAGGTACAATGCTAGAAGAATGTTAACTTCCACAGCAACCTCGTATAGCTCTCCAACTGCTTCAGCGTGCGTCTATTTCGATATGGTGCACCGGAATGGTCCCGCCGGATACAGTTCAACGAGCTATATCAAATTTATTATACATTTCCACAAAAATATGCCTACCACACTTCTGCTACAACATTTGATTTTCCGTTTGCATTCGATTAAACATAATCGATTAAGTTTGCAAAAAAAAACATCAAGCATCCCTATTTTTTTTCATGATGACATTTTGAAGTGTGTGTAAAACGATCGTCATATTTTGGGTAGTTCGATTTACGTGTGTATCGATCCTTTCGGACGCGAGTTGGCGCCACATGTGGTGTCGCCAAAATTTCGTGAGAGTGAAACATATTATGCATCTCGAGATAAAATAGAATACTGCGGTTTCCTGCTGGTTGCTTCTCAGGTAATCGCAACGGTCACTAAACACAACAGAGTCAATGAAAATCTCACCCACCGTATTCACTTGCCATGATAAACACTCTACATGTACTCAGGCTCTGTCTCATTTGGAGAATTAAACTTAAAAGTGACAGTTCGAAAATTAGCAAATAACCCAGTCATAAGAATGTCTGGTGCTACCCAGCAATTCTAATAAGACATCGATGCAAAATGATTCAATAACTGTCAAAAGTAATCTTGCTCTGCGAGCAGGGTTATTTGATAATTATTGAAATGTCACTTTTAAGTTTAATTTCAGTTTAATTCTCCAAATGAGACAGACCCTCAGTGACTCCGGTTGCCTCTCACTAATACAATCGAACACTGCTGTCATTTCGCGAAAAGCACGTGGTTTTGTTTTGAGCGGGAAAATTCTGCCTATCTTTTAACACGGCGGCTATCATCACGTTTACCTTCGCAGTCGAGCCTGCGAGTGTAAGACCGCCGCAGCACTCTAGAAAAAGATAAGCGCGACAATATTGTTAATATAGTATATTTGCTGGTACACTGTTCCAGTAGTTGTGATATTTGTTAATTTTTGTTCCCATAGTTGCGAATCCCATTGTTTTCATATGGGACTCGCAACTATAGGAACACTACCGCAACTATTGGTACAAAGACAATAAAATACTAATGTAAATTAATGATACTTTACCAGTTTAGAGTAATTCCGAAGATGTTTGCTGTCGATTTGTCTTATGACACGTAATGTTACTGAACAACAATGTGGGTTGCTGCGTTTAATTCGTATTTTCTGCGTAGAAGACAATACCGCAACTATAGGTACACCAACAACTATCGGATCATTTGCCCTATTCTTATTTTGCTTCATTCGATTTTCTCTTCAGATAGGGTTAAGGCAGGTATTTTCGTCTTTTCGTCTTAGTCTCGAAAACCAATAAAGGAGACACTTTTTTGACAAACTCATTCGTATCAAATCTTAAGCTCAGGAGATATGTTCTGCTATAGTGGAGCTCTAGCGAATGAATGTTGCGTTCGATGGTTTTAGCCCCTATGACGATGGACGGAAATACCTGCCGTGTCCCTACCGAAAAACAACGGAAGAGCATTTCGGAATTGAAATCGTTTAAAATACGACCGCCCTTATAATATGGGAAGATCCATTAATTACATAACGCAAAAATTGGACCTTATCTAAACCACACCCCCCCACTCCCTATGTCACACTTTTTGTATGAAGCTTCTGAAAACTTTGTATGGGTCGTCACACTTCACTCAACCCCTCCCCGCTCTAACCGTTACGTAATTTGTGGACGTTCCCTATGCAGCTTTAAGTTTATCTTGATCAATATGGACAAAATTAGATTATAATTATTTTAGAAATAAAAAATACTCACGTTCGCCTAGTAAGATGGTCCTTCAAGAAAGAAAGTGATTTGTAATGCTCCCACATCTTCAGCCCCAGACCGAGTAAGTTCTTCAATTTTTGACGTAGAATACGTCTTTCGAGAAATTATAGAGGGGTCATTCTGCAGAATCAAATTTGAGACCGTCACGAAAAGTGGTCAGGAAGTATGAGCTAACTCATCCATCTTCCAACCGATTTTTAAGATTTTTGTATCAATCGATCGACAAACTCTTTAAGATTTTGCACAACTATTAGAAACAATTGAATAAAGGCGCTAAAGTATTGAAAAATTTAATTTCGTCAGGGACTGTTGAAAACTTGTTATACACAGTTAATTGCCTACATTTCGGCTACTAGTCATCTGGTGCGTGAATTGATGAATGGTAAAATCAAATTCGAAAAATGATTTCAGGCAAGAAACCTATAATTACTCTTCTGAGTCACTGCACTCTAATACGTAATTCTACGTTGATTTTGCAGTCGTGTCTCTGATACAACCTTCTACTTTTTTGTTTTTTTTTTACCATATTTGTCCCTCAAATATCGCCAGCGTTTTATTACAGTATCAGCTGAAAAAAATATCACTTATAAGACATCGAAAATAATACATGCAATTTTTCTTGTATCTTTATTAAGGAGACAGCTCTGGGCTGGCTCGTCTCCGATAAATATACGCAATTATAATTTTGCTGATAGGTCTTGAGGAATATTTTAGTCATTTGAACTGCGCAGGGATGAGTTGATTTGCTATTTATTGATTTTATATTTCGGTAAAAGTAAATAGCATCACACCTGCCGGTTTCTTTTCGCCAGAATTTTCCTGTTTTTAAAGGAAATTCAAGGGATATCGACACATAAAATTAAAATGTTAGCCTCATTCAATATAAAGGGGACCAAAAAACAGCAGAAAGTATGGCAGAGTATGGAAACAGTAGGTACTCCCAGCTGGTTGTCACCTTTAAAACAGCACAATTTATATTATTTTGTTTCATCAAGCTAAATTTTAAATTCTCGAGTAACTACATTGTACTACGTTGAAGATTTTTTTTTAAATTTATCACTGTAAATGGTTTGAGTCTTTGCCGGAAATACATGTCGTGACCAACTTGGCCAAAAGACGTAAAATACTTTGAAACTAATTAAGTCGTATTTTCTTCATACTGTGCCGTGAAACTGATAAACTGTTTTCTGTCACCAAGCATTTTTTCTTTCAATACCAGGTCGTCGAATGAAAAAGTCGTCACAAAACAGCTGTTTTAGGTTATGTAAATTTTGTGTAGTTCTCGAGTTGCAGAATGTTGCTATTGTTTTCTTACCTTCCATATTCAAGCTTTTCGCCAATTCATCCCAAAGACGATTTTTGTAGACATTGTTACGATAACTCCGACTTTTTTTTATCGAAAAGAATTTGGTTGTTTCGGACAAAATTGATGATTTCATCATCTCGTTCATGATCATTTTTCATGCTGAAATTGAAAGAAACAATTTATTTTTGGTTCAAACTTTGAAGTAGATTTGTTTCACTAATAGTTAAAAACTATAATTTAAGTAAACTCTGAGACGGAACATTTACCTTCACAAATTTCATATCACGAAATTTAAATTTTGAAATTTTGCCTCCTGTTTATATGGCTGCTTGCGGAAAATGATGTTCGAGACGGATCAGTTGACGCAAGCTTCGAACTTTATTGTATTTTACAGCCCGGTGGCATCCCTATCCCACACAATAGGTTTGTTTTGCAGCCCACATCGGGACCGTATCCCACTGACAGTTCTCTATCCTAATGAAAATCAAATGTGATGATTGTAAACAACACACATACTATCATGAGTTGGTCGGGGTTCAGCCTAATCACACCAAGCGCCGTCGAAAAATTACCGATTTTTCTGCTCAAATTTTCGTTTAACAGATTTAATTGATCACAAATCGCATCGAATATCCCTGAACCCCATAACTGAAGATGTCCTAATGCAAATGTATGCTCAAATTAACATGAAACTATTTCCGTTGTCCTCGTACGAACAAAAAAATCACAAGTCAGTCGAAAACCCGCTTGGTGCGGTTTGGCTGAACTCCGACCAGTTTTATACTGAGATGTTGGCTACAAAAACATGGTGTCCTGCCACCGACCTGGAATTTTACGACTGAGTTTGCGCTTAGTACACGTTTAGTACGGTGACGCAAACTGCCAACGGATGCAATGTTTGTTTATACATATAATCCCGTATGTTTGGAAACAAATGTCAAAAACCGCAAACTGTGACGGACGCTAAGGGTCTGTCTCATTTGGAGAATTAAACTTAAAAGTGACAGTTCGAAAATTAAAAAATCACCCCGTTATAAGAATGGCTGGTGCTGCCCAGCAATTCCAATAGGACATCGATGGAAAATGATTCGATATCTGTCAAAAGTAATCTTGCTCTGCGAGCAGGGTTATTTGGTAATTATTGAAATGTCACTTTTAAGTTTAATTTCAGTTTAATTATCCAATTGAGACAGACCCTAAGTGCTCTGGCCTTTACTCTTATCTGTCAAACCGTGGCGCACATAACGTTTTGTCAATTTGCGGCGCACATAACGTTTTGCGGTGGCGTTTTTTATAATTTGTTTTGTAAATAATGGAAGATAATCAACAGCTATATTATAATAATGATCTTACTTGTGAGCTTATAGCCTATTCAGATTGGGCTATTTATGACTTTGTTAAGTGAGAGGGTATCCAATTATTACGAGGTGTTCAGACTGCAGCAAGATAATATATCTTGACGTTTCCATGTTTCCTCATTTGCACGCTAATACAGGGTTGAATTCAAGGAGAGTTTTAAATTTAATTTGCGAAACCAAGCATTTATGTGGCGACAATCGAACATTTTTTTCTGAACAAAGTTTCTACGAAAAAAATATTAAAAAAATATGAAAAGGGATTTTTGAAGAATATTAGAAGCTCTCATTAAGGATAATGAGCGAAGCTACATTCATTAGTTGGGTGCACCGTTCTTCGGGGAATCAGACTATTCCTCAATTTATTTTTAAGTTTAAAAAGTATTTTGATTCTATACTATGATCGAACGGAGATTTGATAGAAAAATTTAGATACTTTTGGGAATTCTCACAAATAAATAAAAAAAGGACGATTGGACCAATTTTCAAGAAATATTATCGAACTAAAATGTATTTCCACCAGTATCTCCATGTATGAAGGGCAACTCAGCAATTTATTTTTTTTTGAAAATGGAAACTGAACCATTGCGTTCTACTCGACAATCAATGATACAGCTTCTAACAAAATCCAATCGTGTGAGTGTGATATAATATAAACTGGATTTTGGATGAATTAATGCATTACCAATCCATGTTTTATATAAGGTTATTTTACTTTACAGCACAGTTGTCCCACGTGAAAAATGTTGAAATCCAAAGTATATTAAGCCATTCAAGGAGCAGAATTGAAACAATTTATGAAATCATGTTTATTCATCAAATATATTCGTTTTACAACCTTTCCTACGTTTTAAATTGTCTTCCGCATTGGCCCTTGAACTTTGAAAATTTATTCGATTTGTTCTATTAAATCTAGGTTTAAGTTAAATACTTCATGTTAATTCTAGAGAGCATCTGTTTTTTAAACAATTCATGTTGAATAAGTGGAGAATAAATAATTATCATCATTATTTTTCATCATATAAAATGCTTCTTCAGCGCTCAGAAGATTTCCATCTAACATGCATTCGACCCTGCTGCGACAGAAAGAGCATGACTGTCAACTACGAAACGAAATGAAAACAGAGAGAATTTTCTCTCTGGCAAAGAGAACGTGACGCTTGTCAGTTTTGTTTTGTTGAATTTCTCCCTGCATCCCAGTTAGAACGAAAGCTCTCTCGTAATAATTGTTCGTAATAAATTCTTTATGACTCTTTTTAGCGGGTATCTTTTGACAGCGCAAAATGTATGGAATATTACGTAAATAATGACATCATAAAGCGTATTTACCCTGAAACGCCAATTATTATGTCATTAATGGCGTAATCTGAATAGGCTATTAGAGCGCGCGTGGATATGTTGCAAAATTGTGTTTAAGTTTGCATTTGTGTCGATCCGTGATCGACATCAGTCGGCGGTGGCGTTCCTTTAAGATTTCAAAATAGTTTTGTAAGTACTCATTTTTTTACTACATCTATATTACAATAGTATTATTTTTCTAAATTTTTTTTTTGTTTCCTTCTAAAATTCTGACGGTGTTAGCGTCAGTAAATCCTTTCCAATTTCCGGTAAATGATACCAAATTATTTTTATTGCGAACTGTAAACCTTAATAGCTAACGATATTGTTCATATCAAACATGATCAAATTATTTAATGTTTTCTTACGTTCATGTAAAAAAATGTTCATTAATAAAATGTCTAATATTTTTTTGCCAGAGAAGTGCTTTAATGATATGCATAAAAAACTTATACATTGCATTAGCCAGCCACATATAATATGAAACTTATACTTTTCATTAACTTATGAGCTATATTAGCCTCATACAATATTGGCTTTTTCGTTAGTTTTGTACAAAATATAACAGCCCACGTGGTTAAGTGTTGATGAGATGTGTTAGTATTTTCGGATAAATTTCAGCTAAAAGCACGCAAACCAACACCATCAGTAAGAAGGTGAAGGCTTGTGCTACCTGTTGATGGTGTTGGTTTGCGTGAAAGGGCTATCAGATTCGACAAATCGACGTTTGAATCTTTGTTTACAAAAGCAGATAAGTCGTTTTAAAAATTTGATATTGACTTGTTGTGTTATTTAAATATACCGGCATTGGTCTACGTCATCCGCATCTTATTATATCTTCTGGGAACAGTTTTGTTAGCTTGTTGAGCAAAATGATCAATTATGGCTGAACGAAGATTTCATTTCAGAAAATTGAGCAGCAAGTGGAATTAATTTCCATCAGTGAACTAATTCTTCCCACTGTGCCAGATCCAATCTTGGAAGCCCAGAGAGCTTACAATCCGATTCTAGACAAAGAGAGCCCAAAACTTGGACTAACGAACTGATCTGGTCTGGTCTAAGCAATTATGCCAGCATTATAATGGAACGAGAAACATTTTAAAATGACGAAGAATTGTGTTCTAGTTGCCGTACTAGTTCTAGTCATAAATGACAAATTATAAGAAAAGCTACCACATACCATCAAGTGAATTATTGATGGTATTTGCGTTTTTTTTATTTTCGTGGTTCCAGTCAACTGAAAATTTGCACCACGACCACACCGCAGGCAACGTCACCAGCACCACCAATACAAAACTCCGCGCAACAAGCCAGTCCGTGCCGTGTGATGGTTCTAGCGAAATGCACACACAAAAAATGGAGATTTTTTGTTCCCTTGTCATGCATTGGTAGTTCTTGGGGTTTTCAATTCTGTAAAATATGGAGAGGTTTTTTTCGCGCTATAGGTGGTAAATAATTTGCACAAAATGAGAAAGTGCAGTTCGTGCATTATTGTTGTAATTATAGTTGTAACAAAGGCACGAAGAAAAATCAGCGTTGAATAGCGTTCGGGCAACAGAGCACTTCCAGGGGCTTGATGAACTCTCCCGCTATGGGTGGTGGGACTTGCCTATGATTCATTGGAACTTCTATATAATATGTGACAAAAAACAGGTAAATAACTGAATTATGAAGTTCATAGATAATATGGAGAAATAATGCTCTTTGTTTGATTTTTAACATCACTATTCGACAATAAATCTGAGACCGAGGTAAGCTCGGAAAAGAAATGTGTCACATAATCTGTTCCTTAAAAAAATAATAGGGTAATTTTCGTCTTTTCGTAATAGTTTGGAAAACCAATAAAAGTGACACTTTTTCGCCAAACTAATCCGTACCAAATCCTAAGTTCAGGAGAAACGTTCTGCTATAGTGGAGTTCTGGCAAATGGACGTTGCTTTCGTTGGTTTTAGCTCCTACGACGATGGACGAAAATACCTGCCGTGACCCTACCAGTTTTTATTATTGCAATTCAAACAATCTTAAAC
The DNA here is from genome assembly GCF_024139115.2 of Armigeres subalbatus. Taxonomy (NCBI): domain Eukaryota; kingdom Metazoa; phylum Arthropoda; class Insecta; order Diptera; family Culicidae; genus Armigeres; species Armigeres subalbatus. The sequence continues at coordinate 74,142,320 of NC_085140.1, forward strand.
GTTCAGCGACCTCCGTCGTCCTCCGCAGCTTAGAATCGAGGCGAGCCAGCCTTGGGCTGAAAGTCTCGAAAGCTTAGAAGGCTACTGATCAGATCAATTTTCCAACACCAGGCATATAGCCGAACTCTTACAATCTATTTTTAAAACCAACTCATTCGCTTCCGCTTCTGATTCTCAATTTTGTTTTACATATTTTCTTCTTTTTTTAGTAAATTGAAGAGTTGACCCGTTGGCCGTTGAAGACATAATTTACACTAAAGGAGGAGTTTGGCGAGCACAAAATAAAATGCAATGAGTCGGATGAAACAAATCTTCTCGTATAGTTGTGTGTGTTCTTTCCGACCAGCAGTGTTTCTAGGGCCCTAGCGAGCCCAAATTAAATTTGGTAAAATTTCTTCTTAAACTTTATCAGCAGTATCGACGAAGGCTCCAATAGTTTCAAGCTGTCTGAAGTCTATTAGGAATTAATGGGGTTTTTTGTTTTTGAAATTGGGTTCTCCAGCGCCATTTGGGTTTCAGATCAAAAGGGGTTCCCCCGAACGATAAGAACACGTTTGTGGGCTGCGTTTTCATGTCAGAAAAGAGACATACGTTTCTCGTAACATGCCCTTACGCGCATCTTACCGCACGGCTAAGGAGGGCCCATACCATGTCTCTTGATCTTTACAAATACCTATCCAAGCTTTGAGCGACGAAAAAAGCTAGAGTGGTGGCTGTAGATCGCAAGTTTTGAACTCAAGGGGGTTTGGATAACCCAGGATGTCCCGAAATCATCCAACAATGTCTTCTGGTCTACTGGAAAACCGTCGTTCGGGGTGACATTGGGCCTAGGGGGTAAGATTGGGCCAAAAACGAAAAATGTTTCAACTCCTAATATCTCAGAAACTGTTACGAATTTTGATGAAAACTTCAAACGGTTCGAAAATATATTAAAATTCACGTCTAGGAAATCACAAAATAAATTCCAAGGATTAATTGTGCTCGTACCATAATGCTTGGAATTTGAATGTAAAACTATTGATCGAATTAACCCGTATTAAAATAGTGTCAGTAATGCCCCACAAATCTATTACATAACTAAATTTTAGATCGATGGATACCTGGTGATCATGTTACGATAATCTGTTTGTTGTTTTATCGAATTTTATGAATATATATTTAGCATTCTTGCTTTTTCGTAGCAACGAGCAATGCATGCAAAAAAGGGGTGAGATTGGGCCAAGCTTTTGGTTGATTTGCCATACATAGTTGGTAAAAGCCGTAATGTAGGCAATTATTTTTATTGAACGATTGAGTCGTTGCATCGTCACCGCTGAACTTTATTGTATGTGGCCCAATGTCACCCCCTGTGAGGGGAGAGAATGGGCCAATTTTAAACAACATATAACTTTGAAGAATTTCTCTCATTTATTATTTTTTCCCCACACAGTGGTAAATTTATTGTTCAAGCTTGTACCTAACTAATTACAACTTGACTCCAATATTAACTACTAGAGCTTTGTAACATTTACTTGGAGCATACCACATTTTGGCCCAATGACACCCCCGTAGACGGTATGTTATGAATATATTTGAATAGATATCCATGTTCCAGCTATTGTCGTGGCTATAGATCGCAAGGGCTCCACCCCAGTACCCCGAATGCCATTACCCCGAAGGCCACTTCCCCGAATGGGACAGTACCCCGAAAGTCAATACCCCGAATGGGACACTAGCTCGAAATCCATTACCCCGAAAGGCAGTTACCCCGAAAAGATTTAGAATCTATTGTATTCTATTATTATATGTTTAACACCAACAGATATCGATGAATCGTAAGTTTTTGACCAACAGTTTTCTCGCTTAACTTTTCAAAAGGACCCAAGCAACACTTTTTTTCATGAATTAATTTGAATACCGCAATCAATAGCTTTCATGTTGTTCTGTTGATTGCGCTATTCAAATTAATTCATGAAAAAAATACTACCAAGGTCCTTTCGAAAAGATTTTTTATCTAATGAGCTGTCATTATGACCTAGAAAAGTACTATTCTACGAATTAGAGTAAAAGATCCTTTTTTCCAACAGAACGCGTTTTCCCGGTATAAGGCGAACAGAGGAGATGATGCCTTCATTAAATGAACGAGTTTGCCCGGTATAAGGCAGACAGAGGAGATGATGCCTTCATTAAATGAACGTGTTTGCCCGGTATAAGTCATGCAAGGTAAATATGACCTTTTTTTTTAAAATAAACGCGTTTGCTCGGTATAAGGCAGACAGGGGAGATGATGCCTTCTTTAAATGAACGTGTTTGCCCGGTATAAGACAGACAGAGGAGGGGATGCCTTCTTTAAATGGACGTGTTTGCCCGGTATAAGGCACACAGAGGAAATAATGCCTTGTTTAAATGAACGCATTTGCCCGGTATAAGGCAGACAGAGGAGATGATGCCTTCTTTAAAAAGACGCGTTTGCCCGGTATAAGGCACACAGAGGAGATGATGCCTTCTTGAAATGGACGCGTTTGCCCGGTATAAGGCAGACAGAGGAGATGATGCCTTCTTTAAATGAACGCGTTTGCCCGGTATAAGGCAGACAGAGGAGATGATGCCTTCTTTAAATAGACGCATTTGCCCGGTATAAGGCAGACAGAGGAGATGATGCCTTCTTTAAATGGACGCATTTGCCCGGTATAAGGCAGACAGAGGAGATGATGCCTTCTTTAAATGGACGGGTTTGCCCGGTATAAGACAGACATGGGAGATGATGCCTTCTTTAAGTCAACGCAACTTCCCGAAGACAAACAAGATCTCCCCTTCTGTCACTCTCATACACAAACCCCCTTACTCACTCACTTCCTCTGTCTCACTAATTATTACTCATTCACCCACTCTCATTCATTCACCCACTCTTACTAACTTAACCACTCTTACTCACTCATCCACTTTTACTCACTCATTTACTCTGAATCATTCGCTCTCTCTTTCTCGCTCACTCTTACTCGTTTACTCGCAAACTCACACACTCACTCTTACTCACTCACTTAATCACTCACTCACTCTTACTCACCCATTCACCCCCTCGTCGATTTTGAGATTTAGACCACGCTTCATCAAGAATCCGTTGCTTTTACTACAGCGACCAAGGAACAACTTCTACTTTATTGCCCTAGTAGCCATGCTGACGTGGACCGCAATTACCTTCAACTCTCTGCATTGTGCATGAAAACGTGCTGCATAATCTCCCCCTGTCATTCAGGAATCTTGAAGAGTGCCATACGAAGTGGAACGGGATCTTACGGAGTAATACTTAGTTCCATATTGCAACAGTTTCAGTTCCAATTATTGTTTATTCATATGAATTATGAATAAACTTTTATTGAGTAACATTATTTTCATTGAAATGAAGTATAAACTTAAAATAATGACTAATTCGGGGTACTGGCTCATTCGGAGTAGTGTCCCATTAGGGAATGGCATTCAGGGCAGTGACTCATTCAGGGGTTGTGGCGTTCGGGGTAGTGGCCTTCGGGGTAATGGCATTATGAGTAATGGAATTATGGGTAGTGTCGTAGAGTCAGATCGCAAGTTCTGAACTCAAGGATAGTTTAGATAGCCCCGAATATCTCAAAACCATCTGACCATGTCTCCTGATCTTCACAAATATATTATTTCTTTTTTCCGAGTATAAGAAAATCTTCATCATTTCACATTGATATTAAAAAATTATTGGTTATGTTAATCTTGCTTCTCAATTTGAAATTCTTTAGAATTTCCACCAATTTTTTATCAGGATTGTCGGGATTTTTTTTTGCGAATTTCCACGGATTTCCACGATTGGGAATTACTAATAAACACAACCGAGAGAGATTAGGTTTATCTATTTTGATTATAAACAAGTAGAGCTAAACGCAATTCTCGATCTGAAAAGGGTCTAAACCATAAAATGGAGAATTAATATTATTTCACATCAATAAATACGGCAACGTTCTGGTTTTATGGTTGTATTTGAGCAAAACAGTGTTCAAACAAATCGTCACTAATGAACCACCATCGAGTTAATGTATTCATGAAAAACAATCTTCACTTTGTGACCATGGGTGTTTCTTACCAATACACACATTCACACAAGCAGATTCACCAACCATAAAATTTGCGATTGCAGTTGAGCTCATCACGAGATATACAAATGAGCGTGAGAATAATCACGATCCATAAATTGCGTAACGCAATAGGTGGTTTTAACAGATATGAAGAAACGATTCGATGACGGTTGGCATAGGAGACCATTCTCCATACATGTATGTTCTACATGTCCTATAACAAAAGAAAAAATAATTTAAACACCCAAAATTTGTCTGTATTTATTGAAGTTTATTACGTTGAAATTAATTCCCGCATCTTGCTGCTAGGGAAACATATGACTGAAACCACTCTTCGAGTCCCATCATCATTCATATAAGACTTCATTCCCAGCCTAATCACAGCCTCTCAGCGTCGCTAGTGCCAAATTACCTCCTCCCGTCACTACACACCGCTGCCAGCAGACACTATTCTCTGCAATCAGGTGGAAGTGTAATCACATCAATCATCATGACAAATAGCCGGTAGATCGTCAAACGAGCGGCATTCGCACGCCGCTGCCGTTTTGAACACTACCAGCCCATTGAATCAGCACTTAGACTGCGCTGCTCTGTAGTTTCGAGCTATATGTACCTGAACTCAAAGGCAAACAAAAGGGAAAACATGCATTTCCGATTTTCGCAACCACTCCCCCTCGTGGCGTGTGTGCAACAGCGTGACTGCATGCACCACTTAGAAGCCCCTCCCTCTGCTGCTTGCCGGTTCGTTTGGAAATTGCCACCATCGCCGTTATTATCGCGCAAAGCAAAGAAAAAAAAAACACCATAATCCTCCCGTTTCAGATAGAAGCGTTAAATTTGGAAGCTTCATTCCATCAACGGAAGGTGAATCTTTGGGATGCAGTTTTAGTGCCACAAAAAATAGGAATTTCACGATAGTTGCAATTAAAATGGGACGAGAATGATAATTATTGAGGTCTTAAGTGCTGTGCTGCCTACCGCCAGTTTAATGCAGCAGGAACGGGCGGCGGGCGTGGATGAGATGAGTTTCCTGCACGATGTCATTCGTCACCACGTCAAGTAGATAATTTGACGAAATTATCCGTGAGGGATCATTTTCCGACAAATTGCGCGGCAATATAATGGATGAGTCATTTTTTTTTTTAATTTCAAGTTCTTCACACATTTTATAAATGATCCTACGTAGTTTTGCGTTGCAGTTATCATTTTTATTTTTTTAATAATGATGAAGTTCATTCATTTATTATCAAACTGACGCTGAAGTTCGTTTAGTGGAAGTACTCTACGCTCGTTTCAAAGCTTGGTTGGTTGATGCGATGCAGTTGATTAGCAATTTAATTGACCTTTCCCGTCGAAAATTGTATCTCGTTTTATTGTCTCAGTCGATTCTTTGGCTTATTCGAGGTCAACTTTCCCAAAGAACCCATATTTGTTTAGGCTTCTATTTTTTTCGAAAACAATCAACAATAAAAATCGAAAAAGTGCTGTTTTTTAATTGGCCCAATTTTGAACGAAGCAACGTGGGGTGAATTTTTCAGGCCAGTTCACACGTGTAGCACTCTTTCGGTTTTTATTTCTGATTTTGAAAATAGTTTGAGGCTTCAAAAATATGGGTTCTTCACTTGGTTCTCTAGGTAAGTTGACCTTAAATAAGCCAAACAATCGATTGAACGAATAAAACATTTTGAAGGGAAAGGTCAATTAGATTACTTTCTGATGAATACAGTCGACTCTCTACATCTCGATGTTCTATATCTCGATATCTCTCCCTATGTCGATGGTTTCCTCAGTCCCTTCAATCTACATACACTTGGGTTCTCTACATCTCGATAACCTCCCTATCTCGATATCTCTGTATCTCGATATGTTCTGATCATATTTCGTTCAGGATTTCCTCTCCTTATGTCGATATGTTCAAATTTTTAGGCTACTAGACCATCTTTGGACAATAACAATCACATCAACAATACTGCCCATGATTTCATAGTTGACGTATCAATCATTCGAAATTTCAGCGATTTATTACGCGTTTACTAAAGTAATTCGACCGCTGAAACATCGATACGTTGTTTGTTCCATACTTCATTCAAGTGCTTACGGGTTGAAATGATTTGAATGTGGTATTTTTGTCCCTAAATTATTCGAAATGCGTGCGGAAGTACAATGGTTGTTACGTCAACTATGAGATCATGGGCAGAACAGGAAATGACATTTGTTTTGTTGTCGTTTATCATGGCAACGAGCTTTTTTGGATCTAGTACCCATTTCAATTCTCCTTCCATTCCTCGATATCTCCCTATCTCGATGATCCCTTCAATATCGAGATGTGGAGAGGCGACTGTATATCTTAAATACGCCAGAAATTACTGGACATAATTCATGTATACTGAAAGATAAATGTTCACGAGTACTGCCTCGAAGAAGAAGTGCATATTTGTTCCTAGATAGACGATATGTTATCCACAGACAAACAGACATAACACTCGTCCAATATCCATCGTTCAATAATTTACTGGTCGATTCAAATAATCATTAGTTGGCCAATCGATCCCTCGTGGCGCTCGCATCGGATTTGCTCGAGTCTGACATTTGCTCACTACGCCATCTGGTTCGTGATTTGCCCAACTAACTGAAATCAACAGATGTCGCTAGTGTTTGAATGACGATGAATATGATGAGTGAATGTTTAATGTGTTAAGTCTGTTTGTCTGTGTGTTATCTTTCATGATTGTGAATAGCAGCGAACAGGCCATTTAAAAAAAATGAGCGAGTCGTACTTATCGAACTGTTCACAGAAAAATGAACAACTTGTATTTGTAAACTTTGCGTATCGGTCACTTTTCCAGATTACGGCAGTTCTGAATTAATTGAGAGTGCCCGAGAGTTTACTCAGATTATTACCTCGCAGTTACGGAAATTCGGAGGATTTTCCGTAGAAATTCAATTTAATTTCTTGTAGAAATTGCGAAGAATTTCTTGTGAAAATTTGAAAAGAATTTTCCTTTGGGGGCTGGATGTGTAACCTTCTCCAGACTCCTGGTAGGTACCTACTTATGGTATTTTGTACCAATGATACAGCGTTATCGTTCTCGCTCGGCTATTTTTGTTATTAGACGATTGTAAACTAAGTCACTGACTTTTACGTCAACGGCACAAACTAGCTCGTCCGTTTCAGGAAAAAAATCCAGGATACTTGCTTTAACAGGAAAGTTCGTATAACTCGTTTCTTACTTCCGTAAAATTAAAACCATTATCGGAATCTATCTGAACGTTACGCCAATGATGAATTTCCAGGAATACTAGATGTTCACGGTTCTCCATAACGGTTTCAAGTTCAACCCAATTTATCTACTAAAACTTTTCTTTCATCATCAGTAAATACCAAATCAGGTTCAATAAGTATTTGCATATAATGTAAACCCAATTTCCCCCGATACGAGATGTTCAAGGTTCGCCTAGACGTTCTCGAGTTCAGCCCACGGTAGCTACTAGATCAATCAGGAGTTTTACAATGTCCTCATCATTGCACTATAGGGCGGCTTCATACAAGTAGGTGGCCGAAAATATTTTCATTTCATTTCAGCAATATTTCACACTTATATCGTAGATTAATGTCTAAAATATGTGAAATACTTGTTTTGCAGGTCATTATTGCTTCTAAGGTCTCCAAACTTCCTGGAATACAGCCCTTTAATCTCCATGGAATATATCTCTTTTATCTACTATGTACACAGCGGTCTATAGATATGTATTTTATTATAGCCTGTTTATAGACCTGTAGAGTTCGAACTAGAAAATTGTATATTGTTTTTGTTTGTATTGAGTTGTACATATGTTCTAAGTTGCCCAAGGACTCCGCGGAATACAGGCCTTTGCAACTACAAGCGCAACATGTTGTCTTTGAAGGATTTTTCAAATTGGATCAGACTCTTAACCCTCAAATCAAGTAAAGGGAATACAATATAAAGCTCTCTGAAAGCTATACGAACTCGATGTATTAAAAACTTCAAGATGTACAAGTATACAGTCACGATTCGCTGGTCAGGCCACGACCTCGACCCATCTAACGAATTCGGTTTTTAGTTGGGCCAACTGACAGCCATTTGAACACGTGTATTTCAACTTGAAGATCACAAATGATGTCCAGTGACACCCAATCCCGTTTTCCGTGTTTCCATTGAATTTTTAGGTATGGTTGCTTTTTAGTTGGGCCATGACCCAACCAGCGGAGGCCCAACTAAAAAGTGGCCCAAGTATTAAAATCCCAACCAGCAAATCCCTACTGTACTGCAAAAAGATTTATTTAATAATTATGGACATGAACATCCTCAGCAAAATCATCATTTATTTCTTCAAGATCGATTAAAATATCTGCTAGGGCATTTTTTCCTGTACTGATTGGCTCTTGGCAGTTTAACGCGATCAGAATGTACCAGAACCGGTGTACATATTAGCTCTTCGTTGACATCCAATGCTTTACTTAACACCTTACCTTTACCTAATTTGGATTCGAAAACGTTCGCCGACAAATGTTTCCAGTTGTATTTGATCCTGCTCCGCCTTACCTTGGCTGATCGATCATCACATCAAACCTTTCATAAAGCCTTTTCTGTATAAGTTGTTTTCTTTTCAGGTACGCTTCCTTTAACGTCTTTGGCTCTGGCTCAGCATGATAAAATTCTTCTAATTCAAATTCTGTGTAAAGCCATTCCTCATTATACGAGTCAAAGTAAGTTTTGGACCAGGATGCGGCCTGCCATTTTTTTTTTTCAAATTTCAAATGCTGATTTTTCAATTTTGTATGTAGTTGACTCTTTTTTTGTTTATCCACAGCGAAGCTTTGGCAGATATATTCCATTTTCAACACGATCTACCTGACGTCCCTTGTGATCTCTAAATACTTCAATGAGTTGCCTATAATTCATGCTTCGCCAAACACTAAGTACAAACTCTTCATGAGACTTACCTTCGCAATCACAGCTCACGATTCACTCAGACAGAAATTCATAAATGCTGTTTATTTATTTCACCTAGGGTAAAACGTCCTATCGTTGTGGTATGTCCTAATGGTGTGGTAGTGTTAAAATAGTCCATTCTGGATATAATAGCATAAAAAACAATTGTGGATACGCTAAAACTCATCAAATTAACGACTAGAACAGCTTTTGTTTGACAAAAATCCGTTCAAAATTATGAAAAATCAACATTTTTCATTAAAGATTTGAATCCTTTGAGCCTATTATTGCGGTAGTGCTAAGGTCCTATTGTTGTGGTATCGATTTTCATAAGAATTGCATGCAATACCGCAACAATAGGACTGACCTTGAAAAAATGTCGCAACAATAGGCAACTGCGTCCCATTATTGCGGTAGTTTGTTTTTATTGTGATAGAAACAAAACAACAGAAGTTTAGCACAAATGACGTAATATTTACGAATTTATAGTTAACGATCAACCTATTCGACTACTGCAATGTGGAAAAAGACCAACAGGTAATTTTCAAAGAATTTTTGAAATCAATTTTGTTTTGACAAGGTGCTTAACCCCTCCATAATAGGTCGTTTTACCCTTTTACATTTACATAATTTATTTATCTTATCCTGTTCATATACTCGACAGTAAGCTTTTAGAGGAGGTAGGCTTTAAAATTAAAACAACACAAATCTAGACTAACTTTGAAAACGGCGTAACAGCCAAAAATTATTCCTTCTGATTCTTCGTCTACGTTAATAGCTATATATGTGGACGAAGAATTAGAAGGAATAATTTTTGGCTGTTACGCCATTTTCAAATGTTGGTCTAGAAATCATAGACAAATCACAACCCACTAAACGCGGAGTTTCTGGCGCCATTTGTTTGTATGTAGAACATAATTGTACTAAAAGTAATTGCGTTTTAATTTAAAAAAGACGGCCTAGGACACCTAAAAAAATATTTCAATAACTCTAGTTCTTTCAATGCGTCGTCCTAAAAATGTTAAGCGCGTTTATTTTATAGTACCTTTATTATGCAATTCTGCGTAATGGTGTACTCCAGATAGTTTTTCATTAAGTTTACATGCTTCTTTGGAGATATCCAGCTTCAGAACGTCGGCTCCAGGGGCATATTTGTATCTTCAGAAAAGTTGTCGCAAAACTTCGTCTGGAAATCTTTGTAGAAGATGCCAAGTTCGTAACTGTATTACTTTTAGAGATTCGTTACATTTTCTGCATTCCCTTAAAAATGTTTTTTCGTTATATTTTTGACCTGAGAATACGTCTTTATTCTCTATATTGGGCTACACTTTACGATTTCGGAAAATCAAAAAACGTCACGAAAATATCATAGACTTTGATTGTTAATATCTCAGCCGTTTCCTAATGTATTTACAATTTTCTTCTTTTCCATTCTATCAAGGAAGAGTCAACGCTTCATACCCAATGTAAACTGAAGTCGTTTTTAGGCGGTTTCTTACGCAGAGCACTTACTATTGGGACCAGCAGAAGCGCTTGGAATCTTCTTCTCTGCTATAGTGGATGCGTTCTGTAAAATTTTCTTCGGCTTGGTTCTGCTAATTTCTAGATGTCTGCCGGAGTAAACGCAACTCCCGACGCAACTCACGTGAAGGAATAATAATTGTTATTAAGGAACTGTCAAACTTCTTTCTCGCGCCATGTCAAATAGCGTATACTCTGGCTTCCCTCCCTGGCTAGGATGACCACCAAACGACGTTGACAGCCCTTCAACTTAAGGTGATTATAAAATTGTAAACCACGTGCTTTTCCAATATGTTTTTCAAGAGCACGAGATAAAAGAACCATAACGCGTATTTAAGTTTCGGCACTGTACGAAAACTATTACGCCAGATTTGGGCTTTTGGAAATGTATGTATAGATAAACGTGTGGTGAATTTGAAATACACCACGGGCTTCATTCTATGGTCCAATGCACCGAGTTCATCATTGACGTTTGAGACGGGCGCTGTTTACTTAGAATGAATACTTTTTCATTCATCGAGTTCATGCAAGTGTTCATTTTTAGTAAACAGCGCCCGTCTCAAACGTCATTGTGTTCATTCGGTGCATTGGACCATAATCACTGTGGGTACTCGTTTGGCTTGGGGAAAAGGAATCACCAGGAGACTGTGTGGATTCTTACGAGTATGGTGACTTACCTGTTGAAGCGTCGTACGAGGAGTGTGCCGCGAAACTGTGGTCGACATGAGTTGTTTGCCACTCAAGAGTTGGTTGTGCTGATTATGTCGACATTCAGCGATGCGCTTAGATTCAGCGCCATGCACACTTATTGCGAGGGGTATGAACGAAACATTGGGCCCGTTTAGCGAAATCATCGAAATCATCGTATAGACGGTGCACTGTGATGTCATTTGAGGGCAATGTTTACATTTTTTTTGATACGTTTAGACGGAATGAATTTCTATATACGCGGGGGTCTCTTTCTTTTTCATTCATGCATTCGTCTTTGCGGTTCTAATTTTGCTTTTGAAACTGTTTTGCTTTCGACTACACAAGGTTTTTTTTTTGAGCTAAAATCCAATGCTGAATTTATTGTGGATTACGATTGAATTACCCAAGTGCAGTGCAGTTCTATTCTCGTTTTCACTACAGGTACGAGATAGCCAAAATGTGTAGGATAGACAGCATCAATTCGACGAAAGTTGGTCTTCCAAGCTGGTGCGATTTAATTGGACCTGTATATCTCCAGAAAACGGTAACATTGCCATGTATTCATGCAGTGGCCGCAAAAGCATACCTGACCTGCATTCACCCAGGGGAAAGATTATGCACAAAAAAAAGGAGAAGAATGTAGCTAACAGTCGAGGCCACAACAAGTCTTCCGGTTTAGAAGGATACGCACCAGAAACCCATGCGATGCACGGTATTGTGAATGACATTATTAGCATATTTATTTATTGTTAATTACATTACTGTATGTGAAATGAAAGATTATAAAGAAGAAAAAAAAAACGAATCCATTTGGAACAAAAAATAAGCTGAATGGTCAAATTTTCATGGTTATTATGGATTTTCTGCTACTCTAATGTAATCCTGCAGGTAAGATGGTGCTTTCTTCTCTCGTACGTTTTTTGGTGTTGTGCTAGATAGATGTGATTCATCGGAATATTTTGTTGAGCCTTTCTCACGCCATTCAGATACTTTCTTCGTTTGAGAGACATGTCGTTTTAGCTTATGCCCCTCGTTGTCGTTGAGCGTGAGACTTCCGTTTCTATCTTCGGTTACCGTATATCTCCTAGGTGAAAACCGTGAAACTCCTTTACCGTGATTTTGTCGCTCGATAATTACGGTGTCACCTGGACCTACTCGACAGGGACGAGCGCCACGCCGTCGATCCTCTCGTTGCTTTCCAGAGATTTTTGCCTCTCGGTCTCTTTTGGAAAGTAGTTCTTCGTCGATTTCAACTTTCTCGTAAGCCATTAAAGGAAGACTACGCTTGATTTTCGACCGGACATGATTTCTTCCGAGGAAGCTGTGTTACTCTGTGGGTAGCAGCATTATGAGCTTGAATGGCCGGCGCTTAGCAGCTCTTCGATATAGTTCGTTTTGTTCATTGTAGCAGTTGCCATTGCCTTATTAATCAGCTTCATGTAGCTCTCGACCATTCCATTCTGTTGTGGAAACAACGGTGTTGAGAAAATTGGAGTTACATCACGAGTTGCGCAGTACTGCTTATACTCCTCACCATTGAAAGGTGGGCCATTATCAGTTTTGATAAATTTCGGTGTCCCTTCTCGTTCGAATATATCTTCAAGCACCTTTTTTGTGTGCTCAAAGCTAGTCGTCTTTACCGGCCGAGCCATCAGGTACCGTGATCTGTAATCAACGATTACCAGAATGGATACACCTCCGAACTTCGCGTAAGGCCCGTTAAAGTCCAAGGCGATGGTCTCCCACACCGCTTTCGGTGCAAGAACCCGCTGCATGGGGGTGGGTCTTTCCGGTTTACCATTGACCGCACAGGCTGGACAAGATTCCACCCATTTTTGGACATCACTTGGCATTCCAGGCCACCAAACACGCTGTCTCAATATACTCTTCTGTTTGGCGGCCGAGGGATGGCCTTGATGCGATACCTCTAGGCACCGCTCTCTCAACAATTCTGGGATAACCACACAACCTGTTTTGACTAACAACCCGTTTCGAGTTGTTAGGTCGTTCTCAAGGAGTTGGTATCTTCGCAAATGGTTAGGCCACTCACCAGAGTCTAGGGCGCTTATGACTGCCTGCAGATTCTCATCTTTGGATGTAGCTAACTCGATTTCGTTTTCCGTCATAAATTGGACTATGTTAGCCTCAAGACACGCGATCTCCCACGGGCTGTTCGTATCGTCAAAAGGGTTGTCGTCTCCACTGTATAAACGTGAAGGCGGATCCGCGATGTTTTCCTCACCCCTCACGTACTCGACGGTATAATTGTAGGGGCTAAGTCGCAATGCCCACCCGTCTGCTCGCGTTAGTGCTCTTTTAGAGTCCTCGCGAGATCTGTTTAAAATGAAAGACACTCCTTGAGCATCAGTTCGCAATATAAATTGCCTTCCAAGTAGGTAGAACGAAAAATGCTCGACGGCCCATACCGCTCCTAGGGCCTCACGCTGGTTTTGAGCATATTTTCGTTCCGTACTAGTTAACGATTTGGATGCAAAGCTAATGATCCTTGGCTTTCCCTGTTTGTCTTCTTGTACCAGAACGGCACCGAGGGCAACCGGAGATGCGTCTGTGTACAAGATCGTCTTGTCGGATTCGGAGAAAAATCCCAAAGAAACACAACAGTTGATAATTCGATCTTTTACAGCTTTGAATGCCGCACTTTGTCTGGGCCCCCACATATCCATAGCTTAGCTTTAATGACTTCCCACAAGGGATTAGTGATATCCGCAAAATTCTGTACGTGCGGACTGATGAATGCAGCCAGTCCCAAGAAGCTACGTAGCTCGGAAACCGTCTTTGGTTCACGGAAGTTGCGTATGCTCCTTATCTTGATATCATCAACGTGAAATCCGTTTTCATCGATTTCATAACCTAAGAATTTTAAGCGCGTTTGATCAAATTCACACTTGGCGCTATTCAACGTTAGGTTATTTGCCTTCAGTATGGTTAGCACTTCACAAACGGTTTTCCGTAAATCTTCAAGACAATTTGCGAAGATTAGGACGTCGTCGATGTAAATAATTTTATTCTTTACAGGTTTTAGGATTCGGGACATTTCCCGTTGGACGACTTCGGGTGCACAATTCACCCCGAACATCAACCTGGTGAATCTATACATACCTGAAAGAAAGTGATATTGGGAAGTGATCTCGTGGCGTGTAAGTTAGGAGACCGATTCATCCCGTTTTTTTTTGCTTTTACTTAGTAGTATTGATTAAGAACAACCAGATACATACCATTCTCCGTTAGGAAGGTGGTGAGCTCGCGAGATTCGGGATGAAGTTCGAGGTGGTAAAACGCGTTGCTGAGGTCGAGTTTAGTGAAATATTTGAAACCGTGGAGTTTGACCTTCATCTCCTCAAGCAAAGGGAGCCGGAAGTACTCACGATTGATTGCTCTGTTCGGACCCCGCATATTTACAACTAAGCGGAAATCGTCTTTTCCCTTAGGTACAGCCGACATTCCGCTTATCCAGTTTGGTGCAGATGTGACTTTCTCAATAATCCCCTGCGCTTCCATATCCTTAAGACGATTTCTCGCTGCTTCTCGAAACGCCGCCGGGACGTTGTAATAAGCGTTTCTTATTGGGGCTACTGTATTGTCTATACTGAACTTTACGTATACTCCTGGCATTTTCGGGAAAGTCTTCGTCTTTTTCGGGTTCTCTAGTTGATTGACGTCCGTACTGACATGCAACAGTCCCATATCACTGGCAGTTGCACGGCCAAGAAGTGATCTCGATCCGTTCAGTATGACGTGGAATATCGCTATTATGGGTTGCGCATTGCGCTCTGTAGTAACGATTTGAGCTTCAAATGTGCATTCTATAGCCATTGGTGCTTGTGTACCATATGCATGGAGACACTTTGGATTAGATTGCTTAACAATCTCGAAATTGGCCAAACCTGATTCATACTCTTGCTTTAGATGACGCCAGTCTCTTCCGCCAATGACGTTTGCGTCCGCGCCAGAATCTATAAGTAGTTGTATGGGGCTTGACGCCCCTATACGACACTTCACCAAAACGTCTTGAAACGACAATGTGTTCACATACTGCAATATGAGGGAATGTGAATTAAAGAATGAAAACTAATTGGGCCAATGTTATAACCGATTTTATTTGAATGATCTGATTATGGATTCATTACCTGTACCTCATCCGAATGAATGTCACGGCTCGGGGATACACTTCTTTTGATGTCTAGCTGACGAATTCGATTGTTTCGATTGTTTCGACAAGTGGCTGCATAGTGGCCTCGTTCCCCGCAAGAATTGCAATTCCTGTTCAGCGCTGGGCATGGTAAACTGGAATGCATTCGACCATTGCATCGTCGGCAGCGGCTTCGACGTCCTCGATCCTGTGTATCCCGTCTATCCATTTGTCGGTTGCTTCGAAAGCGCTTTGTCTGTAGTCTGTCTCCTCTATCATCTGTGCGCGAGCGTTTCCTAATTGAGCTTTGTTCCAACTGTCTTCGGTGCATGCGGCTCAGTGCCTGTACCTCGTTGCGCTCCACCACGGTTGTTTCCGCCTCGTAAGCCTCGTCTCTGGTTGCCGCCTGCACAATATAATTGGTGGCGTGTCCGTAGGTTCTCGCCGCTTTGACCAAGTCCTTGTTCCTTAAGCCTTTTAACAGTTGCGCACGCACGAACCGGTCGTGGTCTACCGAGCTGTATCCACATAGTCTGACTTTCGCCATAAGGCGGGCATGAAAAGAAATGGCGGTTTCAGATCTCTGCTGCTTCATGTTTGAAAAGGCCTCGTGTTCCGCCGATGTGTCGGTCATCGACTGAAAGTAGTTTCCAATGTTTGCGACAAACCGGCGATAGCAGTTCGCATCCTTCAAGCTTGGCCTCAGCTTGGCGGCTCTTACTATTCCTTGAAGCTCGTATCCCATTGAAAGAAACAACAGTTGCGTTCTCCGGACTGGGTCGATAGCGTTACTGAGGGAGGCCGCGATTTCAAAATTTTCAATGTAGCGGTTCCATTCTTCCCACATTTGATTTGCAGCGACACCTGTAGGGAACGGCTTGATATTATGGCACAAATTTTAATGTGGCGGACACCCGGTCACGCTGCTAGACATTTTCCCTAAATATTTTTTTTGTGTTTTCAAACAACAAAATTTTCAAAGTTGCGGACATCCGGTCACGCTTGTGGACTCTTTCATGTGTACATATTTTATGATTATGGTTAAAGCACATTGTTCTTGGAATAAAACAAACTTGACGACTTGCGCCGTGGGCAAGGCTGTGGACATCCGGTCACGCAAGGGGGACATTTTTTTTTTTCGCCGCCATGTTTTTTTTTGTTTTTAAACGAACAGAATTTTCAAGCTTGCGGACATCCGGTCACGCTAGTGGGCATGTTTCATTATTGTGGCCAAAGCACATTGTTCAAGGGATGAAACAAAACTTGACTACTTGCGCCGTGGGCAAGGTTGCGGACATCCGGTCACGCTGGAGGACATTTAACTTTTTTTTCTTTTTTTTTTGTTTGTTTTGCAAACAGAATTTTGAGGTTGCGGACATCCGGTCACGCTAGTGAGCATGTTTTATGACTGTGGCCATTATTTATGACATGAGAAAAAACATTTGACTACTTGCGCCGTGGGCAAGGCTGCGGACATCCGGTCACGCTAGTGGACATGTTTTATAATTGTGGACAAAGCACATTGTTTTCGGGACGCGATTTTTTTTTTCGCGTCGCCTGGTGATTCCTTCCCCAAATAATACCTATTCCGAGTGGAGCCATTTTGTTTTATTCGTTATAAGCGTTGACTCCTGGCAGGATCGCCAAAATGTGGGTACTCGTTTGGCTTGGGGAAAAGGAATCACCAGGAGACTGTGTGGATTCTTACGAGTATGGTGACTTACCTGTTGAAGCGTCGTACGAGGAGTGTGCCGCGAAACTGTGGTCGACATGAGTTGTTTGCCACTCAAGAGTTGGTTGTGCTGATTATGTCGACATTCAGCGATGCGCTTAGATTCAGCGCCATGCACACTTATTGCGAGGGGTAAGCCTGTACTTATTCGTTACTTGAGTCTAGGGATCCTACATTCAGAGATATGCGAAAGCGGCCATCTTGAGCCAATCGAGCATTGAGAGCTGTCAAAATCTGAGCCAAATGAACATTGTTATTGTTGCGGATTGAAAGGTATTGCGATTGTAATGAAAAAGATTTTACGAAAAGTTTTGTCGAATAAACAATTTGTTTTATATTGGCAAGTTGAAGTAGTCTAGTTTATGCATGGTACTTTGTTCATTTATATTGCACTTTTATTTTAGTGATAATGCACTGTTGGACGTTAGATAACGAAATCTGAAAATGCCATTATACGTAAAGTCTTGTTCGAGCTCCAACATTTTGCGCCACGGCAAGTGCTGGCAGAATTTGTTTACTAAAGTAACAGCGTTGCTAAATCGTCTGGAAAAGTATTCGCACATCTCTTAATATAGGATCGCTACTTGAGTCACACAATCACCTTAAGGTAAATATACAATCAAGCCATGTGGTGAAAGTTTAAATTTAAAATTCACCACACGTTTTTCTACTCCTATTATCAAAAGTTCAAATCTAGCGTAATAATTTTCGTACAATGCTGAAATTGAAGTCGATTGTTGAGCATAAGTAAGCAAACGATCTACGGATGTTTCATCCCTATGGGAGTTGTGGTTCTCTCAATTCTTGCTCTTGAAAAATCACTAGAAAAAACACGTGGTTTCCAAGATGGCCGATTCGAGCCACCGGGGATTTAAACCGACTTCGTGGCAGGTGCATCTTTGCTCCAGTTTGAATCGGGCAGAAGCCATGAACAGAATAACAAAACATGATATGGTTTTGATTGATATAAGAGATAAAAGAACAGGCAACAATATCAAAAATTTGCTCGGAAATATCATTTGAATATCAAGATTTGCTATGGATAAGAACAAACTAATGGCACATGATATTGATCACTTCTTACAATTAGGGAAAATCCATCAATTACGTAACGCAAAAATTGGCCATTTTCAACCCCCGCTCCCCCCTACGTCACACTTTTTTGTATGAACCCTTTAAAATGTTTGTATGGATTGCCACACTTTGGTCAACCCTCTCTCCCCCCTCCAAGCGTTACGTAATTTATGGATGCTCCCTTAGCATAAATTGATCTCCTCATGATATTTTGGTGCAAAATATTGATATTGTCGTCTGATATTTTATCTCTTATATCAATCATATCAATATCTCATTTTGCTATCTTATCAACATTTGATATTAATGAGCTATTTTCGTCTTCTCGGGTAATGGTTGAAACGGTACAGCAACGGTTGCGGTTGTCGGAAGTGATTGCTGGAGAATGCCTCTGAAAATGTATTAATGAAAGAAGGTTTGATCCGAGAATAATTTCCTTCAAAGTACAAAACATAATTGCTTGGTGACAGCAGAATGTTGCCGTCGATAGAAGAATCTCAAATACATGTCAGTAAAAGACGCTGCAATGAATTTATTAGTACGGTGACTGAAGAAAATTGTCTGGTGATTTGTTGATGATTGCTTGCCGAATTATTTTTCACTACAGCGGCTTCCTTACTGATTTGACTGTCGTCTTTGGCAAGCGGAAGTTTTCTCGCGTGGATTGTGGCTGGTTTTGTTGCTATAAGAGTTTTGTTTCAAATTATTGTTGACATATTTCAACATTAGTCAATATAGTCAACATCAAAACCAAGTCAGAACTTTGCGAGCACTTTTCTCCGACAAACTTGTAATTCCACTACCGGCGGCTTCGTTACGATTAACTGTCGACAAGTGGTTGTACTTTGGCATATGAAGAAATATATACTCAGATTAACTTTGTCTTGTGGTCGGAGACGAGCCAGTCTCGGGCTGAAAGTCTCCTTAATAAAGACATATAAAAAAAAGCTTTGTCTGGTGCAAATGGTTGTCGAATTATTTTCAATAATGCACATTTTCAATCACTACCAATACTACTACTAATAGCAACCAAACTCAGAATCTCGCAAGGAAATTTCTGTTTTCACCGACAACAGCCAAACCAATTGAAATATATGTTGGCAGTTCAAATAATGTGAGTGTGTCATAAATTTGGAAATGAGGTTGTCAATAAAATTTAACGACGCAAGCACTTGAATGCCTGGCACAGAATATTTATGTTCTATTGAAATTTATGATATGAGTTCTTGTGAGGTCTGTAGCAAATTGATTCCAGATGAATTCTTGACTGTGGGAACATACAATGATTGAGAGTAATTTGATTTGAGATGTATGCTACACAATGCAAACGCCACCGTGGCAAAGAATTTTTCAGCCGTCGGCAACGAATAAAATTATTGCAGCATCCGATGAACTGTCTGCCGTTACCAAGCGATTGTGTTTTGTATTGTGATGAATATTCGTCTCGGATCAACTTACTCCTTAAAAAATCATGAGCAACTGAGCAACGAAACCATAGTCAGAATCTTGTAAGAAAATGTTAATTTTTGCTGACGACAACCAAATCGATAGAGACGCCAATGAATTTCTGCAGCGGAAATACCCGTCGATTGCCTCCGCTCTGATCGACATTGACGTCATGATTCTGCGACCCAGGCCAAGCGATTTTTTTTGTAGATCGTCTCGGATCGATTCTCTTGTTATTCGCCTTGATAATACGCATTTCAAACCAGAATTAAGTCAGCATTTTAC
Organism: Armigeres subalbatus; assembly: GCF_024139115.2. Taxonomy (NCBI): domain Eukaryota; kingdom Metazoa; phylum Arthropoda; class Insecta; order Diptera; family Culicidae; genus Armigeres; species Armigeres subalbatus. The sequence goes on from NC_085140.1 coordinate 74,162,252, forward strand.
AAAACTCAGAATCTAACGAGAAAATTTCACTGCCCATGCATTTGGTAAGTCACAGTACAGTTTTTTACTTTCTTTCGAATATGGTGGTCCAAACAAAAACATATTTTTTTTTCAATGATATCTACAATCACTATTTGCAACCCCTCAATAGGTCGAATCCTGTGAGACAAATCTGAATTGAGAACTGCTTCCTGACCACTTACTTCTGCAAACGCCAACGATGCGAAAAAAAAATCACTAGTGTTGCTTCTGACTCGCTCCAACATTGATGACCGCCACTGAGGCCATTGATGCTGTGGCCCACGTCATCGTCACGCCGACGACCACTGTCCAGAAAGTCCTCTGGCCGACCTTTTGATGATTTACCTACTAATAAACGACAAGATTGTCGGAGCGGTACCCACGTCATCGCCACACCTATGGAACTAATGACAGAATATAACGCTCGCGTTTTTTTTTTTTCGTTCAATCTCATATTTATTTTCATTCTTTAACATTTCTATTCATTTTACATTTTAATTGATTGCCTACGCTTACATCTTTAGTTCTATTTGCTGTTGATTTGTTATTGTTTCTACATTTTACTGTTTTACATTTTCAATGATATTATCACTGGTAGACTGTTAAAATCCTTAACCTAATCTTAACTAACTAATACTACAGTGGAAACAATCCACGTATTGTTTCATACTCTGAAAGTCGCGATTTTTCTATAAATTTTTGTTTCGTGTGAATAAGTTGTTCTTCTATTGTTTTTACTTCTGCTATTTCATGAATAGTTGTTATTCTGGTAAACCTTGATAGGTTATAGATAAGTCTCAAAAATTTGTTTTGAATTATTTGAAGTTTTCTTTTGTGTGTTTTAGCACAGCAGTCCCATATGGGAGAACCGTACATAATTACTGGTAATACAATCTGGTTATAAACTGCTGCCTTGTTAATAATAGAAAGTTTGGAATTTCTGTTAATCAAGGGATACAATTTTTTCAGTAAAATTTGACATTTTGTTCTAATTTTATCTATGTGTGTGCGAAAGATGAGTTTTTCGTCGAAAGTAAGTCCTAAGTATACTACTTCCTTTTCCCATTTAACTGGATTGCCGTTTATTGTTATTTGACAATTATTGGGCGGATTTAATCTTGGTGTGTTTTTATAAGGGAATAATATTGCCTGCGTTTTTGTATAGTTAATTTTGATTTTCCATGTCTGCATGTATGCCGTGTATGAATTTAGATAATTTTGTAATTTTTTGATAGTGCTTTTGGTGTTACGGCCTTTGGCCATTATTGAAGTGTCGTCTGCATACAAAGACATATGACAATCATCTGGAGGTTGTGGAACATCAGAGGTATAGATATTGTACAAAACAGGACCTAGTAAGCTCCCTTGCGGAACTCCTGCTGGGATTGAGAGAGTATGTGAGGGGACATTATTTATTACAACCCTAAAGCTCCTATCGGCAAGGTAATTTTGTATAATTTTAGTCAGGTATATTGGAAAGTTGTACCTATACAGTTTATAGAGAAGGCCTTCGTGCCACACGTTGTCAAAGGCCATCTCAATGTCGAGTAGTACCATGACCCTTGATTTGGCTACGGTCTTATTTTTTGGATAAATTGAGCAACACGTTGTAGTTGATGTGAGGTGGAGTGGTTTTCTAAAGCCAAATTGTTGATCTGGGATTATTCTATTATTACTAATGTGTTCTAGTAACCGATTTAGTATAAGTTTTCAAATAATTTACTAATTGACGACAAGAGGCTGATCGGTCTGTAACTGGAAGGCGATGTGGGATCTTTCCCGGTTTTTGTATAGGAATAACCTTGGCGCATTTCCATATGGACGGGAAGTACTGAAGGTGCATGCATTTATTTAGAATGCAGGTAAGGTGGGTCAAGGAACGGGTGCTGAGGTTTTTCAAAACAAGGTTAAATATGGCATCGAACCCTGGGGCCTTCATATTTTTGCTTTTTTTGAGAACTAACCTGACTTCGTCTAACGTTATCTTCTTATTATTTGGGACATAGCACAGTGTTTTTCTTACTGTGGTCATCGTTTTCTGCACTACCGTTTCCATTTGGCTGATTATGTTACTTCCTAATTTATGTGATGTTAAAACTGTTGTGCAATGGCATTTGATTTTTCAGTGAGGTATCACTCACTTTAAGTGGAGGGATTTGTTGAGGTTTGGATTTTAAGATTTTTGTAAGTTTCAAAAGGATTGGAACGAGAGTCTAACTTATATAAATCTTGTCGGAACTTGTGGTTTTTAAGCCTAGTTATCCTATCACGGATCAAATCTGTCAGCTTTGCTGCGAGAATTTTGTCGTTGAGATTACCAGCCCGTTGGAATCTCCTTTTGACTGTGTTTCGTTTGGAAATAAGGATCTTCGTTACTGCGTCAATTTCGATGGAGTTACTTACATTCGCAGGAACTTGGCGCATACATCTTCCTTCGGCAGTTGAGATGGCGGCTTGAAGATTCGCTAGTTCTCGATCGATGTCTTCGGTGGTTTCCAGGCGAGGCTGCGTATCGATGTATTGGTCGACACTGCGTTGAAACTCGATCCAGTTTACGTTGTGATAATCTTTTCTGCTTGGTCTCGTCCGGGGTGTCGATGAAGAATCGATTTGGATTACAACAGGGTAATGGTCCGAACTCAGTTCGTGGATGGTCACCGGGTCACCGATGTGGGAAGCATTCGTCAGGAAAATATCGAGTGTCGAAGGTACGCCGGCTGGCGAGAAGAACGTTGGGTCTTGGGGTGCATTGACAGTGTAGAGTCCCAGTTGCGAGTCATTGAAGAGTAGTTCCCCATTTCTGTTACGCCTGTGGTTCCACCAAGCCTCATGACGAGCATTCAGGTCACAACCGATGATGAACTTCTTTCTTATCCTCGTTAATTTTGCTAGATCTTCTTTGAAGTGTTTGCTAGTCCCGTTGGAGTTTGAACACTGCTTTGGGCAATAGGCTGCAATGATGAGTAGTGCGCCGTTGTTCGTTGTGATTTCGATTCCCAGCGCTTCGATGATGGTGGTCTTGTAATGCGGCTGGATGGTAAACTTGATGTTGTTTTTAACAGAGATCAGCACTCCACCCCCGTTCGATTGAGTGCGATCCAACCGGATGGTGACATAACCCGGAAGATTAAATTTCATACCAGGTTTTAGGTGGGTTTCAGTTGCTACTAAGATGTCAATGCTGTGACGCGTCATCAAGTCTAGCAGCTCGGTGTTTTTCCGCGCAATTGCACGGGCGTTCCAAAGGAGTGCTTTCAAATCATCAGTAGCCATAGGTCAGGACGAGATTACCAATCAAGCGGACTTGTTCCAATCGGGTGGAACATTGCTGAAGCTTGTCGCACATCTCATTCAGAATATGCTGCAGATCAGCAGCCGTGTAGAGGTGTGGGATGTCGTTGGGGGACCCGCTACCCAGCGGTGCAGCAACATGAGGCTGAGCTGTTCGCTGGAAACCCGGGGGAGGTCCAGACGAGGTAGGTCTCGAACTTTGTGCTTCTCTGGATGGAAGCGTTTGCCATACAGCCGGTGGGGCCTGCTGATTAGTGTTTTGAAGAAGCGCAGGAAAGTCTTCCAGATCGGGTGGCGCAGCTCGTTCTCTTCTTCTGCCGGGTTGGTTGGAGGAGGAGGCATGTTGTCTGATTTGTTTGTATTCAGCACGTTTCGGGCAAGTGCGATCCGACGAGCGATGTTTGCCACCGCAATTGACGCATTTGGCTTCAAAATCCACAGTGTCCTTGGAGGGGCAGGAGTCCGTTTGATGGTCTAGCGAACATAGGTTGCACCTAGCTCTGAGGCGACAGTTGCGTGTGCCGTGCCCAAAGTTCAGGCACCGCATGCATTGTGTGACGTCCTTATTCGCCCCACGATATGCTTCCCACGAAACGATGACGTCTAGGATCACACGAGCAGCCTTGAGTGCACCTAGTGTTACCGAGCCTTTGGGAAAGTGAACGAGATACAGGCAATCCCGGTATTCCACATCTTGGTTGTGTCGAGCCATAGGAAATACTGCCAGGGGCCGAAGCTTGTAGCGATATTCCAGGTCCGTCTTGATGTCATCCTTGTCAATGATGGGCAGACCGCGAACCACTGCCTTGAATGGCTTTTCCGACGGGATGTCGAAGGTGTAAAATTCCGCTTTGCATCTTTCCAGGTAATTTTTGGCTTTCTGATAGTCCTCTTTGGAGGCAAGGACCACCTTGATGCCGACTCTGCAGAGTTTGTAAACAGCACTCACACTGATTGCTTTCATTGTTGCTTGGAGTTTGGCTAGGCCGACGGACTTTACCATCAGCGGGGGGATTTTTTCTGCAGTCAAGCGCTGCTGCTGTTGTTGTCCTTCTTCTTCTTCTTCGTTATCCGGTACATCAGCAAAATCACCGAGATCGCTGTCGTTGATTGCTGTGCCGCCGGTAGAGTACCGGTTGTTAGAAAGGATCGTGTTGAGGATGGATTGATTACCGTCTTTCCGAATTTTCTTCGCAGTTTTGAGGTCTGGTGTGCTGGCCGTGGTGTTGGCTGATTGATTGGCAGATGCCATCTTTTTTCGCCGGTGTGGCATTTTGCGACCGGCTGTTTCTTTCGCACGATGTTTTGCCACTACTTTTTCGCTCGCGTTCGTTTTTCCGTCACGATCAAACCGCGTCCGTCTCAGTTGAGGGACAAAAGTGTTCGTGATCTGCGGCGTGCTGTGCTCCTGTTCCCTCTGCGGCGTGCTGTGCTCCTGTGATGACGCGCGCACGCGAAACACGGGGCTTTATATACACAGGGAAAAAAAAAACGATAACGCTCGCGTGAGATAGTAACTTACTTGTATTCAATGAAGTAACACCAAAAGCCCCGCCTCTTTGTAAAACGATTTGGGTGCATAATTTGATTACGCAATTCCACGTTCACTGTTAGAGCGGGGCTAATGTCCTACCGCTTCATTTTCTATGTACATAAGATAAGCTTTGTTTGAGATTTAAAGACGGTAGCGGTTCTACACTGATTAGGTACGTAAGAAATTTTTCTGGGGTTTCATGTAAGATTTTCCCCATACAAATCATTTTTTATTTATATGGAGAGTAAGAAAATGGCAGACCCCGACTACCCCCATAAGTGCTTACCTAATTAGTGTACGACCCCCAAGATGCAAACTATTGAGAGGTTACTGATAGTGATTGAACATTATTGAAAACCAAACGGTGATTGATAACAATCTAAAATTATATTACTATGTCTGAAACACGATTATGCATTTGCACAACATGTGTTTAGATTTAGTTCGGAAAAGGTATTGGAGGGTAACGGCTCCCTTCGGTGGGGTTTAATCCCACGAAACCAGTACGCTGGACAGGTGCTTTCCCTTCTAAGTTACGTCGTCCTCCTCAGCTTAGCGGGTACTGATGAAACCAAATTCATTTGATTAGATTGATCGGACAACCGGTGATACAAGGCATCTCACATCTTGGAACTCTGGTTTCCGCACACAAACTTCATTGTCGTTTATCTCTCATTGCACTTCCACAATGCGCTTCTACTTTGGATGCAGAAATCTGGATTTCTGCATCCAAAGCTTCCTACTCATTGTTTTCTGCTTCGGATGAGTCTTCTTCTTCATCGACGTTTTATTGGTCGTCATCTTCTTCGATCGCCACAAGGTTGACCGGATGACTGTCGTATAAATTGCGAAAGTGCTGAACAGTCGCTGTTGCTGTAATTTCAATTGTCATATATCTGCGCATCTCTAATGCTATCTGAATCGTGAAGTAACGTTCAACGTTTAGAACAACGATCTATATAGTCGACGAGGTTGCTCGAATGAAGAAATACACTAGACAAGGATTCTACTCTGAATCCTGAAACACAATGCAATAATCAACAAATTCAATTTCCAGAAATGCGTTCGCCATTTATTAAAATATTTTTTTTTTGTCTTTATTAGGGAGACTTTCAGCCCTAGGCTGGCTCGTCTCGTATTTAAAATAAATTAAATTATCACAATTTTTTGAGTCATCTGGTTTGGGGTGAAGTTGATCAACACAACTTTGCTAAAATCATTAGGACCTAGCCGTCAAAATACACTAGGTTATTTGTGCTGCATGCAATGCTGCATTCTTCTCCTCCATTAACTGCTCACAACCGCCGTCCTACCAGTAGTTTCTGTGCTCAGGGATCACCGTGCATAGAGCAGCTGCTGCGGTACTATCAATGGCAGAATATACCTCCAGCCATCTTCGAGAGAAGCTGCGCTCAGCTCTTCCGTTGGAAGTACCCAATGTGTCCGACTTCGTCGCGTGTTGCGCAACGTTGAGAGTTTTGAGCGCAAGCATACTGCAATGGATTCAATATTCGCACTGTGAAAAGTGGGGGCCTTTGTGATGTAGTAAAAGAATTTATCAGGTGATCTCCATGTAGCCTTGTGGATATTCTTGCGGGGGAAGAAAGTGCTTCGAACTACCATTCCACGGAAGCCTTCAAAGCTCTTGAATCGATCATGCATCATTCGATAAAGTATGCAGACTATCCGGTCCGATCACCGGCCTATACATTTCATCCCTTCCTACCTGAGTGTTCGTGTCGCCGATAGCGATTTTGTGGCCCAACAATGAGCATCCGTCGTATGTCTGCTCATCTGCATATTACGCTTCTTTCTCGTTGTCGGATCGCCTTTCGCGTGGAAAGTTTACGTTGATAATAGTTGAAGAAATTGCCTTTTGTCCTCAGCTTGCACATCCTTGCGCTTATTGGCTGTCACCTAATCACACGATGGCGCATCTAGACCAGTAATATGAAGACGGTTCCCAGCTCATTGGTGGTTCCACAGCTTTGGTAGGAGGTAGCCGTTCGATGCCCACTTCTTCACATTTTATGTCCTGTTCAGCATATCTTCTGCAGCGCCACGAGCTCGAAGTGTAACTCATCGTAGATTATCCTATCACAATCGGCAAAATCTGGTTCCATTCAGTTCCATGTTATAATTTTCCAATCGTCCTTTATTCGTTGCCGATTGTATCTAGTCGTATTTTCTCTTATGACGTTCGTAATGATTGATATCACAGGCAGCTTATTGGGCCTGCACAAATCTCCTGGAGGGTTGTGTCGTGTCAGATTTGTTCAGTGTCCCACCCAACACCAGGACTTGGGCTAGTGCCTTTTGAGCTGCACACAGTCGCTTTGTTGCAGCTTTTTATATACGTTTAACAGAGACCAGGCCCCAGCACATCCTAGGGAAGCCTCACAATTCGCAGTGGCCTGGGGAGGGGTCGTCAATCTCTTCGACATAGTCCCTGATGTAACTCGCAACAGAATTTTCCAATGAGATTGCTGAAGAACCTCCTGACGACACTCGGAGAAACTTATATTATGTAAGTAACCCCATCCCTTGATATATTAAACATAAAAACACATAATTTCGAGATAATATTGAGAACGGTGTGAATTGAGGTTCAGCTTATGTTTAATTTGTCTGAAAAAGTGAATCAGCTTCTACTAACACCAGTGGAAATATTAGTATTTTAACAGAGCTTCTTGTACTTAAATATAAACAGGACGTTGGGCATATAGTAAAACTAACGAGATCATGTTTGGAGCTCGAGGATATTTCATAAACCGTGAATGTTTCCACCAAAATTCATCATCTGAAACATCTTAGAGAATCATGATCAACTGGTCAAACACATCCTGTTTCAATCATATGACTGAACGGTTGACTATTCATTATCTACTTCACGATTCAACACAATTTTGAATCCATAGCTCAAATAACTGCAACATGATCCGCGAACATCATCATAAAACTCACATCTGCGTTGCATCCGACAACAGCCGAAGGCGGTGATAGCCCTCGCGAGATGCCTGTTCATTTCGGTTTGCAAAAATGTCCATGATTTACGATAATGCACACTGCACTCTATTTCATAGCTAGAGAACAACGGCAGTGTTCCGTCCGTCGGTCTTTCGATATTTACCATCGGAATCATTGCTGGATGCTGGGGCCCGAGCCATGTAATAACATACGACGCCGAGAGACAGTGCAAACACTTTGCGCGCTCTCTATCTGAGCCCATGATCAAAAAGCACGGAGGATGACGATGATGCTGTGTACCAACAACATTCGTTACAACTCAACTGATGCAATGCTGCGCCAGTACCAGCAAGGGCCATGTTAAATGGCACAGCCTGTAAAATTTTACGATCTTCTCAGAAAGATCCATGCGGAAGAATGATTGTCATATGGTTGAGCTGGTTTCGTTGCTTGAAGATGGAGATTCATGACGAACAGGTCACATCATATTGGAAATGATGTTGCGGATGCTGTCCGTTGTTGGTGTACCAACGAATGAAAGCATAAATTGAGATGTTCGATCTTGCGATATGGTTACTTTGAAAACCTTGGAGCGGAACGCAGCGCAACCCTTTCGAGACGACTTTTGTTCGTGAATATGCACAAAAACGAGCACGAAAACTCCCCGGGAACTGTTTTTGCTTGTTCAACTAAAAAGTTCTCTAAAATAACATCTTTCAAAATTGGTTACATGATCATCGTTAAAACCTTTGATTGATCATATATATGTACATGCGTTATTATTTTGCTCTTTATTTACGTGATTAATAAAATGTGAATAGTTCATCAAGGAATGACACGCGATAGCGCAACTGAACCGTTGGTCATATATCCGTCCTAGAAGGGTTAAACCCAATGTAGGTACAAGATGGAACCGTGAATATGATAACTTAAGTTGATCCGTAAAGCGATACTCCCCCTTGATTGGTTTTATCGGCCAGGCAACGCTTTTGCAGGATCACAACCACCTGCTACTTCAGCTGATCTTACTCCTTTCATGGAAACCACATTAACCGACGTCAGCATCGACGGATGGCCGGTTGACCTACTTTGTGGCACTCGAGTAAGACGTGCGGCGGTAGCTGATGGCGCCAAGAGGGGTGCAGATTTTTTGTCCTCTTTGAGAGCGTTGGGTCTTGGGTTGGGAAGCCAAGACTCTTTGTGAAGCGGAGGATGACGATCGGTGATAGCCTGCTGCAATCGCTTGACGGTGACCAACCGTCGACGGCGACGCAACGTAAGGATGCAGAACTGGGGATCAGCAAAGTGACTGTAGGACCATCGTGTATAACAATAAGCGTTGATTAATGTATAAATTAATTATACAGGAGCTGTTTTTCCCACCACAGCAGCGGCGACAACGGTTTCCGACGATTCGAACACCATACTTTTACGCACTTGCTACCCGGTTTCGTAAAGTGGCTCGGTACTACCAAAAAAGGATCGAATTAATCAGTCACGAAGCGATGACTTCGATTGAGATGCAGGTGGTCGTTTGGGTTTTTTTTGCTCATCCTGCCTCGTTTCCACTGGACAAACAATGGGCTTTTCGATGGAGAATGACTGAATTCATATGATCCCCCCGGGGGCATACACAGACACAGGGTAGATAATTTATCATTATCTTTGTTCCGTGGTTCTGAGAGCAATGCCTCCGAGGAATTACTGCTTATCACGAATCGGTCTTTGATAACGGAATGGCTTCTCAATTGATTCGACCGGGCTTACGTGCATTGTGAAGTGGCGCAGCGAGCGAGCGCCCTCAGAGCAGGAAGCATCTTGTTTGGGACTTGTGCAAAACAGATGAATGTTGAGAATGTTTATAGCTCGGTCATCCGTATCGACTCCATAAGTGTATAATCAAAAACATTTTTCTTTTGTACAAGGGATTTATATTTCGTGAACAAGTAACTACTGAGAGGTGCTAGAAGCTAGAGGTTTGTAACATTTTTGTAGCAAAACGACCTTAGATTTCCTTTTTTATGTCGAAGCAGAAGAAGACACTTCACACTTCCACAAATAATAAGAGGAAGAGATCAGAAAATCGGGGGATCTCATCAGAATCGTATAAAAAAACTGGTAAGGTATCCTCCGGAAAATCGTGTTGATTCATTGGAATCTCCCAGAAAACATTTTTGGAATTTACCAAGGGAATTCTTGAAAATTTCTACGAGAAATTCCGCTTAATAGCCACGCAATTTCTTCAGAAGTTGCATGAGATTTTTTTTCGGAATTTCCAGATGAAATTGCTCAGAATTTTCACAGAGAATTCTTCGCAATGTCCATGGAAATTCTTTGAACCACAGGAAATTTTCCAGAATTTCCATGAGTGATTTTTCAGATTTATTGACAGGGTCAAGTGAGTACAGAGTCGCTTCGGTCGTCCACGATTTGCATATCCCACCGGGAATGGATGGTGAGGAATGTTCATGCTCGGTTCATAGACACTTTGAACGATCTGGTATCGTTGTGCTTTGTGGGGTCGAGAAGTAAACCAACTGATACGCGTTTTATCATGTTCCTGCTCGGTGTGCAGGTCTGCTTTGCGCAGCCAAATCATAGTTAGTTAAAATCATTGCGCAAAAAAATTACACTGTCGCATCGCTTATCAGAGTAAATCCAGATCCAACGACGCCGACCGACTAAACTGATAATCCTTCCTGTGGCTTTTGTGGACACGCAGAGGTAAACACGGTCTTCAAATAACAAAAACCACCTACTAATATTCCTTCCCTCTTTTTAACTGACTACATGGACGTGACCGGCTCCGTTATTGATCATTTGAACATTTAAGTCACTGAAACTTGCACACTGAGAGTGCTCAAACAATAACAAACCCAGTCAATCATTTTCAGTTGATTCTTTGTGCACTTTCACTGATTCTGGTCAATCATGGGATTGCCACTATAGATATGTGTAGTCAGTCAAAGCTAAAATATCTAAGCAACTTATTTATCATTTTATTACTTACTTCTTTTTACTGTCTAGTCTAGTCTAGTCTACACAGCCAGATCGTGAAAGAATCTTGTAAAGTGAATTGTGATAGATTTCACTATCACTATCACTTTTATTGTCAATATTTATGTTTGAAGCACATCATGAGTGCAGTTCAAAACTAAAAGCGGCTAGACATACTATGCAGCGTTGCTGAAAATTCCTGTGAGAATCAATTCTTAACTTGATTTCACAATTAAGTCATAGAACGGGGACATCTCGTACCAACCGCTCCGTTTTCATTATTAGGTGATGGTTGTTGAACTTATGTAAGCATCACTCGCGCTCAAAACATTTCAGCGATTTCATCACGCACTGACTTGCGCACCGAGCATTTTTACGAGCTCCACTCGTGCTCAAAATGTTTTGGTGCTCAAAATGTTTTGCGATTTTATTACGAACTGAGCACTTTTGCGAGCACCACTCGCCCTCAAAATATTTCAGCGATTTGGGTACGCACTGAGCGAATGCAAACATCCCTCATGCTCAAAATATTTTAGCGATTTTTCACAAGCACTGAGCACTTTTACGAGCACCACTCGCGCTCAAAATGTTTTTAGCGATTTGAATACGCACTGAGCACTTATGCAAGATTGCAAGAACCACCCGCGCTCAAAATATTTTAGCGATTTTTCACACGCACTGAGCACTTTTGTGAGCACCTTCTTCTTCTTCTTCTTCAATGGCTCTACATTCCAACTGGAACTTGGCCTGCTTTTCAACTTAGTATTCTATTAGCATTTCCTCAGTTATTAATTGAAAGCTGTTCTATGCCCGCCATTGCATGAGTATGTATTTTGTGTGGCAAGTACAATGGATACACTATGCCCAGGGTGTCGAGAATGTTTCCAACCCGAAAACATCCTAGACCGGACCGAGAATCGAACTCGCCATCTCCGGATTGGCAATCCTACGCCTTTGCTCGCAAGGCTACTGGAGGCTACTATGAGCACCATTCGCGCTTAAAATGTATTTGCGATTTGGATACGTACTGATCATTTTTGCGAGCAGCATCCGCCCTTTTTTGTAGTTTCATTGGACATTTTGACATAGGACTACGTCTGTCTTTTCTATATTGGGGTACACTTTACGATTGCGAAAATCGGGGACCGTCACGAAAATATGATAGACTTTAAACTTTAATATCTCAGCCGTTTTTCGATGGATTTTCATTTTTTTTTACCATTCGATCAAGGATGAGTCAACGCTTCTTTGTATTTATTTGAAAATACTGATTTTTAACTATTTATTATCGGAAATTGATAAAAAGTTTAGAAATAGATAAACCAATCAATCACGTACATGCATCACTAGCACAGACATAAAGATTTCACGCAGAGCGGACGCATCAAAGCGATCGCAGCGGAGCGGACACAGTATCACGGTGGCGCTGGTAACATTTTCAACGGAAATCCATCGCATTGGTGGTGGTCCTCGGTATGTTACTGCAGATCATTCAACCTCAACGAACCAGCATTTTATTTGAAAAAAGGTTTAACTACAAAAATAGCACAAAAATAGTAATGCTTTTATTACATTACATTAATTACAAATTGTGGTGTCAGTTAGTTGTTGGAAAGGCGTATTGGGGAAAGAAAATTGGTTCTTCTCAGGACTAGCATTTTCTGAACAGAAAGGGTTTATTGCGAAAACTTACTGTTTCAGTGGCATCGGCATTTGGCGTGGAAGTTTGGTGTCTGTTAGTGATTATGTTCATTTAAATTTACGCACCTAATTTATTAAATACAAGAAAGCTTCTTTCCGGCGTGCGACCCATTTTGATCCGGATTCCGCAAAGAGCGGCTTAACCATTTTTTAGGCAGTGGTAACTATATTGCCACCAACAAATTATAGGGGAAGAGGTTCGGTTGTGGGCACCCTTTTGTGTTTGGTCCATAACTTTGGCCCTGGTTGATCTTATGTCGACATTTGCATAGAAATCGAAAGCTAAACTTATAACCTTACTACTAGCAAAGAAATTAATATGATTTCATCGATTTAGAAAAAAATATTGACAATTTAAAAATTGGACATTTTCATTTCTTGGTTCGGTTATGGGCACTAGACTGGCCCAGGAAACAAAAAGTTGTCTAATTCCACGGGGCACCCCCCAGGATTGTGTCTTTGGGTGAGAAAATCAATCTCTGAAAATTTCAGCTCAATCGCTTGTTGCATAAGCTGGCGCATTTGATTTGAAGTTTGTATGGGGATTTCAGCCAAAATGTATAGGAAAATACACCTCCGTCACTCATGCGATCTGGAAATTGGTTCTTATTGCTCGATTGACCTCAGAATTGCAAAAACGGCAGTTGGTATGCCACAGAACAATTTCACAGAACATTGAATGATGATTAAATGAACTTTTATATAGGTTTCGGCCTTTCTCGTTCATTTCAAAAAATAATATTTTGGCCATAAATTTTGATCCCATAGTCCGATCTGACCAATTTTCAATAGGAAACAATGGGAAAGCATCCCCGTCGAATGCAACTTGTTGCAAGCAAATCGGTCAACGCTTTGTTCCAAAAAGTGTGTGTATAATGACTAGACATGCCCAAAGAACAAAAATATTAAATAAACTCATTATTTCGAACAATTATGTCGCTAATAACGTTATTAAAAATAAGTTAAGGGACAAGTAAAACGATATTGAATGATTTATCAATAAAATGAGGGTGCCCATAACCGAACCAATAAAGGTGCCAACAACCGAATTTCGCAGCCTTTTAGGAACGAGAAGAAAAAAAAATCGCTCTAAAATTTTGATGGCAATCGACATTGGGCCTCAAAATAGATTAAATTTACTGTGTAAATACGCATTAGAACTCACTTTTTGAATTAAATCCTTTAATTTATGACACTTTGAAAAAGGCCAAAAAAAACTTTCGTGTTGTTTTTCTTGTACGAAAAATTTATTTGTTTCTAGTTCAAAGTAGAGATGCCCATCCGGTTTGATATTGAGCACAAAACATCATGCTATTATAGCAAACAAATGACGGTTGTCAGAATGACAGCATCTCTTATCTGTCAAAAAATACATAGGGGTGCCCATAACCGAACGGTGCCCACAACCGAATCTCCTCCCCTATGTTTTTCTGTTTATTAACAAGAGCTCTACTTATTATTTCCCATGTGGTGGCTATATTTACTACCTAGTAATCCCCCAGTTGAATTTGAGCCATAAAAATTGAAATGTCAATTTGAGAACGGTTTTTTTACGAACAGATCGTAAGCTTCGATTGGAAGATGGATTTTCAGTTATAATTCATTGAAATGTGACGACAAAGATATACTTTTTCCCAATGGTAATAATTATTTTGAATCTCATGTGTTACATTATGGCGTGATTAGCGTGAAAAATGCGTTGCCTTTCTTGTATATTTGGGAAAAAAAAGTGCAAAACAATTTTTTTTTTCACTTATATGATGCGTTTTCCAACTAGGACTCTTCGCTAAAAAATGTAACGTGCCTTGTTCTGATTTGTTTTACGTAAAACCTAATTTTTGAAAAACTTTTATTTATTTTTGTTGCATTTTCTCCCGCTTGCAAGGCAATGGCAAATAGCATTCTCCGAACGGTCCGTTGTCTGCGGGATCCCGATCAAAATGGCTCGCGCGCGCCGGGAAGCAGCTTTCTTATATCTAATGAAGTAATTAAACGTTATGAGTGCACATTATATTTACACCCATATCAGATCACAAAGGAGCGGGGCCGGCGCGCTAGCCATTTTGATCGGGATTTCACAAAGACCGGTTCGACATTTGATGCAGCGGAGCGGACACAGCAGCACGAAGGCGTGGGTAGCAGTATCAATGCTGACAATTTATTCCAAATAGTGGAGGCTTAGCGAAAAATCATCGAGTGGCGGTCGAACAATTTCAACGCAAGCTGCCGACAAGTGGTTGGATGCAGTTAGTTATTGGAAAGGCGCATTGGGAAGAGAAAATTGGTTCTTTTCAGGACCAGCATTTAATGAAAAGAAAGAGTTAATTGCGAATATTGGACTGTTTCGGTGGCACCCACTTAAACAAACGGCTCATATCAGGGCCACCGATCTTTGATGAGGAAGAAAGAGCTTATACTGAGATTTTCCGAAAAGTGAAATATCAATGTTGATAAAGAGACACAAACTATGATGACTAATACCATCCATTTCGAATAGCTACGTAGTCCTACGTCACTTTTGCGTACAACCCGATTGGGCTGCACCTTTGAGTTTTTATTTATAAACTTTTATCGGTCAATCCTTTTCCGATGCGAAGTTGAAAAACAGCCAGTGAATAGAAAAATTAATGTAAGGTCTAAATTATGCCCGGCAAGGATCACCAAATGTATACGTTAGGTATTAGTCGGGGACAAAATAGTACTTACATGTCCTTCGTAACTAATCAGGGGAAAACTGGTTACTTTGCAAACGTGCTGTAAGTCATGGCCTACTGACGCTCAATTCAAATTATGCCATGTTGGCGCGATTGCGTATGGTGAGTCAAGTGAGACGTAAGATCGATAAGATAGATATCGGCAATACTGCCGCTAACCGCAAGTCGAGCACATCTGTATATGGGGCTCCATATACAGATGTGCTCGACTTGCGGTTAGCGGCAGAATGGATATTATATAGTCCATTCTGCTAGAAAGTATTTCAAAGAAACTCTGATCTGATTGACTGGAAAAGCCATTCCTCGAATCTTCCGACAATCGAATCATACATGTGTAACACATTCATTTTTCATTTCACACTGTAGATATAAAGGACACAACGTTTCTTAGATAAGCTTGAGTGAAGTTCAAAATCTCATCAAACTTGGATTGCACTTACGAGTACCATCCTTACATTACTAGTACTCCTAGAATTGTTTCTAGCACCGTTTCTTTGGTCTTCCCAAAAGAACACCGTGTTGCAATGAAATGCGTTGGAATTAGTGACCTAGCGTTGTTTACGGTATGATCAGCTGTCGAACTCTTGGCATGTTTCATCCATTCAATCGCGAAGACATTAAGCTCATAAGCTTCCAGTTTGCTTCCCCGATCCGCATCGTCTTCAGGTAGAATGTATTTCCTGACTTACGGGACACAGAATGTCTCCTTGTTCTGATTCTTCGTCTGTTTAATCTTGAATTAACAGCTCCTCTTGATATTGGCTCAATATAGATCCAGTGTTTTAGCACCGTCGTTTATTAACTCACTTCAATAACTCTTCAAACTCAAAATATTTATTAAATGACCATGTTGGCCAACCGCCTATTAAACCAACCAATTTTTACCTTTTCGGCCAAACAACATTTAGCCTAACGACTTTTCCACCTGGTTGTTCCTTCAGGCCAAATAACATTAGCAACTTATGACATTTTTAGCCGTATGACTTGATCAGCATAATGGCTTTTCGGCCACACGTCTTATTCGGGTAACTAGTTTTCGGCCTTATAACCTCTTCGGCCAAACGTTTGTTTCGGCCAAAACGAATTTGGTTGGATGACTTCCAGCCAAGTGGTATTCGGTCAAATGGCTTTTGGTCAATCGACCTATTCCTGCAAGCGACATGACTTGCAGCCAGGAGTGTAAAATAATCGAAAATTTTTGGTGAAGTCCACCTTTCTTCAATTGTCAGTTCACTTCCAGGCACATTCATAGATGGCTCTGGATAGTCAATATTCAGTTGAATATTAGTCATAGAATAGTTATGCATATTTTACAAATTGATAAATTATCTGAAATCTAAACACGTTTCAAATAAGTAAAGTGATTTATCACACAGGACTGAATCCGATTTTGCTACTAGGATCGTTAGGCATAAGGCCGTTTGACATAATGGATAACATAATGGTCAATTAGCGATTATTCACAATAGTGCGTTTTGAATTTTTAGTATTTCCTCAAGGCAGACCTTCTCCGGGTTTTCAGGCGTTTTAAATAATTAGTCGAGCTGTGTGATTGATGAAAAAGATTTACCGGGTGGTAACCGGCTAGTGGCTTTTGCAGGTTTCTCCCTTTTATTGGGAAAAAGATTATTATTCTCAAATGCGTTATGAAATTATTTTTGAAGAGAAATTATATTGACGCGTTCACATACATAGACATAACTTTAATTTGTCAATTTTTAAGCTGTCAAGCTATTAGTATATAATACTATGAGTATCCGGGCCTCAATAGTTCGGTTTTGGAGGGATCTTTGAGCATTTTCCTACACTTAGAAAGGAAAGGAATGTATTTACCACTCGTTATCTGCCGGACAAATGCATCGTTTGAAATTGGGAATTATATCTCCCTTGCATCAAACCGAGAAAGTGGATGAATTAAAAGTAGGATCAATTTCCTCCCTAGCCTCATGCCGAAGAAATGCCTCCTAAAGGGATCATATCTTCTCTTGCCTTAAACCAAGTAAATGAATTAAAAGAAGAAATCATATCCTTTCCAGCCTTGTGGAAGAAAGGAAGAGGAGGATAAAGAGAGAAATTAAAATAAGAAGAAATCAAATCATTCCTTGTCTGACACCAAGCAAATGCATTCCTTTGTCTTATGCCGGGCATTTGAAGTAGGAAGCGTATACTTTTTTACTTATATTGGACGAATTAAGCGTTCTTTCAAGCGCACATGCTGCACACTTATATGTCCTGCATAATAACCGTCATTGAATTTTATGGACAAGAGTCGATTGGCCGAATGCCACAAGGCCAATTAACGCTTCTAGTTTAGTCATCAAGCTTATATTCATTTTGCCGTAACTTTGGCTTGAGCCTAAAACAGAAAACGGGTGAAATTGCTGTTCGGCCGAATAGGTCATTTGACCCAGCAATGCCGTTTATCCGAAATGATCGCATGACAGAAATGACAATTTGGCTGGAACGGGTCTTACGGCTGAAAACGTTTCTCTTCTCACTTCTCATGTTTTACTACTCATTCCTCAATTATTTTTAAGCATACTTTTCTCATTTACTATTGTTCGGCCATATGACCCGTTCAGCAAACGACATTTACGGTCGTATGACTCGTTCGCCCAAATTACATTTTAGCCATAAGACTTGTTCGGCCATACGACATTTGTGGCCAAATGGTCCGACCCGAGCAGCACGTGTCAGGAAAAAATTGTTGCAACAACTTTATAGTGACTAAATCAGGTCCACATGAGTTGTCATAGCCCATGTGGAACACGCGTGCTGCTAGAGGACAGTTCCAACCAAACGGTATTTTCATCCTAATGAGCTATTCGGCTAAATGACATTTTCGGCCAAATGGCCCTTCTGCCCAAACACCATTTCAGCTAAAAGATTGGTTTTTATTGTCTTTCTTATGTAGTTAAAAATATTTTTTCGTAATTCTGATGCTATTCGTGTTTCCGTCATTTATTTGTTTCTGTCGTTTGCTACATGTTGGGACAATATTGTTTCTGATCCAGAGAGATCATAGAGACTTCGAGCAATGATTTTTGGGTACTTTCTTTGATTCACAACATGAACCAGCACTTCTCTTTTTATTCACAAATGATAATCATATGAAGAATTTAACATATTTTGCATTAGTTCCTAAATAAGTGTTCACACTACTGTTATGCCAAATGACCATTATGTCGCACGGATTATGACAAACGACCAAACAACATTGTGGATATCCAGTGAAAGTCAGATAAGATTACGGCTTGCGCTTAAATTCTATTCAAGCAAGGGTAGCAATAAGTGTGATCATAGACGAACGTAAACGTCTGTTGATAGCTCAATAGCTTTCCTTCATGAAGGCTCGACGAGATATGATGTTGCCAACGGCAACTTTGAAGGAACTTCCCTCAAACACTTCCTAATAACAGCTATGAGGGTCGCCGTAAACACCAGGGAAACAGAATACCAGGGATCCAGCTATGGTTGAACACCTTAGAAAAGCACAAGACCAATATATTTGTCCGGCGTATTGTCCTTAGCTGTGAATCTCACGAACTTAAAACATATGTGCGGAATGCGTGCTGTTTTGGTGCTCTCCCTCTACTGCTCTGGGAAATATCGAAAATGCTCCATGAAATATCAACATGAAAAAAAAACTATATCTCAGAGCTCCTCCAAGGACATCTCTAAAAATTTCTTCAGAACCTTCAGAAATTTCTTCCACTAGAAACATCCTCCTGGAGAGATATCATCAGGATCTCTGCCAAAAAGTTCTCACACTCTTTGTTTCATTGCTTCCCTTTAAAACAACGATGGTGGAGCAACGGTGCTACGGTGGAAGTTGATAGTGATTGGAGACATTGAAAATAAGTCGGTTCTTTTCAGGATCACCATTGTATTGGGAAGAAAGATAATCTGAGTGGATTGGTAATGCGGGGTAATGCAACCGCTAATGTTCAGCAAATTCTTGGCGTCTAGGAAAATTTTCTCGCTAGATTACGACAAGTAAAGAGCTGAGCAGAATGGATACGTTTGCGCACGTTTTTACAGTTTTGCCATGGGAAAACAATTGAAAGTTTACTCGAATTTTCTTCAAAGTACCAAACTTAATCGCTTGGCGTCGGTAGCGCAACCATGTCGTCAGTATCGGCAAAAATTGAAATTTTCTTGCAAGATTTTGACTTTTGTTTTATTGCAATTCGTGATTCAATATTTTCATCATTGAAAATAAATTGGTTCTTTTCGGGACCACATGTTTAATACAAGAGAAGGTTGATCCTAGATGAATTTTCTACAAAGCGCAAAACAATCGCTTGGCAAAGGCAGACTGTACAATCGCAACGAAGCCGTCGGAAGCAAAATCATAAGCGTTCGTCGTCGTCGTCGTCGAATTATATGGCGTCCGTAGCGTTTCAGCGACAAATAATCGACGTCGTTGGTAAAAAGTGAAATTTTCGTGCTAGATTCTCACTTAAGCTTTAATTATATTTATATGATATGATTCAAAATGCACAGGTGCAGGGAAAACTGCGATGAAGGTTCTTTAAAGTGCAAAACATAATCGCTTAGAAACGTCTCAAAGTTGCTGTTAGTATCAGAATCGCAAGCGCGGCGAAGCAACTAGGAATTCACTAAAGGAAATTAGATGACCGTAGAGCTGCGACCGCCGGCTGGCAGTAGCTGCAAAAAAATTATTCATTATGAAGGCGTCTTCATTGATTTGGCTGTCGTCGGCAATAAGTAAAAATGTCTTTCAAGATTCTGACTTTGGTTTTGTTGCTATTAGTGATTGAAAATGCGCATTATTAAAAACAAATCAGTTCTTTGCAGAACTACCGTTTTGGAAATAAGATAAATAAGACAAATTTTCTTCATATGTAATACAAAACACAATCGCTTGACGACGGAAGAAAGTTGCCATCAAAAAGCGAAACCGGAATCACGCGTCCATATAATTCCACTACTGGATTGTACCTTTGACAGATACGTATTCCGAGATACTGAAGACGACCTTACTGTTGATTCAAGTAAAGATATTCCACTAAAAGCTCAGAATGATTTTCTTACCAAAATTTTTTCGCGATATTCTGATTTTGGTTTTATTGCTACTAAGGATTGGAAAGGCGTATTATTGAAAATAAATCCGTCTTTAACAGGACCATTTTTTATACAAGAAAAAGTTGCCGTCGGTAGCAGAATCAAAAGCACGTTGGCGTCTGTAGCAGCTAAATAATATTTTCTTGCTTAATAACACTAAAATTTTCATTGCATGAAAATATTTTTCTTTTTAGGCCCTTTGGCCTACTTTGTCACTCTCACTTCTTCCACTGAGGTACACTTTTAGCGCCAAAAATCAATATAATCAACGCTAATTATGTTTACATCGCTCTCAGTGATCATTCTCAGTACCAATCATATGAGTGAATCCATGAAGAAAAAAACTGAGTAAGTCATTCTATATTTTGAATACTCATGCGACGTTTGTCACGGTTTTGTGAAACTTATGAAATCTGTGCGAGAGGTTTCACAAGTAATGCCTTTTGTAGAGCTCGATGTATCACTACTGATGCTTGCAAAAGTTTAAAGTTGATATCAGCAGTTAATTTTTAAATTTATGTTTTTGCTGTATAGTAATGGAAAGTTCTATACAAGTTTATATCTGTAGAAATAATCGGATCGATTTGTTTGCAAATCTGATTAAATTGATCTTAATTAATTATCTTAAAGATAACTCGTCGAGCTCAAACCTATGTAGGGGTATGTGCCGGGACCATCATCATCATCATCATCAACTTGAGTCAGATGCTCATTTGGCCGGAAGCTGTACGCATTTGGCTGAAACAGTCATTGGCTGAGATGTTGAAAATTTCTCCTTTACAATATATTGTGTGAATCAAAGATTGGCGGTTGAATGCGAAATCTTATGATCCGGATCTTAGATGTAACTGAATGCTTTGTAACTCACTTCCTAAAGGACATGGTTCACCGAATTTACAATTAGCATGACTCTGTGCAAGACATGATTTTTTTTCAGTATGAAGTGAGAAATAAAAAGAGAGTAGTGATAAACAAAGAGTGATAGTTGAGAAATGAGTAATCAAGACGTAAAGCATAATAAGTTAGAAGTGAGAAGAGTCACTACTTATTAAGCGTAGCTTTCTTTTCTCACAGTGAATAGTAAGAAGTGTAGAACATAAAAAGGAAAGTGCGATGCAAAGATATAAGATATGTATAAGAACAAGAACATAGGAATAGAGAAGCATGCAATAGTAAGAGAAAAATTTAATATGGATAAATAGAACATAAAAATAAAATAAATTTGAGAGGGAAAGATAAGCAGGAAAAACATCAAAAGGGTAGCAAGAAGATAAAAGTATGAATGGGATTAAAAGAAGAAAAAGAAGAGGAACGAGGAAAATGCAAGGAAGGTGGAGGAAGACGGAAAAAGAAAGAGGAAGAATGATAACTCAAAAGCAACCAGCTTTTAGATTTTATGCAATTGTAAAAATATGAAATTTGAGTTTGTATAAAAAAAAAGAAGTTCAGGAAGCTAAGGGGCTAACAAAAAGAAAGATAAAGGCGGAAATAAAAGTAGAAAGGCAAAGACGGAATAAAAGATAACCAAAAAAATAATGAAAACAAAAAGAAGAAAATGTGCAAAGCAATGACGGTTTGTGTCGGTAAAAGGGAGAAAGCGCTCAACTAATATTCAGCCATGAAAAAGTTCTATTAAAAATGTGTGCGAAGTTTGCGACGAAATAGCATTCATTTATAGTATTAGGCATTAAGCCCAAAGCCCCAACACTGAGTAGGACATTCAGAAAAAAAACAGGTAAAAAAGAAGTGAAAATAATTTAGAGCAGTTAGAAAACTTCTGAACAGCAGCACATGAAATGAAGTTGAATAATATCAGATATGTAGTATTATACCCTTCTTCGTTATTGATTTTTTTTTCTTTCTGTTTTATTTCTACTCATCAGCTTCATGGCATTTTCATCATTATGTAACTATCTATTTACTACGTAAGGGCGTTTGTTAGAACGCCAAGATTGTATAGTGACGAGTATATTGTATATAGACGAGTAAGTCTTTCTGAACGAGCTCACACGATCGTCAATTGCAAGTAATTTTTATTCTCTTATTACTAATATTACTTGTAAATGCCATACAACCATTGAACGTTGTGATACAAATTTTGGAAAACTATACCCAACGCTATTGCAACATTGGCGCTTAGCAATGAAACCAATTACACGTAAAAAAATTTAATGTTGTTTATTATTAATTTTTTTTAATACTTTTTTGCCAAAGCAGGCGCCTAATGACATGTATAAGAAAAAACTTATACATAGCATTAGTCACATACATTCGGAAACTTATACTTTTCATTAACTTATGAATGTTATTAGCTTTTTGATATGGGATCATTCATTAGGTGGCATAATGAAGAGTATAAGTATTTTCGAATGGTTTTTTGCCATAACATATAAGGTTATTTTTTTACGTGTAGGTACAGACCTCGTTGAAATAAATCCTTTTCGATTTAAAACTTCACCGCCCAGAACGTTGCAGCAGATTCCCGTTGCCACTATTCTTCGCAACTGACATTTGGCAAAAAAAAAACAAAACACATTGTGAAAGCGTAACAAATCACAATTCCCGGAAGCAGGAAAAGCACACAGCATCACGTCACAAACTGGTTTTCTGATCCTTGGCGCATCGCCGCCGCCAGTAACCCGCGTCCGCCCGGTT
Organism: Armigeres subalbatus; assembly: GCF_024139115.2. NCBI lineage: Eukaryota > Metazoa > Arthropoda > Insecta > Diptera > Culicidae > Armigeres > Armigeres subalbatus. Next base: position 74,185,220 of record NC_085140.1, read on the forward strand.
CGTTGAGCCCATGGCACATTCAACGATCATCGCCATCATCATCGTCGCCGTCGTCGTCAAAGGGTCACATGAAATAATAAAAATTTGAATAAATGAAATCACGTTTCGCTTTTTTTGCCTCTCTCCCTCGACCCCATTTCTCACCATTCTGGTCCACCAGGACAACTGACGTCGCGTTGTCGACAGCACCGAAAGGATTCATACACATGCGATTGCAGCGCAACAGAAGGATTCCACACGCAGGGCAACAATAATAGAATTGTGTGAAGTAACCAAAAAAAACTTGATATATAATTGAAAAATGAATTATACGAATCTGACCCCTTCTCCGGTGGAAATGTTTGCTTTTTTCCTCTTTTGCGCTGCTGCGCCAGCGACCCTGGATATCATCTCTCAGCTGTTGTTTGTCGCCGCTTTTGGACGAAGGATAAGGCGAGCCAAATCTCTTTCCATGCCTTATCCCGGTTGTGTGCATATGTTGGAAAAGTGGTCCAAATTGGAATGGGCCACAAAAAAAATATCTTCGTGATATGCATTCACCGGTCTGCCGGTACAGGATAATGGAAAGGGTTAAAGACCTATCATGAATGTGGGAACAGGGTAAACGGTTAGAAACAAGCGTGTTTTACCTCCGCTCCGCGGTAGATTACCCATTCTGACGTGGATGAACAAATGGAATAATATGAAAATTAATATGCATTAAAATGCGGGGTAAACAAAGCTGATCGACCGTTTCCTTCGAGACGGTTGTGCCAGATTCTGGGGTCAGTTGGATGAAGTCTTACGTCCTTTAATTATATAACAGCGAGGTACACTGTGTGAGAGGATTAACATACGCCTTGCAAGCTATTTTCTGGAATCCATTCAGACTTCTTGCAATCTGCTTATGCTAACGAGCTCGGTAATTTTTTGGTGCACTTCCCGCCCTGATTATTAAATGTTTCATCTTGGCAGTCACATTTTGAAATAAATTCGGTAAAATATATCATTTAATACTCTCTAAGATGTTGCATTATAACATTTGATACAATTTGCGTAAACACATTAGAATGACTGAAGCCACACCGTTACGGGCTACTGCAATGACAGCCTTTAAAATAACAAATAATAATAAAAAGATCTATAATAACTATCATTAATTATGTATTATTGTAAAGGTAACTATGTCTGTAACGATAAAAATCGGATATTAAACGAAATGAAATGAAACATAACCTTGGTACAACGTAAACAATTTTACCGCGCCCTTCAAGCACTACGTTTTATGAACACTTATTTTAATAGCTTCAATTACTAATAGCATTTCGAAGAAATTAATCGATGATACACCTGTAACCATTAATCTAGCCAGTTCTTGCTGGTCAACTGATTATCTTCAATTACTATTGCTCTTTTAACCATTTTAGTTTTATGCACTCTATTATTAAAGTGAAGCAGGTGGCACTGCAAAGATACAAAGTGCGTTGTTCTATCTTCTGCCATGGGAAACCTGACATTGATCGATATATGCTTCTAAACGGGCACACTTGCTACTTAACATAATAGGCAAGGTGGATCTACCATTTATTAACGTTGAATTTGTGCGGTAATCTCCATCACCTAATTGCACCAAGTGCAAAACATGTATTTATACGGTCTCTAGGTTTCCCATTTATCCACGCTCCGCGTTCGCACACATTTGGCGCCACCTTTGCCCCTGCCCCGAGCCAATCCGCGCATTCCCGCAAACACGCAAGTGTGTTCAACCAATCCAAAACAACACGAAAACTGACAGCACTCAACTGCATCTGCGGTTGTTTTGAAGGTCAGCCAGTTTATAAAATTGCGTCCTTTCCCTCCGACGGCATCGTCGTCGTCACGTCACGAGAGCGGCCCAATCCCTTCGCAAAGCGCAAAGTGCAGTCCAGACGGAACCGGACGGCGGACGACCGCAGCGAACTGACCTGTCCGAGCGACCATATGTTCCACCGATCCTAGAGCCCGGAATAATAACTCATTCACTCACACCCGGCGCATGAACCCACGTACGTTCGCCTCATCATAGGGCATTGATGGCTAGGGTGTACCCCAATTTCATATAACATTATTCTAACTTCTTCTTCATTTTCTATGGCTCTACATTCCAACTGGAACTTGGGCTGCTTTTCAACTATTCTATTAGTATTCTATTAGCATTTTCTCAAATATTAATTGAAAGCTTTTCTATGTCCGCCTTTGCATGAGTATGTATCTTGTGTGGCAAGTACATCCTAGACCGAACAGAGAATCGAACTCGCCATCTCCGGATTGGCAATCATACGCCATTGCTCGCAAGGCTACTGGAGACCCTAGAGATTCCAACTAGTCCATATAAAAGCTACATTTGGTGAATGGGTTGCTAAATATTTAAAGAGCATAACGAGTTTCTTAATCTTTTACTGAGTTAAGATCTGTTTTACTCAAATTTGGCCATCATGATTTGTTTTGCATTTGAAAATCAATCTCAAGTAGGTAGCTCAAGCTAGTATGTGAAAAATATTATTTTTTATTGGCAACTCTCTTGTTCCATTCTACTTGCAGTTGTCCAGGAAAACCCTGATTAATCCACCTAGCGGTGTGTGTGTGTGTGTGCCTGTCTCGTGCACTTGATACATTTAAAAAAAATCTTAACGTGTTATTTACACTGGATTCTGTTTTTACACGATTTCATTTCATTTATTTAGTTTACATCTAAACAGATAACACTGAATCAACAATTTGACGCCACAATACACAGTTCGAGGCCGCATCTCTCCATCCTCGAATGCACCCAACGCTCGCCAAGTCGGTTTGCACCTGGTCTGCCCACCTTGCTCGCTGTGCTCTACGCCGTCTCGAACCTGCCGGATCAGAAGCGAACACCATCTTTGCAGGGTTGCTGTCCGGCATTTTTGCAACATGTCCTGCCCATCGTACCCTTCCGGCATTAGCTATCTTCTGGATACTGGGTGCGCCGTAGAGCTGGGCGAGCTCGTGGTTCATTCTTCGCCGCCACACACCGTCTTCTTGCACGCCACCAAAGAAGGTCCTAAGCACCCGTCTCTCGAATACTCTGAGTGCTTGCAAGTCCTTCTCGAGCGTTGTCCATGTTTCTTGTCAGTAGAGGACTACCGGTCTTATCAGCGTCTTGTACATAACACATTTGGTGCGGTGGCGAATCTTTTGACGTAGGACTTACGTAGTTCTCAGCGGAATGTCTTGTTATAAAACGATTTCGCCTTCAGTGTCTCGTACTCGAGTCGAGTCAAGTACGCAGGGATTGAACTTATCATTACATTATCACAACTGAATTTCACGTTGGAATTCGGAAAAATCAGCCATATGTTTTGAAATATGCAAAATATAATCTATTTTCAAAAAAGAATCTACAAGTTTCAGCACTTTTGTGGTTCAGGTGGTTTTGAACAAGGGGCCCTATTGCGCATTTTAGCTTAAAAAAGGAAACCACGTAAATCTCCATACAAAAGTACTGTCGAGTTGACATGCGCAATGAGCCCCCAGGATTCAACCAGCTACTTTAAAGCTGAGTTGCACTGCTTCGTTGCTGTGTATCCTACAGCTGAGATACGAGAGACCTGTAGGAGTCAAACATGATTTTGACGTAGGACTTACGTCTCTCTTTACTATACCGGTTGTCATTTCAAAATATTCAAATCGACCGCGTTACGCTGTGTTGAAAGATTTTAAACGTTAATAGCGTTCGTCTCAGTGGACGAATTTCTGCGGTAAGCCCCTCAATCGACAGATTTTAAGTATGCCTTTCATGTCCATGCTTGATAAGACCCGGAAAACTTGTTTCAATAGGCATGAAACTGTTTTCAATGAAAAACATTGAGATCAAGGGAACCTATAAATATGGGTACCGCATAATTCTTGCATCATTCCATTACCACGTTCTCATTGGTGCAGACACCAGCGAATGAGCAGCCGCTGGGTCTGCCGAGAAGCCATAAAATAGCGCAACTCGATTTTTTCCTTTCATATTCTGACCGGGACAAGCGAAGCAACCGCATCATCGATTGAACAGCACTCACACCTTTTAGCAAGGAATGAAGTCTGCACCGACCGCTTTTTCGGCTCGACACCATCGAAGCGACCATCATCAGCCGAAACCTAGCCAGTACATCAGCAGTCCACCCTACAGACCCGACAAAGCAGCAATGCTGAGCAGATACCGGCAGCAGCAGCAGAGTCGAGCCGAGACCGGCCAGCATCGGTGCTGAGCCGAGACAGGCTGAAGAAAAGCCACATGATGCAGCGTGTATGTCCAAAAAAACAAACGGTTCTTCAGAGAGCCAATAATAGAGATCAATATCAATGCTTGTATGAAATTGTATTTGGGTGCCAAATCCAATATTCTAGAGATAAAATTTTATGCGTGATTTTCATAAATAGCGTCAAAACTAACAGTGGATAATTTTTCTGATTTAACCGGGAAGTGGACGAAGGACTTCGCTTGACCATGCCTTTAAAGATTCATAAGATGTCCAAATCTCTCACATAATCTCATTTGGATAAAAAAAAAAACACTGATAACAGCTCAAACATTAATAAACTATCAATCGATTTTTCATCAAATGTGAACTGCAATTCTAAGCTCGCTTGCCCGGCTTATTGGCCTGTATCTAGCGAAAAGTCCCGTTAGGAAATAGACGCCAGCAGCGAGCAACAAGCGTAAAAAAGAAGAAGCCCTTCTCGAACGCGTTGATGATGATGACGCTTTGGCTGACAAAGAAGTGGGATACAAGACAGTAGCTGATTGGCCCACCAATTGGGAAGCAGAGAAGATTCAAAATAAGGTATAAAAGAAAAGTGCATTCGCTCGCAGAGCATTCAGTCTCAGCATTCAGTTATACCATCACTAGAAATTCGTGGTTATTTGAAATTTATTTTTTGAATTTTTTTTTTTTTTTTATGATTCTTGTTCGAGGTAGATTTGATTTCTGTGTCGGTTTGATGAGAAGATTTTGCCAAGGAATGGAATGCAACGCCGATTATTTATCCAAAATAGTTGATGTGATAAATTTGGACATATTATGTATCTTAAAGGCATGGTCAAGTCAAGTCCTACGTCCACTTAGCGGTTATGTCACAGACATTACCCACTGTTCGTTTTTTGACCGCAATTTCTTCTGGAGCCCGTAGTAGGCCCGACTTCCACAGATGATGCGTATTCGTATTTCACGACTAACATTGTAATCAGTCGTGAACAAGGATCATAGTTAGACGAATTCCTCGACCACCTCGAAGGTATCCCCGTCTATCGTAACACTACTGCTTCCCGGCGCGATTCGAACGAACTGGATTGTTCGCCCGAAACCTTCACACAGTTTTGCACACCATCCACCGTTGCTTTGATCAGTCTGGTAAGCTTCCCAGGGAAGCTATTCTCGTCCATAATTTTCCATAGCTCTACGCGGTCTATACTGTCGTATGCCGCCTTGAAATCAATGATTTTTTGAAGGATTCTCCGTACAGTAAAGATCTGGTCCGTTGTCGAGCGGCCGTCAATGAAGCCGGCTTGATAACTTCCCACGAACTCATTCACTAATGGTGACATACGTCGGAAGATGATCTGGGATATCAATTTGTAGGCGGCATTGTTCTCACACTCCAGCCACACTGTCGCCTTTCTTGTATATGTGGCATATAACCCCTTCCTTCCACTCCTCCGGGAGCTGTTCAGTTTCCCAGATTCTAACTATCAGTTTGTGCAGGCAAGTGGCTAGCTTTTCCGGGCCTATCTTGATGAGCTCAGCTCCGATACCATCCTTACCAGCTGCTTTATTGGTCTTTAGCTGTTGGAGCATTCTAAACTTCCCAGCCTTGACTTTCACTAACTGTACTCTCAGTGCCATTTATGTGTTCCTAGTAGTGCTGCTATCACCTTTCGATCACCACACGTTCGTCCACATTTCGGCTCGTGGCACGAAGCCTTTGCGGGATGCGTTGAGCTTCTGATAGAACTTGCGTGTTTCTTGAGAACGACACAGCTGTTCCATCTTCTCACACTCCGCTTCTTCCAGGCGGCGTTACTTTTCCTGAAAAAGGCGGGTCTGCTGTCTCCGTTTCCGTCTACAACATTCGACGTTCTGCACTCTTCGTCAAACTAATTGTTCCGTCGACTTTGTCCCACATACCCGACGTTGTTCTCCGCTGCGTCGTTAATGGCTGCTTTGGCTGTATTCAGCAGTCCTCAAGAGGGACCTCATCGAGCTCACCCTCTTCCGGCAACGCTGCATACCGCGGCGGTCGACGGTACCGAACATTCTTGATGACGGATAGTTTTGGGCGCAGTTTAACCAGATAGTGGTCAGAGTCGATGTTATGTCCTGACGTCGATAATGTGGTTGATTTGTAATTCTGTCTGCAGTGGTGATCTCCAGGTGTACCGATACGGAAGGTTGAGTTGGAAGTAGGTGCTGCGAATGGCCATATTCTTAGAGGCGGCGAAATCAATTAGTCGTAGGCCGTTTTCGTTCGTCAGCCGGTGGGCGCTGAACTTCCCAGTAGTCGGTCTAAACTCCTCCTCTTGGCCAACCTGAGCGTTCAAATCTCCTATGATGATTTTGACGTCGTGGCTTGGGCAGCTGTCGTACTCACGTTCCAGTTGCGCGTAGAATGCGTCCTTATCATCATCAGTGCTTCCGGAGTGTGGGTTATGGACGTTGATTATACTGAAGTTGAAGAACCGGCCTGTGATCCTCAACCTGCAAATTCTCTCATTGATCGGCCACCACCCGATCACGCACCATTGATCCTTTCCAACAAATCTTCTGTAGCGCTACGATGCCGAATCCACGGTCCTTGAGCACAACGGCGAGTATGCGTATTATATCTAAGAAAGCCCCGTGAATCATCGTTTGGTCGGCCAGCAGTGAAATTTTGTCGCGGACTGATGACTGCCTGCTGTTGAGTTAGTAATTGGATAACGCACAATTGAAAACAAATCGGTTTTTATCAGGACCAAAAATTTCACATAAGAAAAGAAGAGAGTGAGAGTATAAATCGGACAGGGACAATCTTTGGAGCATCACAATCGGAGTGGACACAATGAAGGCGCCTTTTGTTTTTTTTTTGTGACTTATCATCGAGTGTTGATTTTTGTCAGTGGTACTGTTCCTGTGAAATATCCTTGCATGCTGTTAGTGATTGAAAAGGCGCCGGACCTCTCACACAGAAAGTTTGATTTACCGTAATTAAATTTCATGCTGAAGCTTGAGCTTGAGCTTGAGCTTGATTGACTGCTCGTAGTTGCTACTCCATTATGACCAGATCAGCTGTTCTTGCACAGGGAACCAACAGATGTTTGCTTGAGACTAGCACACATCTTCAATGTACAAGTACTGGTGATCTCATTTGTTAGGTCATACTGGCGCCTGCCACGTCAGAATGCAAGTCAATGTAGGGAAGGGGGAGGAAATGATGATGCAATCTCACTCGCCCACTGCAAGCCGAATATACCTCTGCACTTGCCACGAGTTCATGCGGAATTTGTTGGAATTTCTGGGTTAGGTTGGAGAGGCAGAGGTCCGTCTTGGTTAACGAGCTGCCAATGTGATAGATAGGAGAAGGTAACTGATGGAATTTCTAATTGGATGTAGGAAACGAGCTCTATAAGTTCATTTCCAATTCTAGCAGATTACTGTTAGAATACTCAAATTGAAGGTATAGGAATAGTAATGGAAACGGTATGGAAGTCCATTTCCAGTTCTAGCGATTGCTAGAACATGAGAAATAAAGAGAAAGAAACAAAGTAGGAGAATGGAACGGACCTGGGATTGAATTCACGACCTCCAGCGTATGAGGCAGAAGCAGTAGCCATATGACTACCAAGCCCGCCTCGAAACAAGAGACATGAGAGATCACGCACTGAACTGATTAATTTTATTACCGGCCGCGCAATGCAGAACACAATAATTCGGCCGACCGCGCGATCGTTCTGCTGTCCGAAACAAGAGAGATCACGCACTGAACTGATTAATTTTATTACCGGCCGCGCAATGCAGAACACAATAATTCGGCCGACCGCGCGATCGTTCTGCTGTCCGAAACAAGAGAGATCACGCACTGAACTCCGTAATTAAATTTCATGCTGAAGTGATATTTATTCGCAAAATTCTGACTCGCTTCGCTGCCAATCATCAAGTGGATGCCATCAGCGTCAGCAGAGCTAAGGAAAAAAAATTACAGGAATTCTCGCAAGTAATTGAAAATAATTGATTTTAACACACCAGAAAAACGGAAAAATGTTCTGATTTCCAATGAATTATAAACAAATTAGGAATAACAAAAGTTGAAAATTAGTACTAATCAAAATAATCAAAAAAGTCCATTAGGGTGAAACTGTCCAGCAGCCAAAGCATGGTTGCTGCAGAAAATTTATTTCGAACATTATGTGAGGATCGGTCCTTTTTCAGGATCACAGATTATTATGTGAGGAAAGACGATTTTTTAGAGCTATTCTCTAGCAAAGTCCGGACTGATAAGTGTGTGTTTATTTAAGAGGAATTCTCTTCAGTGTGCACTTTTCTTTCCACAATGTACCTTTCTAATTACTAACAGCAACCAAAAGCTTGTCCGAGCCTAGCGTTGAAATTGTACTTTGGGCTGCTACTGTCCGACGGGCATTCGATAATTGTTTGCTAAGACGCCACCATTTAGAATGGATTTTCAGCATCTCCGCTGATGCTGTGAGACCCCAACCACCGCCATTTTTGCAGTAAACCGTTCCTTTACCAAAAAAATGCTGGTCCTGAGAAGAACCGATTTTTGTTCCCCAAATCCGCTAATAAATAACAGCAACCAAACGTTTGATTGACCCTTGCGTTGAAATCTCACTCTGTGTTGCTGCTGTCGGCGACTGTCATTCGATAATTTGCTTTCTGCAGGAACCTCTGCCACCGGCGTCATCGTTATGACAAATGATCGGCGACGGCCACTCGCCACTGCTGCTAGTCGATCACGCTGCTGCTGACGTTGGGGTTGAATGGTCTGCAACAACTGAGGATTAGATCCAAACCCGCAAGTAGGTTGATTTTGATGTCTGTGCTTGCGATGCATGTACGAGATTGGTTGGTTTACCTACCCTAGCTGCACAAATAAGGCCCACTTGGTTGCTGCAACTTAAATGTAACCTAATTCAGTTGCATATATGTTACAGAAACCTCTATACCACAAGTGTGCTGCTCGGCTATTTATAAACGTTTTACCAATTATCGACAATAAATAGTTGAAAATCAGTATTTACAAAACGATACAGCATTTAATGTCCGAAACAGTTGGGAATCCATCGAGAAACGGCTGATATATTCAAAGCCTATCATATTTTTGTGACGGTCTTCGATTTTCGAAATCACAAAGTGTTCCAAAGTGAATACATAGACGTAGTCCTACTTCAAAAATTATAAATTCTCAACACTTCAGTGAAATGCTTGTAGCGGGCTGAACACTTTCTTCGTACGCCGGAGCGCCAAGCAAATATAATATTCAGGAAAGAACCCGGAAGAGACCGGAGACTTTGTGGTGGGTTGCGTATATTATATATAGATTTTTGCATATGAAGAGGATCTGAGAATTCAGGATGACTGGGCCCGTCTCGAGTCCAAGGAAGACACTGCTCAGCGGTAGAATAGTCGCGCCGTTTGTGTTTTAGTGAATCTTAAATCACAGTCCCGTTTCTTTTTATATGTACAGCAATCACCAGTAAATTATTTAATTCCGTTCTCAATGTTGAGAAAATTGAATAGTGTTAAAAAGTAAAGGGCAAATTCCCAAAAATCTTCTTAATAGCCTCAAGGAGTTGGGTGCCTCAGAGTTATAGATCGTTTAAACTCGATTAGAGTTAAGCCGCAATCCGCAGAATTTTTCCAAGGTACGGCAATTCATGACAACAAAACTTGAATTCTTCAGGCTAATGAAAAGGTTCGCCACTCTCAATTTAAGAGGTTGATCCCTTGGTTTCGCGATAAGTTCCGTGAAAGTATAACTCATCACCACTTCATCTTTAAGGTTGACAAATCTGAATGTTGCCAGACTATTAACTAGCGCGAAGAGCAACCTCTTAAACAGGGATAGTCTCTTTTCCGAAATCTAGAAAGCAATGGACCTCCTCGAGGCATGGTTCAAAGTAACTTGCTGGAAAGTCATCGAAAGGTCAACAGTAGTTTAATACCAAATAAGGCCTTCGTAGCCTGGTGTGCAAGAGGATAAGAGGCTTTCGCGCGTCGATACAAAAGCTGGACTACTTCGCTTTTAAAGGAGTCGACAGACAACGTCCATCCTATTATATTAGCCAGTTCAAAGTGTACCGTGCAAATTCAAACTTCGGACGCTTAAGCACTTTTTGCCATGAACTCAGTCTGTTAACACACATTTTAAGTCTCACCGTTCTACTTTCCATCACAATCATAAAGCATATTGCTTATCTTTTTAACACGGGATTAACATGTACGAATTATTGTGTAGAATCTTTGCAATTAATAAAAATGTACGACTTCTGTTCTACTCAAACTCCGGACAGCAGCAACATTGGATTCATATTTCGGACACAACGTTTCAAACTTCGGACAGCGAATTGCACAATGTTGCGAAAAAATATTGCAAATAATTGTCACTAGACAGTTCAAACTGACATGCAATGATTTCGTCACATTTAATTAACATGGATTACTAGAATGTAACTATCCTAAATAAAGCCAAAACTGTGAGCCCTTGCAATTCATCTGGATGAAACATTTCAATGACATATTTCTGAAAACCTCCCATACAAATTGCAGTGTCCGAAGTTTGAGTATGTCCGAATTTTGATTATCCACGGTATTTCTTCTGTTCTTCATGGAGGCGTATTTTATCAACAGGATGCGCGTTGAAAATTTCTTCCAGCTCGATCTATTGTCCTGTTTCCCCAAATGACCAAAACTTGCTTATAGATCACTTCTTCCTGCTGTCGTTTTTGATTTTTATTTTGTTCACTAATCTCTTTTAATAGTTCTCTTTCAGCATAACCAATCGCACCAATCGTAGCCCACAATACAACGACGGCTTATACTAGAAGCTACCACAACTGGTTTCTCCTAGACTTAGACTAGGCATAGACTAGAAGCTACCACAACATGGTTTTTCCGTTAAAATTTTATAGAATCTCTTCCTAGCCAATCACGTCTAAACTTCATCCTCTGGCTGCTTTCAGTTCTATTCTCATGCGTTTTAATTTCTACTTTACAGCCTATGTCCTAAAACAGTTTTAACTGCTATACTGTCTAGTCCTAAACAGAATCCACCAGCATTTTCAATCGCATCGATAGACATGTGAACTCTGCTTCTTTATTTAAATGTCCCTCGGGTTACCAATTTGTTCGAGATAATGTGGAACTAGTGACTTGTAAGATTGTCTTACTTCATAAGGCAGTGTAGAAAAAAATTATGATGTTCTTAAAACCTGTGAACTAACAACGTAGGTAAAATAATCACGTTCATGACAACTGAAGCAATCCCTTTACGCATTGGTCTAGTGGCTACCGCTTCTGCCTTATAAACAGGGGGTCGTGGGTTCTTTCTGTTTTTCCCGTTCTACCAAAATGATTCCTACTGTTATAACCTTCCACACTAACAATTCCAAAACCTCCCGTGGCACCTATGAGAGGTCGTAGAGTTATTTCCATCTTTTTAAATCACCTACGAATTTGTGCGAATTGCTCAATGCTAATGCTAATCAGTACCCACAAGATCCTTTGTAGCTTAGTAGCGAAAGCATCTGTCTAGCATACTGGGGTCATTTGAACCATCTAAGGACAATCTTTCACATGTTGTACATATGCATAAATTTAGTTTCCAATCATAGTAATTGATTTAAAGCTTTCCAAATGTTCAGCCCACCCTACTGCTTGTGCAACATTCATTCATTACATTTTATAAACCCAAGCCATCGAAAGATGTGAGATTTTGCGCAACATATGTTCTATGTGGCTCCTCTATTCGAGAGTGGCAATCGTGACTTCATTCGGCGCTTCGCACTGAAAATGTTGCTAAACATAATATGCAATAACTTTTTCACGAACAGGCTACACACAATAAAATGCATGCCATCGGTAAGGTTGGTAGATTGAACCTTCGAATGGGGATCGAAACAGGGAACGGTTTGCCATTCGGCAGAAAAACCTTCACCGCCTGCAACAGCAGCCACTCCATTGGAGATCTTCTAGAATGCACGGCGTAGCGCGACGACGGCATGAGATAGAATTGCATCACGTATTTGTTCTATTAGCGGAAAGGTGCGCGCTCTCCAATGACGACGACGGCGGCTAGTGCATAGTGAGAGGGTCATAAAACAGCTGGTAAGTGCCTACCTGCCGACAGTTTGAGTGGAGCGTGGTAATAGGAGTATCGTTCCCCGGTTTTTATCAAGGTCTTCGACGTGACGACAGCTGCTAGAGTGCTGCTGGGAGAGGTCCGTCGGGTTGAATTAGCACTTCTAAAAGCAAAGCACGACGCAAGCGAGGATTAACCGCCGCCGTTGACCGATGATGCAATGATAAACGCGCCTCTTCTACACCGATGGTAAAACCTTATTTGCATCGATTAGCGGAATGCAGCAGCTGCCTGTGTGTGGCCAAAACTATCCCTTTCACTGGAGCCTATCGGCGCGATGCGATGGTTCGTTGACATGGCCTATTTTACGAGATGATACTCCGGTGCATAATGAGGCTTCGCAGGACTTTGTTACGCCGTTGTTGTAGGTCACCACTAATTTGCATTCAGGCGAACCATCATCATCATCATCGCCAGCACGAAAGGATTAACCGAGCGGTGGGTCGCTCGGTTCGGTTGGTTGGTCGGCCGGTCGCGACGGTTGGAAGGATAATGAAAAGGGTCACGTGGTCCACGTCCTAATCAGGGTCACGTCCCGTTGTGTGGCATTTCAACGGGCAGCTGGTTGCTCGAGTTTCGTAATCAGCTGGCTATTATTTACGAGTTCGGACCGATCGTCAAAGAATGAGGACGATAGGGGAACTGTTTTGTATTTTGGCAAATTAGAACTACCACACGCACAGTGTACCGGCAGTAATTTGATAGTTGCCCGGCTAGGTGATTCTATTCAAATGTCCGTTGGAAATGCTGGATATTTTTTTCTACCTTCACTGGCATCGCATCCCCACCCGAGACATTTCTGATTCATCATCACATACACATTAAGTGTTTATACAGATTTTAACTATGTGGTATCTAAGTGAAATATGATCTTTGGTGAAACGAAATAATTTAATTATAAAAATGAAAAGTGCAACCTGCTTCTATCGATTTTGGTTTGAATGCAGCGTAAACATATTTTGAACTCTGAAAATCACATATAGATTAATCCATTTAGCGGTACTTTTTAATACATTAAGAAAATTACATATTATGACCATAACTGTAGAGCCCACAGTACAATCTGGTCAATTTTCAATTGGAAACAACGCGACAGGATTCCCCGTCGAATGCAACTTGTTGCGAGCAAATTGAAACAAACCTGTGTCAGTAGCTCTTCTGGCCTTATATAAAAAATAGATGGTGAGAAAAAATTATTTAGGCTCTTTTAGTGACATTCCACTAAAAGAGCTCAAATAACTTTTTCTCACCATCAATTTTTGATATAAGGCCAGAAGAGGTACTGGCACAGGTTGGTTTCGATTTGCTCGCAACAAGTTGCATTCGACGGGGAATCCTGTCAAAGACGAATTTACCGTAGGGCATCGAGATCCGTACACAAAAGCAGCTTAGTGGGGGAACTGTTCCATTTTCCATCTCACTAAACATATATTCATCTCATCGCAAAACAGAGAAATAAAGCACCAATCTTGTCGCTTCTTTTTACTAACATGCGTGCTGACTGCTGAAAAAATCACAAAACTAAATAACAAATCAAATGCCTTTTTTATTGCTTTGTTTTTGATGGGAATGGGAATGGGAGCTATGAGAACCGTTCCCCTATATCAGCGGCTCTCAACCTGGGGTACATGTACCCCTGGGGGTACCTTCGCTGGCCCCAGGGGGTACCTCGGACAAAAATCTGTAATGGCGAACGTATTACAATTCCAATCAAAACTCATTTATAAAGTTTTGATGCAAAGGCCTGGAAGCCTCCTTTCAAGAGGCCCGGAAGCCTTCTTTCAAGAGGCACGGAAGCCTCCAGTTCCCACCTTGAGGGAAGTTAAGGATGCCATCCAACATCTAAAGACCAATAAAGCAGCTGGTAACGATGGTATCGGAGCCTGAACAGCTACCGGAGGAGTGGAAGGAAGGGGTCATATGCCCCATCTACAAGAAAGGCGACAAGCTGGAGTGTGAGAACTTTCGAGCGACCACCATCCTTAATGCCGTCTCCAAAGTGATATCCAAGATCATCTTCCGTCGTTTGTCACCATTAGTGAATGAGTTCGTGGGAAATTATCAAGGCGGCTCCGTTGACGGCCGCTCGACAACGGACCAGATATTTACTGTACGGCAAATCCTTCAAAAATGCCGTGAATACCAGGTCCCAACGCACCATCTGTTAGTTGATTTCAAGGCGGCATACGACAGTATAGATCGTGTAGGGCTATGGAAAATTATGGACAAGAACAGCTTCCCTTGGAAGCTTACCAAACTGATCAAAGCAACGGTGGATGGTGTGCATAACTATGTGAAGATTTCGGGCGAACACTCCAGTTCGTTCGAATCGCGCCGGGGACTAAGACAAGGTGATGGACTTTCGTGCCTGTTGTTCAACATTGCGCTAGAAGGTGTTATGCGGAGAGCCGGGTGTAACAGCCGGGGTACGATTTTCAACAGATCCAGTCAATTTATTTGTTTCGCGGATGACATGGACATTATCGGCCGAACATTTGCAAAGCTTGCTGAACTGTACTGTAACCCGCCTGAAACGTGGAGCAACAACAGTTGGACTGGTGGTGAATGCGTAAAAAACTAAGTACATGCTTGTGGGCGGAACCTAGCGCGACAGGGCCCGCCTGGGAAGCAGTGTTACGATAGACGGAGATACCTTCGAGGTGGTCGAGGAATTCGTCTACCTTGGATCCTTGCTAACGGCTGATAACAATGTTAGTTGTGAAATACGAAGGCGCATCATCTGTGGAAGTCGGGCCTACTACGGGCTCCAGAAGAAACTGCGGTCAAGAAACATTCGCCACCGCACCAAATGTGTCGTGCAGCGAGCGAGGTAGGCAGATCAGGTGCAAACCGACTTGGCGAGCGTGGGGCGCATTCGAGGATGGAGAGATGCGGTCTCGAACCGTGTATTGTGGCGTCAAATTGTTGATTCAGTGTTATCTGTTTAGATGTAAACTAAATTAATGAACGGAAAAACTGTCAAAAAAATCCTCAAGAAGTCCAAGAATTTCTACGGGAATTACCTTTAAATTCCTCAAGGAATTCCATCAAAAATTCCTTTAGTAAATCCTTTGGAAATTAAAGAATTCTTTCGGAAATTAATTTAGAAATTCTTTAGGAATTTGTTCGGAAGCTCCTCTAGAAAATCCTCCAAGAATTCTCTATGAAAATCTCCCAGGGATTTCCTCCAGGAATATGTATTTTGGAAAATTCCACCAGGAACTTTTTTGGACATTCGTTCAGGGATTCGCTCAAAAAATTATCCACAAATTCCATTGTAAATTTCTTCAGACACTCCTCCAGAGTTCCTCCAGGAAATTTTTCAGTTTACTCATACAAAATATCCTTGAAGGAATTCTTTCCAAAACCTCCTGCCAGAAAATGGAAGAATTTCTCCGGAAATTCATTTAGGATTTTTTTTATATCTTTATTAGCGAGACTTTCAGCCCAAGGCTGGCTGGTCTCGTATGATTTAGGAACTTTTTCGGAAATTTTTAATAGAATGTGATAGATCCTGATGAAATTCCTAAAGAAAGAAGTTCCAGAAAGACTTTCCGAAGGAATTTCTGAAAGAATTTCCAAAAGAACTCATGAAGGAAGAAAGTCCTAATGGAAAACAGGAAGGAATTTATGAAAGAAATAAAAAAAAGCTTGGAAAAGTGTCCAAGTTAATTTCTAACCAAATCCAAATGAATTCCATAATGTATTCCTAACCAAATTTACGAAGGAATTCATAAACTAATTTCTGGAAAAGGAAGATCTGAAAGAAATTTCCGGAGAATGTCTTTAAGACGTTCCAGAGGAAGTTCCAAAAGAAAGCTTTCTGAGGAAAATTTCGAAAGAATTCCACGAACTATTTCCTAGAGTTTCCGAAGAAAGTTACTGGAAAAATTCTTAACGAATACCTGGAGAAATTTCTTTCATGAATTAGTGAAATGATTTCCAAATTTCCAAAAACAAAATCCCGTTGGAACTCAAGGAAGAGAAATTATTATTATTAATATCTTTATTAATGAGGTTTTCGGCAAAGAGAAATTCTTTAATAAATCAAAATGATTCCTACATCAAGAAATTCTGAAACGATTTCCATAGGTGTTCTTAAACAAATTTCTGAAAAGGTGTTCCGATTATATGTTCGAAGGAATTTCTAAATAAATTTTTGGAGCAAATTTTTAAAGAATTCTAAGAGGAATTTTTGAAGCAATACTCGTAATAAATCCTTAAGAAATTTTCTATGGTTTTCCTAAAAAAATTCCCAAGGAATTCGTGAAGGTAGTTCCGAAGGAACTCCTGAGGGAAACTCTATAAAATTTTCTGAATGAATTTCTAGATTTACTTCCAAAGGATTTTTTGGATCCGCAAACATACCTGGCAACAGCCGAGTGGAGACACTTGCTCACAGATAAACCACGTGCTGGTCAACGGACGACATTTTTCAGATGTTGTAGATGTAAGGTTATTCAGCGGTCCGCAAGTGTCAATGGCGCGCGGCATAAGACTGCCCAGTGCCCGCCAT
Source organism: Armigeres subalbatus (assembly GCF_024139115.2). Classification (NCBI taxonomy): domain Eukaryota; kingdom Metazoa; phylum Arthropoda; class Insecta; order Diptera; family Culicidae; genus Armigeres; species Armigeres subalbatus. The sequence goes on from NC_085140.1 coordinate 74,202,123, forward strand.
GTGCAATCACCGAGATGGGAATTTGCCGACAGACAAGACTATGGTGGCAGCCAGGTGGAAGGCGCACTTCGAAGATTTGTTGAACGGTGAAAATGAAGGTGTATTAAGGAGCGGGATGGACAAAGTCGGCGACGGTCAAGCTGTGGAACCACTAACGCTGAACGAGGTAAAGAAGGCTCTAAACGAGCTGAAAAACAGTAAAGCTGCTGGGACGCACGAGATCCCGGTCGAGCTTCTCAAACACGGAAGTGAGCAGCTGCATCGATCAATCCACCACCCTTCTGAACTCGGTGTACAAAATCCTGTCGCGTATCCTGTTCAACAGACTGAGACCGCTTGAGGAGTACTTCGTTGGCAAATACAAGGCAGGTTTTCGTGAGGGCCGATCAACAACGGACCAAATGTTTACCTGCCGATGATCCTTGATAAATTTCGGGAGTATAACTTGCAGGCTTACCATATGTTCATTGATTTCAAAGCAGCATACGATTCAGTGAAAAGAAATGAGCTGTGGCAGATAATGTCTGAGCATGGTTTCCCGGTGAAACTGATTGATACTAGCAACGCTTGATGGCTTGAAATCAAGTATTCGGATTGCAGACGGATTGCCAACTTCGTTTGTGTCTTTAGACGGATTGAAGCAGGGTGATGCACTTTCGAATTTATTGTTCAACGTTGCACTCGAAGGCGCTATTCGGAGATCTAGCGTGCAGAAGAACGGCACTATCATCACGCGATCGCATATGCACCTGGGCTTCGCGGACGACATCGACCTCATTGGAATCGATCGCAGAGCACTAGTGGAGGCTTTTGTCCTACTGAAGAGGGAGATGGCGAGGATATAGGCTTACCATTAACTTTACCAAGACAAAGTATATGGTGGCAGGTACAGATAGAGGAAGACCTAGTGGTGTTGGTGATGAGGTAGTGCTTGATGGGGATGTGTTTGAATTTGTTGAAGAATTTGTTTACCTTGGAACGCATGTGACAATAACGCTTCCCGTGAAGTGAAACAACGTATTGCTGCTGCGAACAGAGCCTTTTACGGATTACGTAACTAGCTTAGGTCCCGCAGCATGAAGACGGAAACGAAATTTGCTCTATACAAAACTCTGATTCTACCATTGGCCCTTAATGGACATTGTAGCTACCAGGGCCGATCCGCCCTTAAACACGTGGCTTAATCCCCACTCCACGGGGGAGACCACGTGTGCAGATTTATTGCCCGGATGAGACTCTCCTTAGGGTGAGTCCATTTAATCTCCTCGAAAGAAATTTTACGGATCGTTTCAGCTAGCTAGCAAACCAACGACCGAACGGGTTTACCCTAATTATCGCAACGTCCTCATACAACCAGAAGGCACTCAGAGAATCCGGTAAGGGATCCACCCATTCTCAAGAGCGACGCAACAGGTTATGCTGCTCGCAACAACTCATCATCGGAGATCCATCGATCGTCGGGCAACAAACAACAGATAGGAGGTGGACTGCCTGTCCCCTACGTCACACTCCCATATGGTGGAGGACGGGACTCAAAATCAATCAAACAGCAGGGATTGGGGACAGAACTAACATTTATTAAAAGAGAGACAGATTAGCTTTATGTTTACATGTATTTGGGTTTGATTCTTCACTTTAGCTTTTCTCATTCATGTTTAGATTGTGTTCGTCCTCTCTACTCTGTCCCTACTATGTGTGCGTTCTCTCTCCCTGTCTAGTTCTCATGTGCTCATGTGCTTTAAATGTTCTTGATGTGACGTCACTTTTCTAGCAGCGCATCGGTGGGCTAGTCTTCAGCTATTTTCAGCAGCGGCAATTCGTCACGCACACTTTCACGGATCACCAAATTCTGTGAATGGCTTTTAAAGCGCATTCCTTCAGTCTTTTGACTGGACAAAAACAACTCCGAGGCGTCCTCAACGGACGCCCCACTCCACAAAAAAGAAAACTTTCACTGGATTTACTCACCGGATTCTGGATGGCTTACCGGCCCAGTCGTTACCTACGGCAGGTCAATGTGCCCGTCTCGAGCGGTGAAGATGACGCCAAGCGCTTGCTTGGTCGATGGCAGTTGGCTTGCCCTCTCTTTACCGGCGGTTGGTACGATAAACGGACCGAATTACGGACCCTGTCCAAGTGGAGGTCCACTGGGCCTCGCCCGAACGATATGTTGGTGGATCGACCGGCTTCCAGCGGGTTGACGGTTGCTGGGAATGCTTTCGTCCGTGGAAGGAAGGAAATTCGCACGCTTGGGTGCGAGTTTTAATTGCTGCGAAATAGAAGCCAAACGGCTAAACAGAACATCTGCATAGCACAGCACATATAGAGCACATTACCTTTTCATTTTGGCTTTAACTTAAATATCGCAAACAATCTCTAACTACGCACACTTTTCTTCTTATCTAAGGACGAACAAAATGTTCAATTAATTACATGCACTTCACGCCACTCTATAATTGGAACATACTTTTTATAAAAGAAACGAATAAATTACAAATGCGCACACTACCGATTAGCTGATTGTTCACAGATGAAATGGCAGAATCTGTGTTCCCTCAGATTAAGGAAAGTGAATCCCGGACGATCCTGAGATTCGCCATTTCCCGAAATTTCTTCGTGCACATTCGTGATTGCACAATTCCGAAGGATAACTAGATGCGCTGGACTTGCTGCCGTCCCTTTCCAACCTGTCGAGGCGACAAATAAACTCGCCCAAGGAAATATTGGGCAAACATTTATGGCTTGTTGCCTATGCTAAGGGACAGTTAAACATTTTGAATGGCATTTTCGCCCATTCACATATATACAGAAGCACATTTAATATTTACAAAATTCTGACCGTTACAACATGAAGCATGGACCTTAAAAAAGGCCGACTGGAGAGCTTTTGGGGTTTTCGAGCGAAAAGTGCTGCGTACAATACTCATGAGCCATATCAAGTATACAAAGAAGAAAATATTGTGAACTAGTTGACCCGGCAGACGTTGTCCTGCATAGTAGGCGAAAATGCACGTTGTGAACTGCCAATGGGAAGTTTGCATACAAATCTAAATTCTAGCTTTTCACGGTTTAATCAACCTCAGTGGCGTAGCCAGAAAATTGGTCGGGGGGGGGGGGGGTTTCCGAACAATTTTTTTTTTCGAAAAAAAAAAAATTCTTCTAAAAATTTTGTCTCTGGGGGGGGTTTTATGCCCAAAACCACCCCCGTGGCTACGCCACTGATCAACCTTATTATATTATTTTCACATTAGGAAATATCATATAAACCCGTCGGAAACTATAACGAATGTTTCTGCTGAAGAAATGAAAAAATCCATCCAGCCGTTTTCGAGTTATGCGGATACGAACACAGACCATTTCATTTTTATATATAAGATAGTATAAAATACGGCAGACTTCACTTAGCTGGTCACTTAGTGCGAATGTTGGAAGAAAGAATAGCGAAAACAATATATCCAACAGAGAACCAGAGAGGGGCCGGCGACTTCATGGAAGGCCACGAACACGCTGGCTGCACGCGGTGGAATCGCGGTGGAAACGTTCGGGGAAACTGGAGGAACATTGCCCAAGACCGACGATTATGGAGCTCTACAATACGCCAGGCATAGGTGTATCGACGCTGTAGCCAACCAGGTCTCCAGGTAGGTAAATGATCCAATAGTGGAGGAACTAAGCACGTTCCAACACTACTAATTTTCCCAGAATTATGTATTCAAAAATTCATTTCGCTAACCTTGGATATATATTCTATAATGATATGGAAATGCCAATATCATCTTCCCAACTTAGAATTACATATTCATGATAGAATTAGAGGCGAATAGATTTGATGGTTTCGTTAGGATACGGCAGGCATGAAAAATGTTTTTATAGAAGTCGGTTTGAAAGCGAGCGGCGGGCAATATTTGTGATGGTATAGATCTCACGACCTTCCTTCTGCCAAACTCCCGCATGAATCAGTGTGGAAGCTGGTATATCTCCACTGGCCAGTAGTAGTTTAACAATTCATTATTAATAATATATTCGATAGTTTTCCCCATTTTTTTAAATGGAAAAATGCTTCCGTCACATGCATTCCATCCTATAGTTGCGAATCCCATTGCTTTCTTACGGCATTCGCAACCATAGGAACACTACCACAACTATTGGAGCAAAGGAGAAAATGTAGTAAGGTATTTTGAATATATTTACCAGTTTCTCGAGATAGTCAATACTGCTTTCACTTGGTTTGTATTTTGATATATTAATTTATTATTGGACGTAGTGGGTTGCTGCGATTGATTTTTAGATTTTCCGCATACTGTACTACCGCAACTATAGAAACACCCAGGACTATCGGATCATTTGCCCTAGCTGATCAGCTTTTTCTTGGCTCTTGTAAGTTGGATTATAATTCCTGTCCTGTAGTTGATAACAGTGGAAGTGCCTTATTACTGACCATATAACAAATAAGCTTAACCTCAACTATTTAAATTGTTTTGATCTTCCTAGACGTATGCCAAAGATCTGCTTAACATTTCAAGTAGCGACAAATTAGACCATTTACTAATTGCATGTCGCCACGCCGACGCCGACTTAACAGCGATTTCGAATTTCCGACTATGTATTTCTTACAACAAAAAAACATTTACGAAAATTCTTGAATGTAAATTTTGGTTTCTTGACTTGATTGAAAAACATTTTCTATTGCAATTAGTCGTCGGTGTGATGACCCAAAATCATAGGCAGTGGTTGCATGGGAACGTGAGTATTGGAACTTGTGAGGACCAGAGCTGTGTTAGGCATTTCTTCCTGGATGTCAACTCACCATTTCGTAGCCCAACTGGTTTTGTCCTACTGGGTTTATCATTTTCCGATTATCATAGCAATTGCGAAATCAATCTGGAAATTCTATATAATATTTTTCATTATTCACCGCAACCAACATCTCTAACCGACCTTTCAGGGATTCAACTGGATTAAGAAAACTGTTCGCAGTCTACCCCACCAACTGACTAGGCAGCAATAAAGTACACACAAGAATGGTTTACCTGTAACGTTTTAAATTATTATGCACAGTTACAACCGCTATACGTAGGGCGGCAACATGCTTAACCAAACCCGACCCAGTGCGCCTGCATCGATTAAAATCAATTAATCATGTTATAATTAAATTATAATATTAATAGTCCGCATCCTACCTTTGGTGTACCCGCTGCTGTTCACCTGCTTGTGAGAGCTCGAATCGGAATGCCTTTGCGCGCTTGATACGGAATGTAATTTCTTGTAACAGCAGCAAACAGTACCATCCCACCGAAAACGGAAAACCCTTCACTCAGGTATGTGCACAATGTTTAAACCTAGTACATCTGAATAATAGCAGGTTTTATGCCACTGACTGCAACAACAACTCATCAAGGAAGCCCCACGTTCACGGCGAAAACCTACGAATTAGCAGCCGTTAAAAAGCAAACTTTTGCCCTGTCCCGCACGAGATACACCACCCTCGCTCGTTGCACCCAGCATAGAAGTGATTCGTCTTGATTCGCTGGAAAACCACCATGCAAGCGATGCGAAATTTGCACAGCTAATGTTTACACACGATCAACATGTTATAAATGCAACAAACTGTTTTTGCGCAACCTTCCCGCGCGTTGCTGCCTCGATAGATGCGCGTCCGCGGGTTTCAGCTGGGAGCGAGCGTCGCGACGCGAAGCCGTTCCTCCAGCGAGGATCGTGTCAATAAGAAGCACAACAGCAGTAGGTACGATGTTTCGCAAACAACATATAAGATGCGGCTCCTTATAACTTATTATTTTTCTAGTGTAACAGGGGTTCTGAAGTTATATTGTTGTTCTGAAAAAATAAATATATCAGAAATTAAAACTTAAAAATTCATACACATTCTTGGAATGCAATGTTTCAGTATTTTTGATATCGAAAACTATTGTACTTTGAATTACAAAATCAAGTTGTTCGGATACCAGCACAATATAATTGCCTTAGCTAATGCGGAGGTTCGAAATCCGCCCACCTCAGGAGAAATCAATAAATTAAGGTCACTCCTGACGGAATCCAAGTTTAAAAGTGCTCGCGTTTTCGGGGGCACACCACTCGATTCGGAAGCAACGCACAACTGTCATTTTTATTATTTCACGCATGCTGCGACGCAGCAAAGCTAAATCAATAATAATGACAGTTGTGCGCCGCCTCTGAATTGAGTGGTGTCCCCCCGAAAACGCGAGCACTTTGGAACTTGGATTTCATCAGGAGTGACCATAAAGGGTGTTCAATGCAATTTATAAAGAATTTATCATGTCTTTTTCATATACTTGACAGTATGCTTTTTGGCCATTAAAATGGAGAGCTTTGAAATTAAAACAACAAAAATATCGAAAACAAATCACTACCCAGAAAACTCGTAGCATTTGGTGCCACTTGTTCCCGTGCTGACTAGAATTTTTCGAAAAGTGTTTGTATTGGATAAAGGCTTGTTGCGAAGTGCGTTTGTCAGTAACAAGCTTAGTTGATGAAAAAGTGTATATTGTTAAGGCTCCCCCAGACCTAGGCGATTTCATGAATGTAAATTTTGGTTTCTTGACTTGATTGAAAAACATTTGCTATTACAATTAGTCGTCGGTGTGATGACCCAAAATCATAGGCAGTGGTTGCATGGGAACGTGAGTATTGGAACTTGTGAGGACCAGAGCTGTGTTAGGCATTTCTTCCTGGATGTCAACTCACTATTTCGTAGCCCAACTGGTTTTGTCCTACTGGGTTTATCATTTTCCGATTATCATAGCAATTGCGAAATCAATGTGGAAATTCTATATATTTTTCAATATTCACCGCAACCAACATCTCTAACCAACCTTTCCGGGATTCAACAGGAATAAGAAAACTGTTCGCAGTCTATCCCACCAACTGACTAGGCAGCAATAAAGTACACACAATAATAGTTTACCTGTAACGTTATAAATTATTATGCACAGTTTCAACCGCTATACGTAGGGCGGCAACATGCTTAACCAAACCCGACCCAGTGCGCCTGCATCGATTAAAATCAATTAATCATGTTATAATTAAATTATAAAATTAATAGTCCGCATCCTACCTTTGGTGTACCCGCTGCTGTTCACCTGCTTGTGAGAGCTCGAATCGGAATGCCTTTGCGCGCTTGATACGGAATGTAATTTCTTGTAACAGCAGCAAACAGTACCATCCCACCGAAAACGGAAAACCCTTCACTCAGGTATGTGCACAATGTTTAAACCTAGTACATCTGAATAATAGCAGGTTTTATGCCACTGACTGCAACAACAACTCATCAAGGAAGCCCCACGTTCACGGCGAAAACCTACGAATTAGCAGCCGTTAAAAAGCAAACTTTTGCCCTGTCCCGCACGAGGTACGCCACCCTCGCTCGTTGCACCCAGCATAGAAGTGATTCGTCTTGATTCGCTGGAAAACCACCATGCAAGCGATGCGAAATTTGCACAGCTAATGTTTACACACGATCAACATGTTATAAATGCAACAAACTGTTTTTGCGCAACCTTCCCGCGCGTTGCTGCCTCGATAGATGCGCGTCCGCGGGTTTCAGCTGGGAGCGAGCGTCGCGACGCGAAGCCGTTCCTCCAGCGAGGATCGTGTCAATAAGAAGCACAACAGCAGTAGGCACGATGTTTCGCAAACAAAATAAGATGCGGCCCCTTATAACTTATTATTTTCTAATGTGACAGGGGTTCTGAAGTTATATTGTTGATCTGAAAAAATCTTAGTTTTGCCCTGGTTTTGCCAATATATCAGAAATTAAAACTTAAAAATTCATACACATTCTTGGAATGCAATGTTTCAGTATTTTTGATATCGAAAACTATTGTACTTTAAATTACAAAATCAAGTTGTTCGGATACCAGCACAATATAATCGCCTTAGCTAATGCGGAGGTTCGAAATCCGTCCACCTCAGGAGAAATCAATAAATTAAGGTCACTCCTGACGGAATCCAAGTTTAAAAGTGCTCGCGTTTTCGGGGGCACACCACTCGATTCGGAAGCAACGCACAACTGTCATTTTTATTATTTCACGCATGCTGCGACGCAGCATAGCTAAATCAATAAAAATGACAGTTGTGCGCCGCCTCTGAATTGAGTGGTGTGTCCCCGAAAACGCGAGCACTTTGGAACTTGGATTCCATCAGGAGTGACCTTAAAGGTGTTCAATGCAATTTATAAAGAATTTATCATGTCATGTTCATATACTTGACAGTATGCTTTTTGGCCATTAAAATGGAGAGTAGGCTTTGAAATTAAAACAACAAAAATATCGAAAACAAATCACTACCCAGAAAACTCGTAGCGTTTGGTGCCACTTGTTCCCGTGCTGACTAGAATTTTTCGAAAAGTGTTTGTATTGGATAAAGGCTTGTTGCGAAGTGCGTTTGTCAGTAACAAGCTTAGTCGATGAAAAAGTGTATATTGTTAAGGCTCCCCCAGATCTAGGCGATTCCATCGCCGCGACGGCGACATCTAGTCGTGGCGATTCTATCGTTGGGTCGCTGAAGGCAATGTTTCATTTACGCTTCCATACCAACGGCGATAGAATCGCAGTCGCCAAGCTATAGAATCGCGTCGCAATTGTCGCATCGCGTGTGTTTGAGGGATCCTTTAGGCGTTGGTCGAATATTGATTCCCTGATAGTCACTGTTCTTTGGGATACCTATTTGAGCACATCTATTCCATCAGAAGCCGCGATAAATTGGCAACCACTGTCCCCAAGCTAAGGTAAACAATAATTTCATAAACGTGCATAATTCGACGTCGTCGTATAGGGAACCGCATCCAAACGGCTGGCTGCTGATGCTGGAGAGCCACGCTCAAGCACTGTAATTCTATTAGGATGTTGCCACAGCTAGTCATTTTTTTCACCAAACAGTTTATAATAAAGTGGTAGATTGAAAAACGTCATGTGCCACTCCTTCATCGCTGCGCCACCTTTCTGCTGGTGCCTCGGGGCGAAATGGCAAGCGACGACACCATCACGGATCCCGTTCCCAAGTCTAGCCATCGGACCCGGCTCGTTGCTGATGAACCACATCAGGCTCAAGCTGCTGACTGCAGCCCCGGGAAGATATCAGCATCATATTCAATTATCCTTCGCCGCTCGGTCGGATGGAAATTGGGATCCCCGCCGTATCCAGCGTCGACTCGTTCATAGCCTGTTGTGCATATGTAATCATAGTTATTGCAGATGGTTGACGACTAGGGACACGGGACGGGACTCGATTAACCACGCTGACTGTGTTTGTCCTCTCTCCGATGATGGCGACTCTGGCATCTCCATAGAGCAAACCGTCACGTCGCCGCCGTGCAGCTTTGTTGGGGACCTGATCAGGTGAATTGATCTTAACGACTTTGTGACTATGATTTGCCTAAGTATATCTGCCGGGCCGCTGCGGTTAATGAGTAGGTCGGGACGAGATTGTTGAAATAGGATAATAATTGGAGATGCATGCTTGTTTGAAATAGTTTGCGAAAACGACAAATTGATGAGGTGCAGCTTATGATGAGGGAAAAGCTGGTGCAATGATGCTAAGGCAGTAGCATTTTTATACCCATCGTAGCCATCAGAATCGCAACTGTTATATGTACAAAGATCTGCTATAAATTCACTATTTAAAAAAATCAAAGTCAATTACCTCAAGGAAGGTGAGAATTAATAAGCGTTTTGTAGATAGTCAGTTTGGTACGCCGGCGAATTCTATTCGATCGAAGCGTTTTGCGGGATCCAAAGTACGTACGATTTCCTGCCATGATGCGGCTCCGAATTTCTCTGCTGGTATCGTTATCGGAAGTCACCAGTGAGCCCAAGTACACGAATTCTTCAACCACCTCGATTTGGTGGCGACCACCGATACAAACTCGTGGAGGGTGGCTTACATTGCCCTCTCTTAGACCTCTTCATGTACTTCGTCTTCGACGTATTGACGACTAGTTCAATCGGCTTAGGCTCCCTTTTCAGTCTGATGCTTGCTTCCCTCATCTTCTCAAAGTTACGTGCCAGTGTCGTCGGAACCAAATAACTGAACGTGAAAATCGTACCACTCGTGTCAATCCCTGCCCTTCGTATTACTCCCTCCAAAGCGATGTTGAATAGCAGGCACGAAAGACCATCACCTTGCCGTAACCCTCAGCGCGTTTCAAAGGGACTCGAGAATGTCCCTGAAACTAGAACTAGCCATAACGCCCGATCCATCGTCGCCTTCATCAACCGTATCACATTTGCTCACTACCGGAATTCCTGGAGGAACTTCCGAAGGAATTCCTGGAGTAACTACCGGAGGAATTCCTGGAGAAACCTCCGGAGGAATTCCTGGAGGAACTTCCGGGGGAATTTCGGATGGAGCTTACGGAAGAATTCCTGGAGGAACTTTCAGAGGAATTCCTGGAGGAAATTTCCGAAAGAATGCTTGGAAGAACTTCTAGAGGAATTTCTGGAGGAACTTCCGGAGGAATTCCTGGAGGAACTTCCGGAGGAATTACTGGAGGAATTTCCGGAGGAATTCCTGGAGGAACTTACAAAGGAATTCCTGGACGAACTTCCAGAGGAATTCCTGGAGGAACTACCGGAGGAATTCCTGGAGGAACTACCGGAGGAATTCCTGGAGGAACTTCTTGAAGAATTCCTGGAGGAACTTCTTGAGGAATTCCATGAGGAACTTCCGGGGGAATTCCTGGAAGAACTTCCGGAGGAATTCTTGGAGGAACTTCCGGAAGAATTTCTGGAGCAACTTCCGGAGGAATTCCTGGAGGAACTACCGGAGGAATTCCTGGAGGAACTTCCGGAGAAACTTCCGGAACTTCCGGAATTCCTGGAGGAGCTTCCGGAACTTCCGGAACCTCGGAAACTTCCGGAGGAATTCCTGGAGGAACTTCCGGAGGAATTACTGAAGGAACTTCTGGAGGAACTTCCGAAGGAATTCCTGGAGGAACTTCCGGAGGAATTCCTGGAGGAACTTCCGAATGAATTCCTGTAGGAACTTCCGAAGGAATTCCTGTAGGAACTTCCGAAGGAATTCCTGTAGGAACTTCCGAAGGAATTCCTGTAGGAACCTCCGAAGGAATTCCTGTAGGAACTTCCGAAGGAATTCCTGTAGGAACTTCCAAAGGAATTCCTGTGGGATCTTCCGAAGGAATTCCTGTAGGAACTTCCGAAGGAATTCCTGTAGGAACTTCCGAAGGAATTCCTGTAGGAACTTCCGAAGGAATTCCTGTAGGAACTTCCGAAGGAATTCCTGTAGGAACTTCCGAAGGAATTCCTGTAGGAACTTCCGAAGGAATTCCTGTAGGAACTTCCGAAGGAATTCCTGGAGGAACTTCCGGAGGAATTCCTGGAGGAACTTCCGGAGGAATTCCTGGAGGAACTTCCGGAGGAATTCCTGGAGGAACTTCCGGAGGAATTCCTGGAGGAACTTCCGGAGGAATTCCTGGAGGAACTTCCGGAGGAATTCCTGGAGGAACTTCCGAAGGAATCTTGAGGAACTTGCGGAGAAATTTGTGGAGGAGCATTCGGAGGAATTCCTGGAGGAACTTCTGAGGGAATTCCTGGAGAAACTTTCGGAGGAATTCCTGGAGGAACTTCCAGAGGAATTCCTGGAGGAACTTCCGAGGAATTCCTGGAGGAACTTCCGGAGGAATTCCTGGAGGAACTTCCGGAGGAATTCCTGGAGGAACTTCCGGAGGAATTCCTGGAGGAACTTCCGGAGGAATTCCTGGAGGAACTTCCGGAGGAATTCCTGGAGGAACTTTCGGAGGAATTCCTGGAGGAACTTCCGGAGGAATTCCTGGAGGAACTTCCGGAGGAATTCCTGGAGGAACTTCCGGAGGAATTCCTGGAGCAACTTCCGGAGGAATTCCTTGAGGAACTTCCGGAGGAATTCCTGGAGGAACTTCCGGAGGAATTCCTGGAGGAACTTCCGGAGGAATTCCTGGAGGAACTTCCGGAGGAATTCTGGAGGAACTTCCGGAGGAATTCCTGGAGGAACTTCCGGAGGAATTCCTGGAGGAACTTCCGGAGGAATTCCTGGAGGAACTTCCGGAGGAATTCCTGGAGGAACTTCCGGAGGAATTCCTGGAGGAACTTCCGAGGAATTCCTGGAGGAACTTCCGGAGGAATTCCTGGAGGAACTTCCGGAGGAATTCCTGGAGGAACTTCCGGAGGAATTCCTGGAGGAACTTCCGGAGGAATTCCTGGAGGAACTTCCGGAGGAATTCCTGGAGGAACTTCCGGAGGAATTGCTGGAGGAACTTCCGGAGGAATTCCTGGAGCAACTTCCGGAGGTATTCCTGGAGGAACTTCCGGAGGAATTCCTGGAGGAACTTCCGAGAAATTCCTGGAGGAACTTCCGGAGGAATTCCTGGAGGAACTTCCGGAGGAATTCCTGGAGGAACTTCCGAGGAATTCCTGGAGGAACTTCCGGAGGAATTCCTGGAGGAACTTCCGGAGGAATTCCTGGAGGAACTCGGAGGAATTCCTGGAGGAACTTCCGGAGGAATTCCTGGAGGAACTTCCGGAGGAATTCCTGGAGGAACTTCCGGAGGAATTCCTGGAGGGACTTCCAGAGGAATTCCTGGAGGAACTTCCGGAGGAATTCCTGGAGGAACTTCCGGAGGAATTCCTGGAGGAACTTTCGGAGGAATTCCTGGAGCAACTTCCGGAGGAATTCATGGAGGAGCTTCCGGAGGAATTCCTGGAGGAACTTCCGGAGGAATTCCTGGAGGAACTTCCAGAGGAATTCCTGGAGGAACTTCCAGAGGAATTCCTGAAGGAACTTCCGAAAGAATTCCTGAAAGAACTTCCGAAGGAATTCCTTTAGGAACTTCCGGAGGAACTCCTGGAGGAACTTCCGGAGGAACTTCCGGAGGAATTCCTGGAGGAACTTCCGGAGGAATTCCTGGAGGAACTTCCGGAGGAACTTCCGGAGCAATTCCTGGAGGAACTTCCGGAGCAATTCCTGGAGGAACTTCCGGAGCAATTCCTGGAGGAACTTCCGGAGGAATTCCTGGGTGAACTATCGGAGGAATTCCTGGAGGAACTATCGGAGGAATTCCTGAAGGAACTTCCGGAGGAATTCTTGGAGGAACTTCCGGGGGAATTCTTGATGGAGTTTACGGAGGAATTCCTGGAGGAACTTTCGGAGGAATTGCTGGAGGAATTCCTGGAGGATCTTCCGGAGAAATTCCAGGAGGAACTTCCTAAGAAACTCCGGAGAATTTTTGAATTTACAATCGGCATACAGGTCTTTTTTGATGTCACATGTACGCAACCGAAGCCATTTTTTGCCATGAATCCTTGTTTCTCATAAAATGTTGGTCCAAAAAAGAGCCGATTTTCTTTTCACACTGCCCCTTTCTCATCACTAACAGCAACTAAACGACAGTCCAAGCATTGCGTGGAAATTTCACTCGAGTGCTTCTCTGCCGTAATCTGAAAAAGTGACGTATGCGCCAAATTACAACCTACATGTTTTCCATTTTTCTGTAAAAGAGCTCGATGAGTACTACTCGCTAACATCTTTTTTGGAAAATGGCATCACTTTGCCAGATTACGGCAGTTCTGCTGTCGCGACGGCCACTCGATGATGATGATTTACTTTTTGCTGGGATCCTTGCTTTCTGCCCATGTTCGCTTTACGTAAAAGTCTTGATTTAACTGAGGATTTTAGAGCCCAGGCCATGCGAAACTTATACGGGATTGGTTGGTTTACTGATTTTTAACAGTCAGTGTCTGATGAAATTCAATTTTTCAATAGTTTAGCACCTTTAATACATTGTTTTTAAAATTGAGAAAAATCTAAAAGAGTCGATCGATTGATATCAAAATCTCCAAAATCGGTTGGAAGACGGCTAAGATATTAGTCAGTACTTATGGATCACTTTGCGTAACGGTCTCAAATTGGAATCTGCAGAATGACATTCACATCTTCCTGAAAGACGTAATCATACGACAAAAGAAAGCAACGAAATCATTTTGACTCAACAAACCTAATGAGATATTTATCGGCTTAAAAATAAATTCATTTAAGATTTGGTGGATCGATAGAAAAAAATGTTCTAAACTCCAAGACGTTTTGAAGAACTTGGGATGTTATATGTACAATGTATAAAATACACAAAAACGGCTCTAGTGTACAAAAGTTTATAAATTGTCGCAAAAACCCCATAGGAGATTGATTTCGAAGTTCTTATTAATGCATATTAAAATTTCGAAAATAGATTAAATACTTCCCTCGATGTCATGTCAATTAACCGCAACACTCGAGGACAACTCCTCCATCAATTCAAATTCCTATTCCCACATTCATGCAAATACCGCATTGGCCCGTAAGTGAATAGAAAACATTAATCGCTGAACCTTGCCTCCGCCATCCCCACCCAACAGGCTGCCATGAACAATCTGACTCTCACAGACCACAACATCGTTGTCGTCGTCGGCGTTTGAAATGGTGTCAATTGATATTAGCATGAGTATGCTAAAAGAAGTGAAGTGTGCCAGCCTCTTTCGGGCCAACATTGCATTGCACCGCGCGGGCAATGGGCACTGAGCGAGAGGTCAACCCGCTAGGGTCAACCTCACTCACAGATCACCAGCATGCGCTTAATTTCATACTCGAGAAGAGGAGAAGAATGTATGAAAAGTAGCTGGGAGTGTTTGATCAGTTGAACACAATTTAGATAATTTACCTTAATACATTTGTTGATATGGTGTTATGGCGAAGCCGTGGCTGGGGAAATGTGAGGGAGCTAATGATTTTTATTGAAACCCACAAAACGAAGCCTATATGCGGAATATGATGATGATGACCGAGATGATGTCCATTTGAGTAAGGGTCAGCGACGAAGGAATTTCTCTTCCTGTATGCGAAACAAGCTTGCAAACAACAGCCCATGGAAAGGGTTACTTTGCAATTATCTTTCATTTCTATGGTTTGATGATTGTTGGAGATTTGCTGGAAGTACCATCGTTCGGATGGAATATAAATTCATGTAAGAATGACCCTTCTCGTTACAACTATAGAGACCGCATTATACATACTACGCCGCAATGATACGTGAAAATTAAACTTCGACTCGATGCGCATCGAATGATGACTCCGCCGTTCAATAATAACCAATTGATTAAGAGCTAATAAACACACTTTCTTACGGTGGATTAAGGCGGAAAGTCACCCTCCACAATGTACCAATGCAAGATACCTGTGCGTGCATTTATTTCTAGGCACGGTGACGGCATTCGACATGGAAGAGGCGTGATAGGCTTCGTTAGAGAATAAGAGAAGACCTACATGATCGTAGAAATGAAAGAGATTAACCGAGCTGAGGAGTCCTCGTGGATTCAATGACATAGGTGTAACTAGGCACTCTGCTATGTTTGTCTTCGATTTTTACGACTTCTTCAATCCTATTTCAAGCGGAAGATGACGCCTATGCCAACAAAACCACAAACATACGACAAAATGTACCAACCTCGGTCGATGAGCCCTCATCGACGCGGTTAACCGATTGCCGAAGTCGTTGTGGTCAGCACTGGTGGATTGTCTTCGCTGGTGGTCATAAATATGGAAAAATAGGTGGAACAACGTGCTCGATGATTTATCTACTAATCGCCGCATTGAGTGCAGTTTAGTGTCAAACCAATGTGTCTCGCGACTGGTACCTACTCAAGAATCGGATTTCGTAAGCCCCACGAAAAAGAAAAAAACAGATGGCAAATATTTATTATGTTGCAATTACCTCACAGACTGTTCACACACCCTGAGGCCCGTGCGCATCAGGTGGGCAGAATCTTATTCCTTCTTCGACTGTAATCTATGCATATACGGCTCGAGCTTGTGATGCGCGTGAAGCCATTTAGCATAATGAAGCACCCGCGCGCGCGACTTTTTTCTTCGCTTCGCGGTTCAACTGCATGAATGAACCCAGCCCAGAGTCATATTGCACACCTCAATGAGTTTATTGGCTCACATAATAACATTAGCAGCTCACCCGGCACAATGCGATGGCGACGATGGCTTCTCCGTTGGCGTTTAATCCGCTCGGAGCATAACATGAGCTTGGGAAGCGTGTGCGCCGAATCGCATAAAGGTGGCTCGACGAGTCCGCGCGGTATCCATAACACTGTGTGGCACAATTTTTTAAGGTGTTTTTCAAGTTTTCCTAAAGGAATTCCCGAATGAGTTCCTGGAGGAAGTTCTGAAAGGGAAATTCCAAAGAAAATCATATGGGAAAATCCATTCATTCATTAAATTCTTTTTTTTAGGAATTCTGGATTCATTACCGAATTAATTTTCGGAGGATTTTCCAAAAAAAATGCCTTTTCCCAAAGAATAAAGAACGTCTGTCGCCGTTACCAAGCCAAGGGACTTGGACAGACACATATAGATCAGAATTGACCTTTCATCAATTGTAGTCTCATCGGGCATCAACCGCAACGACTCCCCGAGCAGCACACATGTTTAAAATAGATTGCTGCAACTTTTATATTACCAGATTCAGTCACAATGAAGTCGCAGCGACAAACTCGTTTCGATTGTGCTGCTTGGGTCGAAAGTAGCCGTTGGTCCCGGGAAAACCATGACCACACTAACAAGCCGCCAACTCAGTGGAGGTACGTTTTTTTCTTGAAGGTCCATAATTGTTCTTCAGTTCTGTCCATTTCATGGAGTTCTGCAGATCTAATAAGTTCTGCGTCTGGTACTTTCTCCAGAACTGCTGGATGAGACATTTTGTTCAATCCCACATTTTCAGCTGATTGATCAACACATCGTCGAAACTCTGACCCGCATGAATAAAAAGCGCCACGGAATTAGGGCCTTGCAATCAGATGAATCACTGCTGATTGTCGTCATTGGTCTTGGGGTGAAAACTGTCTTAAATCGTGTTATTGGTGTGAATTCTCGGTCTCAGTGACTGAGATTTGTAGGATATTGAAACCATTAAAAACAGATAATAGTTAAGCCCGCTGTCCACTGTTTGTCATATTGACAAATATTTGTAAAGTTTATCCGTACATCTATCAGACTGGTTAGAAATCGACATAGATTTCTCATAGTGACAAATAGTGTACCGAGGGCTTTAGGCAATCAAAGATAAAGTAAACAAAAGACCTCTTTACTCGTCGCACACGCAGCCAGCAGTGACAGTACATTCAGTTCACTCGCTGTTGCGTAGAAGTGACGGCCCGATAGACTAACGATTTGTTTGAAAATTTCGTCGAATAAACTCTTTCACAAGTAAAAGTAGTCTAGTTTATGTATTCCATTTTGTACTGTACTGCACTTTTATTTTAGTGGCAATGTACGGTTGGAGGATAGACAACATAATCGAAAAGTCTCATCAATTGCAGAGCCATGCACAAGCTACAACATTGAACGCTACACACGCTACAACATTAACTGCGTCTGCCAGCACTTAATCGTTGCCGCCACTGCAGCTTATTACCCCGCCGCCAATCCGGCTCGACCGCCGCCTGTCCACACTAAAACATCTCCATTGTCATATCTCTCGTCCCTCATATGCTACTGGGGACTATCGGGGAAAACTCCATTCTCCAAGCCTCGCCGACGGGCAATCGAGAACTCCGTTTGGTAAACCGCACACCCCAAATCTAGATTCTGGATCTGGAAAATTTGATTCATAAAAAAAATAATTTTCAAGACATCCCAGGAAACCAATAAGCATTAAAGTAAGCACTATAGTAGCATTTTACTGGCATTACATATGCTCCATGCTGTAAATAAGCATTTCGAAAACCTGACTGCTCTAAATAAGCATTCTCAAAGCAATCATGAGAGGCATAGTCTTATAATAGCATTATGAATGCACAATGTTGTTTTTCGTTAAGTGCAATGGAACAGCTACATTAGTGCCACTTTAATGCCTGTAGTGTTCATACGTCAAACGTTTTCCAATATGGAACCATTATTATTATTATCTTTATTAGTGAGGTTTTTGACCCTGAGCCGGTTCACCTCGCAAGAATATGGAACCATATAGTGGGGACTATTTGTCCAATGAACTTACATTTGAGAATAGAAATCGGTACGTGCGGAATGTTTTTTTTTTTCATTCCGACTATTGACAGGAGTACTTGTCGTTAACCTAACCCTATAACTAATTGCATAGTTTAGTTACATTTGATTACTACATTGCACTATTTTCGATGGATGCATTAAAGCAGCACTACTGTAGCTGTTTCATTGCAACTGCGTATGACGTTTGTGACGGTTGCATTCTGAAATGAGTTGGATTAAGGTGGTTATACAACAAAGCCACAAATCGGCCATCTTGGAAACCACGTGCTTTTTCTTGTGATTTTTCAAGAGCACGAATTGAGAGAACCACTACGCCCATGGAGATAAATCCTCCGTAGATCGTTTGTTTACTTGTGCTAACCAATCGACTTTAATTTCAGCATCGTAAGAACATTATTACGTTAGATTTGAACTTTGATAATAAGAGTAGAAAACCGTGTGGTGAATTTGAAATTCACCACATGGCTTGATTGTATAATCACCTTAAGGTGATTCTATGATTCTGAAATCAAAGTCGATTGTTTAGCATAAGTAACCAAACGATCTACGGGTGTTTCATCCCCATGGGCATTGTAGTTCTCTCAATTCATGCCCTTGAAAAATCACTAGAAAAAGCACGTGGTTCCCAAGATGGCCGATTTGTGGCGTTGTTGTATAACCACCTTAAGTTTCAATGTTCCTGAAAGGGAGTTTTGTTTATATTGGACCATCTCTCTCTTATGGACCAGCTGGTAAGGGCGATGACAACTACAGCGTCGAGCGTGAGTTTGCAAGAGCGTGAGTTTGAATCCCGCTCGAAGAAAGTAAAGAATTATGTTCCATTTCAAATATGAAAATACAATAACGATATAATATGAAGAAAAAAACTATGTAAAACCAGAATTAGAAAAAAATGCAATTAAAAACCTTTTTTCTTGTTTTTTTTTTTAAATTAAGCATTTATTCAGCACTAGCTTTATGTACCCGGCCTTGCTCGGAATTGCCAGTTTGGTTTTCAGTTTTTTTCACAATCAAAAAAAGATAAAACCAATTGGTCAACGGAGTAATTGTGTTAACTTATTGATACTTCATCATTTGATTTAAAGAAGGCTTTTGGAAGCATTGACTGATCTTGAAAAAGAGATCGTTGGTTTGAATAGCCTTATTCCGGGCAAACGTTAATTGCTAAAGAAAGAAAAACATCCACCGATGCTTTATTCCGGGCAAACCCCCATTTTTAAAGAAGGGATCACACTCACCATTGCCTTATTCCGGGCAAATGCCTACTATTAAAGAAGCAATCACATCCACCATCCAGAAGGAAACAAATAAATCATTGCTTTTCACTGGGCAAACCATGATTCCGATAAAGGGTAACAATTACCATTGTTCTATACCCAGCATGCTTTTTATGAAAGGTTTTTCTGATGCTGTTCAAAGATATCCCAAATGCCCTTCATGTCAAATGACCTTAGGCCAAATAGTGTTATGTTAATGACCTGCTTCATTCAGAGATATGTAATTTTCAGGGAAATGTCATATTCTGGGTTATTTGTATCGGTAAGAATCATTTTTGGGAAATATCATTTTCGTTGAAGTCATTTCCGGGGAAATGTTATTACCGGGAAAATGTCATTGTCGAAGATTTGCTATTGTTGAGGAATACAGGAAATTTGTTTTCGGAGCATTGTACAATGTCAAAGAACCTCGAATGAACTAAATAAGAGGGATTTTATTTTATTTTATTTTTTTAATCTTTGTTAAGGTGTTTTTTTTAATCTACAGACTAAGTTCAACACCGGAGAGGGATTTTAAATTTAGTCGTTCTCTAAACAATACTCAACCCCAATAACCTCCCGCATCCCAAAAGTGTCTCCCAGCCTCTCTATGATAGTTTTGGGCAGAGATTACGTGTTTACAAATTTTGTGTGAATTGACCCATTCAGTAAAAAGGTATACTAAACTGTTCGTTTACTAAATATACCTTCTCTCTTATTCAGCTATGACACTCCCACCCAGTCTGCCATAGTCTTCCTTAAACTGAGAATATGGGTTGCTACTGTGGTGGACATCGGTAAATTGGTTCAAAAGTTATGCTGAATTGACCGACCACTAAAAAATCCTATTAACAATACTCCTCCCCACCACACCCTCCCGCTTTTCCAAAGAGCATTCCTGACCCCCCATCATCGTCTCCCAAAGATAAAAAATGTGTGTTCCAAATTTGGTTGAAATCGGCCAAGGGGTTCAGTAGGTACAGTGAGTTGATTGATAACTAAGCAATACCCCTCTCCATCACACCCTCCTCCTGTTCCAAAGAGCATTCCTGACCCCCCATCATCGTCTCCCTAAGATAAAGAATGTGTGTTCCAAATTTGGTTGAAATCGGCCTAAGGGTTCAGAAGGTACACTGAGTTGATCGATGACTTAGCAATACCCCTCCCCCCATACCCTCCCCCTTTTCCAAACAGCATCCCTAACCCCCATCGTCGTCTCCTTAAGATAAAGGTTGTGTGTTCCAAATTTGGTTGGAATCGGCCAAGGGGTTTAGAAGGTACACTGAGTTGATCGATACCGTTAGCAATACCCCTCCCCCCACACCCTCCCACTTTTCTAAAGAGCATCCCTAACCCCCCTATCGTCGTCTCCTTAAAATAAAGAATGTGTGCTCCAAATTTGGTTGAAATCGGCCAATGCGTTCAGAAGTTATGCTGGAACATACATACAAACATACATACAAACATACAAACATTGAGATTTATATATATAGATAGATAGATAGATAGATAGATAGATAGATTTCGGATGCTGAATAAATGCTACTCAGCAAAATTTCTACTTTATCGTTAAAGTAGGATTGACCATTCAAGCAGCCATATATTGGGAGAAAACCTGCATTAAAATAGCATTAAAGGTGACTATAGGGCTTATTGGCATTTAATGTTTTGCAGTAAAGGCGCATATAATGCCACTTAATTGCTTTATATAATGCTTACTGGTTACCTGGGGTTATTATTATTATTTCTTCCAACAAGAAAATCAAGAGCAATATAATCATTTTATCGAATAGTCATTGCTGTTTGCTCAAATCAATTAAAATGAATTAGACATTTTGATTTCATAATATGCCAACATTTCTTTCATGAGTGCATGTAATGTGACAGATGACCGGGAGCCAGCTACATTTTCATTTGGTCTCGTGAAAACGATCACGAAAGTTACCAGTACTGCCTGTGCGCCGCCGTAAGAAAATTTACCATGCCATGCCGCTTGTTCACTAAGCCCCTTGTTATAGAACCATGCCGCTTGTTCACTAAGCCCCTTGTTATACAGCGTTGTTCTGCCAAACATTTTTTTTCTAAAACTTGACAATTTAATTATTCAAAAAATGTCCCACATTTTTCTTCGAGAATTTATGGAAATGTTCTTATAACGTCTTCAAGAATTTGAGAGTCAGAGATTTCAGGAAAAATTCCATTATTAGAATTCACTTGGAATTTGGAAACTTTTTTAGGAATTCCTTCGAGAATTCCTCCAAAATCCATCTAAGAAATTATATGACTCTTTCAGTGCTTTATTTGAGTATTTTTCCTGGAATTCCATAGAAAAGTCTTCAAAAAATTTTCTCAAAGTTTCTTCAGGGACGCTTCCAAGGAAGTCTTTCGTGAATATCTTCAAGAAATTCTCCAGGAATTGCTCCAGGAAATGTTTTAGCATTCCTACAGATATTCCACAAAAATTCCGAAAGAGAAAAAAAAATTTAATTTCTGAAGATATCGATAAAACCTAAAGATTTTTTCTTGTCAACTCTTGGAGAAATTTTGGAGGAACTATCTGGAGATTTTGGATTTTCGGCGGGAAGCTCTGGGATTGATATGTAATGTTTGATGAGTTGGAGAAGTTATTTAAAAAAAAATTAGGGTATTTTCAGGAGGAACTTTTAAAGAACTTCTCAGAGGAATTGATTGCGAAAAACTTTTGAAGCAACTTTCAGGGGAAATCATTGACAGATTCCCAGCAAAATTTCCTCTGGAAAATCCACAGATTAAAAGTGAAGAAACTTTCGAAGGAATTTCTGGAGGAATGCATTAAGTACCGGAGGAATTCCGGGAGAAACTTCCGGGGGATATCGGGAGGAACTTCCAGAGAAATTCCGGTAGGAACTTCCCGAGGGATTTCGGGTGGAACTTCCGGTAAAATTCCGCTAGGAACTTCCGGAGCAATTTCGTGAGGAACTTCCGCAGGAATTCCGGTAGGAACTTCAGGTTAAATTCCGGGTAGAACTTCCTGAGCAATTCCTGGAGGAACTTCCGGGAAGAACTTCCGGAGGCTTTCCGGCAAGAATTTCCGGAAAAATTCCGGGAGGAACTACCGAAGGAATTTCCAGAGGAATCTCAGGAGGAACTTCCGGAGGAATTCCGGCAAGAACTTCCGGAGAAATTCCGGGAAGAATTTCCAGAAGAATCCCGGGAGGAACTTCCGAAGAAATCCCGGGAAGAACTTTCGGAGGGAATCCGGGAAGAACTTTCGGATGAATTCTGGGAGGAACTTTAACTTGGAACTTTGGAGGAATCCCGGAAGGCACTTCCGGAGGAATTCCGGGAAGAACTTTCGGAGCAATTCCGGGAGCAACTTCCGGAGGAATTACGGGAAGACCTTATGGAGGAATTCAGGGAGGAGCGTCTAGAGCAGTGATGGGAAATGTCAAAAAAATGTCATGGGGTTGCTATTACTAATTTGCTAATAACTTTTTTCAAAAGTCTTTTACAACTCGGATTTTTTTATTAACATGTAATGCTTAAAGGATCCTACAACTTTGCCAAACAGGTCATTGTTCTAAATATACAGTGTAAGGCATGATAACGAATTTTAAAAAATGTCACGGAATGTCATGACATTAATGTCATTTGACACTAATTCGGCTCTCACGCCGCCAATTTCAGTTTTAGAGCAATGACCTATTAGAAAAAGTTTAAGTATCCTTTGAGTGCTTTATGTTTATATAAAACATACGATTGTAAATTACTTGTGAAAAAAGTTATTAACAAATTAGTCCCATGACATCGATATGACATTTCCCGTCACTGGTCTAGAGGTATTCCGGATAGAACTTCCGGAAGAATTCCAGAATGACCTTTCGGAGAAACTCCGAAAAAAAACTTCTGGAGGAATCCCAAAAAGAACTTCCAGTGAAGGCATTTTTGGAGGAATTCCCGGAGGAACTTCTGGAGGAATTTTAGAAGGAGCTTGAACTTGAAACAATCCATTTCTTTTTTTCCGGAGAAACTTCCGAACCAATTACAAGAGGAACTTCCGGAGGAAGTCAGGGAGGATCTTCCGGATGAGTTCTGGGAGGAACATATGGAGGAATTCAGGGAGGAGCTTCCGGAGAAATTCCGGGAAGAACTTTCAGAAGGAACTTCCGGAAGGAACTTCCGGAGAAATTCCGGTAGGAATTTTCGGACAAATTCCGGAAGGAACTTCTGGAGGAATTCCATAATAAACTTCCGGAGGAACTCCGGGAGAAACTTACGGAGAAATTTCGGGAGG
Organism: Armigeres subalbatus; assembly: GCF_024139115.2. NCBI lineage: Eukaryota > Metazoa > Arthropoda > Insecta > Diptera > Culicidae > Armigeres > Armigeres subalbatus. The sequence goes on from NC_085140.1 coordinate 74,225,724, forward strand.
AATTCTGAGAGAAACTTCAGGAGGAACTTCCGGAGAAATTCCGGGAAGAGCATCCGGAGGAATTTATGTATGGACTGTGAAAATCCGATTCCAATACAATTCAAATCCACTTCCAATCAAATTCAATTCCAACTCTAAACAAATTTCAATCGCATTCCAATCCATCATCACTAAAATTCCAATAACATACCATTCACGTTCCAATAAAATTCAATTCAATCCACTACTAATCTAATTCTAATCCCATTTCATTTCAAATCCAATCTAATTGCACTCCAATCCAATTCCATTCCAATTCAATTCATCCAATTCAGTATTTGTGAAAAACCATCAAACACATCAGCATTTTCTTCTTCTTCTTCTTCTTCTTCTTCATTGGCATTACATCCCCCATTGGGACATTGTCGTCTCGCAGCTTAGTGTTCATTAAGCCTTCCCACAGTTATTAACTGCGCGGTTTCTAAGCAAAGTTATCATTTTTGCATTCGTATATCATGAGACTAACACGATGATATTTTTATGCTCAGAGGAATAGACCGGTACCGGGAATTGAACCCAGCCACCCTCAGCATGGTGGCTGGTTGGCATGCTTTGTAACCGCGCATCTTACCGCACGGCTGAAGAGGGCCCCAACACATCAGCATATACATAAAGAAAATGTTGTAGTTGTAGTTTTGGTTGTACAAACTGTTCGTCAGACGGTTGTACAAACTGCAAATGTTTTTTTCAAGTGTTGTGACTATCTATCTAGTCGATCTTGCGACGGACAGAATGTACAGGTTCCGAATACCATTCGTTTCGATGAAGAGATGAAGCAACTTTCTTCTCTTTCTGATTCGATCGGTGATATTCGGAATCACATTACTGCCCAAATAGACAGCGCGTTGTTAATCGGTATTGAGAAATTGCAGAAAAATGTATCTGAGGTTTTGAACGAGGCTGTTAATGGTCTCAAAAAATCGATCAGCAAAGAAATGGAAAATATGAAATGTTCATTTTTTCAATTTAACCCGAGTAGAAATGTAGCTGTAATGAATGACATGCAAGGTACATCGCGAAAGGCTACGGGGCCTAATTTGACTCCCAAAACGAAAAAGCGTAAGGTACAAGATGTTGACGATACATCTGATATTGCAATGCCAGAAAATGTTAGTTTCGCGGATATTGTTAAAAGTAATGTTGGGGAAAATAACGTTAAAGTAACGAAAAAAGTCACTGCGCCTAAGGAAGTAAAGGTCACTCGTAAGGCTCGTCCGGTCATTGTGATTAAACCGAAAGAGTCCAACCAGAGTAGCGATGATACTCGGAAATTTTTGAATAGTAAACTGGATCCAAAAACACACAGGATCAGTAACTTTAGAAACAGGAAAAACGGCTCTATTATTGCTGAGTGTGCAACAGGATTTAATGTTGATGTTGTGAAAATGGCATTCAAAGCAATCTGGGTGAAAACTATAATGCTGTTGTTCCCTCATCGGTGCCAAGACTAAAAGTGATGGGAATGTGCGATAAGTTTTCTTCCGATGAATTCATTCAGATTTTGAAAGATCAGAATGAAGACATCGCAATAAATGATGTTAAAGTAACAAGAATGTATGAAAATCCACGTTTTAAGTATATCAAGAATAATGTTGTTATTGAAGTCGATAAAGAGACTTATAGTTGTTTGTTGACCGCGAGAAAAGTTAACATAAGGTTTGATCGGTGCCTTGTTGTTCCCGAAATTAGTGTTTTGAGATGTTTTCAATGTGGAGAATTTGGGCACATGAGTAAGGATTGCAAAAATGACATTGCGTGCTCAAAGTGCAGCGATCGTCACAAGACATCCGAATGCACGTCAACTGTATTGAAATGTGTCAATTGTATTAAAATGAATTCCGAACGTAAAATGAAATTGGACGTGAACCACAGTGCCTTCAGTACTGAGTGTAGTGTTTATAAGCGATTAGTTGAACGGAAGAAGAGCAGCTTACGTTTCAATGAATAGCAACCAAGTTCTAGTAGAAATGTGAGCAAATTCGATATTTTGTATTTGAATATTGCGGGTTTGTCTACAAACTACGTTGCATTACGTAAGATTGTAGAAGATAAACGTCCATTTTAGTGTTTTTATCTGAAACTCATATAGTCGACATTGAAGCATTTGATCAGTATAGCATTCCGGGTTATAGTGTAGCTGCTTGTTTATCACATTCTAGACACACTGGCGGTGTTGTTATTTATGTCAAAGAATCAGTTCAGTTCAAGCTTCAATTAAACGAAGTTTGTGATGGAAACTGGTTCTTAGGCATTGCAGTTGTACGTGGCATGAAGATGGGTAATTATGGTGTTTTATATCACTCTCCCAGTGCAAGTGACCAGCGTTTTATTGAAATTTTGGAAAACTGGTTTGAGTAATTTATAGATCCTAGTAAATTAAATGTAATTGCTGGTGATTTTAATATAAATTGGTGTGACGATTCCAATTCGAATCTTTTGAAACGTTTAGCGGATTTTTTTAATTTAAAACAAAAAGTAAATTCTTATACGCGTATTTCCCAGCACAGTAGAACTTTGATTGATCATGTGTATACAAATTTTGATTCTGTAACTAGCGAAACGAGTAATGATTTAAAAGTAACCGATCATGAAACGCTAGTCATTAACGTTACCGACAATAATAGTAATGATAGTAATTTAATTAAAATGAAGTGCTGGAGAAAATACTCTAAACAAGCAATTTCGGGTCTTGTCGAAAGAAACGTGGATTTTCAAGAAAATACCGGTAATATAGATGAAAGATCAGCTATTCTTAAAAACGTTCTGAAATCCTGTACCAATCATTAAGTAGAGGCTAGTAACTTTGCATAATTCTAACAGCTGGTATAATTTAGATCTTTTGCGCCTGAAACGTAAAAGAGATAAATTGTATAAAAAGATTTCATAGAACTAATAATGAAAATCATTGGAATAGGTATCAGGTAGCGCGGAACAAATATTCGCAATCTTTGACACGTACACGATGCGAGTATATTCAGAGGAAAATTTATCAGCATCAAAACAACAGCAAAGAGTTATGGAAAATATTGAAATCATTATTAAAGCCTAGTAGTTGCAAGCCGCGGTCCATAACTTTTAATGGCACATTAGAACAGTCAGATCAAGAAATTGCATCTAAATTCAACGATTATTTCGTCAATAGTATCTTATCCATTAACCGATCTATCGAGTTAGTGGATGAGCCAGATGAAATAAAACAGCCGATAAATATTAACTGTCGATTTGATTGTTTTCACCCCATTACTTTTGAAGAACTTAAAAACATTTGCTTTTCTTTAGGTAAAACGGCTGGAGTTGATAATGTTAATGCTAGAGTTATTCAAGATTGCTTTCATGTCATTGGACGCAACTTGCTGGACCTTATAAATGAATCGTTACAAATTGGGCACGTGCCGCATGTTTGGAAGGAATCACTAGTGATTCCAATACAAAAAGTTGCTGGAACGATTAAAGCCGAAGAGTTTCGTCCCATCAACATGTTGCACACACTAGAGAAAATTTTAGAACCTGAGTTAAAGGCCAGCTAATTACATATTTAAATAGTAATAACTTGTTAATACCGGAACAATCAGGTTACAGAGAAGGTCATTCCTGTGAAACTGCATTGAACTTGGTATTATCTAAATGGAAAGAAAATATGGAGCGTAAAGATACTATTCTAGCTGTGTTTTTGGATCTCAAACGCGCTTTTGAGACAATTTCTCGGCCCTTATTGTTGAAAACTGTTAAGCGCTTTGGAATTTCGGGTTCTGCATACAAATGGTTTGAAAGCTATTTGTCTGATAGATCCCAACGGACTGCTTTCAATGATTATGTGTCGTGTCCCGTGGAGAATGACCTTGGTGTACCACAGGGAAGTGTATTAGGCCCTTTTGTTCATTATGTACATTAATGACATGCGACGGGTCTTAAGTTATTGGGATAATATTTAATTTACTGCTGACACTGTAATATTCATTGCAGCAACCAATAAGGAGGTAGCGCTAGAACACTTGAATGAAGATTTACATTCTAGATGTAGATGGTTGAAGTACAAACAGTTAAAATTGAATATTAGTAAAACAAAGTATATGGTTATTTCGCGAAATCGTTCAATTGATAATGTCTCTGTGAAAATTGATGACGAGACTCTTGATCGCGTACGGGAAATTAAATATCTTGGCGTGATTATTGATGATAAATTGAAATTTGATCAACATATTGACAATGTCATCAAGAAAATAGCCAAGAAGTATGGAATCCTATGTCGACTGAAAAACGAATTAAATACAGCTAGTAAAATACAGTTGTACAAATCAATCATCTCTCCTCACTTGGACTTTTGCCCTTCCATTTTGTTTTTAGCAAATCAAACACAAATATCGAGATTGCAGCGCTTGCAGAATAAGATGATGCGTTTGATTTCAAGATGTAACAGATTCACTTCCTCAACTTTTATGTTGGATGCATTGCAGTGGCTCTCGGTGAAGCAAAGAATTGTGAATTTAACAATGGTGTTCATTTTTAAAGTAGTAAATGGTTTGCTGCCTCCATATTTGTGTGATCGAATTGAAAGAGGAAGTGACATTCATAGATATAACACTAGAAACGCGGAAGATGTAAGGACACCCAACTTTTTGCATGGAGCTTCACAAAATTCTTTGTTTTTTAAAGGTATCAATAATTTCAATTCGATGCCTACACATATCAAACGTGCAACGACATTATCACAATTCAAGAGACTTTGTGTTTCACACGTAAAAGCTGTATTTTAAGCAGCTACTTAGTTAACTTTTTAAAAATCATTAATTATTGTATCTTGACGAAGTTTGACCTACGGATATTTTGTTTGGACAATTGTGTTTTTCAATTATTGAGGCACTAATAAACTATTTTGTCCGCCTCGATGATGATGATGGATTTTATATTTATTGACGTAATGGTAATTTGACCTTTTTCTTGTGTAGTCTACAAAAGTTTGAGTCTCGCGCGCGTAAAGCAGATATGAATGATTTTTAAATTTATGTACAGACTTGCACTTTTTCAGCTGTTTCAATGATTTTGCGGATTAGTAATAGGCTATCTAGTAGAGTTTGGTTTCCGCGGTTGATACCGAAACTTTTGATATCGACGGAGCGGTAACACAATTTTTGATTTTGTTGACAACGACATTTTTTAGATTATTATTGATGCTTTCGAGTGGCTAACGTTTCTTGTAATAACATGAAACGCGATTCTTGGTGGAACTTTTGAAATCTGTGCGAGAGGTATCACAAGTTTTGCATTTTTATGCACTCGAAGCATCTCTACTGATACTTATGAGAATCTGTAGATGAAATAAACAGTTTTTTTACATTTAATATTTTTGCTGGATAGTAATGGAAAGTTAAGAAATTTATATCTGTGATGGTAATCAAATTGTTTTTGTTTTGTTTTGCAAATCTGATTAAATTGTTGAAATATTAAATTCAATTAATTATCTTAAAGATAAATCGTCTTGCTCAAACCTTTGTAGGGGTATGTGGCGGGACCATCGTCATCATCATCATCATCAACAGGCAGCCTGGAGGTCGGATAGCAAAATCGTTCAAAAAGGTCTCTTATATTTTAGTCTTCTTGCCCTCAGATATATTCAATCTATTCTACAAGCATTCTAAGTACTTGAAACAGTGACCCATTCTCACCCCCATTTGACCCATTGTCACCCCCGACGACGGTATGAATTGAGTAATCCATATCTAAGGGGCCCCATACACGCTCGGACATGTTGTACAACTTTGACTCCGCCTCCAGGAAATTTGGTTCGGTCGGAGCAAAGTCGAACCGTCTATGGGCAAGTTATACGACTGTTGAACAGTTCCAGGGGGCGGAGTCAAAGTTGTACAACATGTCGAAGCGTGTGTGGGGCCCCTAACAAATCAAGGATGGCGCGGATGACAACGTTACCGGCTGATGATCAAATGTCAGCAGTTCGAGTTTCTTTGCAGATCGACGCAAATCTCTAGCAGCAAAAAAAGTCAACACCGTCAACAACAATTCAATACTTTAGGAATCCTAAATCCCTTCATTTCCCTGTTGTATATTTGTAATCCTTAATCTCGAGTCAGCCGCGAGTACATTGGTTACCCTTACTAGCTTTAGTATAAGTTTTGATAACTGTAATATTCTTCTTCTTCTTCTTCTTCTTATTGGCATTACATCCCCACACTGGGACAGAGCCGCCTCAGAGCTTAGTGTTCATTAAGCACTTCCACAGTTATTAACTGCGAGGTTTCTAAGCCAAGTTACCATTTTTGCATTCGTATATCATGAGGCTAACACGATGATACTTTTATGCCCAGAGAAGTCGAGACAATTTCCAATCCGAAAATTGTCTAGACCGGCACCGGGAATCGAGCCCAGCCACCCTCAGCATGGTCTTGCTTTGTAGCCGCGCATCTTACCGCACGGCTAAGGAGGGCCCCCTGTAGTATTACCAATGTTAAAAATTATTGTTAAAAAATATCAAAAGTTTCGGCTCCGTAACGCTCAATGGCAAATGAGCCTATCAAGTAAACGAAAGATTAAAAAAAAAAGAATCCTTGTAGCACGGTGTAATGCTGCTGCATCTGAGGAGTGTGAGATGCTGATTAAGCGCCCCCATTCGGGCATCCTGTGCGCACATTAACATCGAAGCTCCGCATATCGGCACCTCCTTATTAGATTAGCTTTATTAGCATTATAAGTTATGATGATCGACTGCAGCAATATGGGCGCGTTGATATCCAAGCGCACCGCGCGCACACCGCATGGCGGAGGTGGCAGCGGCTCCGGTTTGGATTTATGACGAGCCCTCCGCCGCGTCGTGGCGCGATGTCGTGCGGATGGCAAACAAAGTGTAGGTATAGGATGCAGTCCAAGGAGGAGCAAACGTGCGCACCAAAGATGCCATTGATGATCCGATCGATGTGCTCATTTTTAATTATCTGCCGTTCAGCCGACGACACGAAGAGGTGCGGCGGTACGTGTCTAATATGATGAATTATGCTTGCTGGAGATTAGTATGAAATTGCATTTGATCTGATCGGCAATGAGGCAAATTAAGCATTTAACCGAGTATGGGTAGACAAACGGTGCTCACTGAGAATTATTATTATAAAAGTCATATGAGGGCATAGACCATAAGTGGGACACTAAAAACACTTTCTGCTTCAAATGGGTGAATATCTTGGAACTCACTCCATCCTAACCTGACCTAAGCTGACTGTTGGACAAGATTTTGGAGAAGATCTACATATGTGTTAGCTCTTTATTAATTGGTCTACATGAGTAGTTCTAAAGACGCCCTTTGTAGTAGTTTACGATAAAATCTTTTTTTTTTATTATAGTGTAAAATGTTGACGGTAATCGAAAACACAATCGTATTTATACGATTAATTCTTATATCGTACAAGTGTATTTATAACTTATAGGGGCCCTCCTTAGCCGTGCGGTAAGACGCGCGGCTACAAAGCAAGACCATGCTGAGGGTGGCTGGGTTCGATTCCCGGTGCCGGTCTAGGTAATTTTCGGATTGGAAATTGTCTCGACTTCCCTGGGCATAAAAGTATCATCGTTGTTAGCCTCATGATATACGAATGCAAAAATGGTAACCTGGCTTAGAAACCTCGCAGTTAATAACTGTGGAAGTGCTTAATGAACACTAAGCTGCGAGGCGGCTCTATCCCAGTGTGGGGATGTAATGCCAATAAGAAGAAGAAGTATTTATAACTTACACCACCGACAGAAAGAAGAAAAACACTACCTTTAATCATGTGTGTATGGCATCAATAAGAATCTTGAGCCCATTATCTTTACCAATAATCGAATGATATCCTTTCCCTTAGACCCATTCGTCTTGTACTCCCTGGAGCATGAGCGAAATCTCCCTCCTGACAGATGGCCACAAACAGGTATCAGATTTCCAGCAAGGAGGCCAAAATTTTGCGCATCACATATCTCATCAAGCATGAAACCACCGCAACGTGTTTCCCGCAAAATTATGATGCTGGCTCAAAACTGATGTTAGGTTTCGCGATGATATGTGGAGCACTTTTTTTTTGTTGGTCCACGGTGGTCCAATTGTCATCCACTTTGCTCCGAGTTGCTTAAATTCCTGTCAGATTGTCATAACCAACCAAAAGGTGGGAAGCAGGTCGGAACCGCCCTCCCCGCATGGGATCTGCCGCTGAATGTTGATATTTTATTGGGGTTTGTATTGAGGTCCACTCGAGAGGCCCGCCAACCTTTGGAAAAAGTGTTGCAATGACGCAATTTCGATCTTTTTTTCGTAAATTAAGCGCATGTTTTTGATTTTCGCTTCAGTCCTCTTTGCTGCCAGGATTCATGATCGTCCCAGTGTTCAACTTCCATTTTCGAAAGGTTTTTTTTTCTCTCTTTCGATCTCTGATATTATATGCCATACAAAAGATGACGAGAAAATTATCTTCAGTTAATTAGTTTGATACCGGCCGGCCTCTGCCGCTGTTGGGTATCAGTTTTGGAAGCTCGGAACATTGAACTTCCTTTTGGTGTGTTTCAACCCTTCGAGTACTATAACGGTTTTTCGAATTGTATTATCGATAATACTTTAACATAAATTGAGATTAAAAACAATGGTTTTTATTTACACTATATAATCAATATCTAAATATCACCCAAACAAATTACAGGTAGATATTTAGAGAAGTCTGGTAGAATAAGTGCTGATGGAATGGGAACATCCAAAAGACAGACTGAAAATTCAATTTGGCTTTTGGGCCTAAATTACAAATTCGTAGATAATTTATCAAATAAAATATTTAAAACTAGTTCGTGAATGTCGGAAGAAATTTAATTATCAACAGTCTTCGACCCCTGCCGAAGAGGACGACCGTCGAAAGTGGAGAACAGTTTTGTATCCTCGAAAGGGTTAAATCGACAAGGCATGAAGCAGGACAGTTGAGTAGTGGACTCCAATCAGGTTATCGTGCGACGGCGAGGTGATAACAAAACTCGAATCAAGAGGCCTGTATACGGGCCAAGGACTTTCACTTCAACTGCAGCAGTACGACGACAACGGCAACGACGGACGCAACCATCCAATAACATTAACTCTTTATTTCTAGATCAATTGGACCAAGAGATGACCGTAATCGTAATTAGAATTGAGGGTCCCGCTGATTGCCGTAATCAGACCTTATTCGGGCCCGTACATGTTTGGTTTGTTGAGAGTCGAAATATAAAGAGATAATTTGCTGCCCAAAGCCGACCGCCAATTAGATTTGCAAGCTCGCACAGCAAATTGTGTTTATTGCAGGGACGGTTGACTGACGAATAAAATTTGAATAAATGTGACGGAGGCAATAGCGCGAATAACGAAAATGAAAACTGGAAAGGCTAATAATGCTGATCGTAAATTTCGAGTTTATGCTCAAGTAGCATCTGTAAGTGTTAGGATGTGTCTTTCGAGGATTCAGTCTAAAGTTGTGTATGAAATTTCTCGAGGGAGCTCTTTCAAACGGATGATGATCTTCGGTTTCATTGTAGATAATCAGTGGACACAGAAACCGTGTAATTAGGGAAAAAATTAGCATTTTTTAAGCGTCACTTACTATTGACGTGCCAGGAAAGCATACTTTCAAAAACATTTATGCTTCACCTGAATAAAGTGTGTTTTATAGTGAAGATGCATCTTTATGACTAAAAGGAAATAATAATTCTCGACCAGACAGAAAAAAAAGAAAGTTTGAAATTTGAATACAGTAATATTCCGTTTTTATCACCGTCCAGGTGAATTTTGGGATGATAAAATAGGAAAATTGATGAAATTGGAAATTATTTTATATTCAGTTTTTGTGGCTGAATTTCAGAATAGAAAATCTGGGGATCTTTCTTAGTGAACTTTCTTTTCCATTGTCCATTAATATACATTCCTTTTCCTACTTTTTATTTCTGCTTTCCTTTCTTTCCACACGGTATTTTTTTCTCTTAACAACATAATTGCTGTTATCAATTTCCTCATGCTCCGTTTTCTTCTTTCTATCTTGTTTTCTTCTTCTTCTTTCTTTCTTAACTCTTCACTCTTGTTTTTCCTGTCTCCATTATTCTTTCTTTTTTCTTCTTTCTTCTTACTTCTTTCTTCTTTATTTTCTATTCTTTCTTCTTCCTTCTGCTTTTTTCTTCATTTTTCTTTCGAATATCTTCTATCTTTCTTCTTCCCTTTATCTTTTTTCTTGTTTTTTATTCCTTTTTTCTTCTCTTTTCTTTCTTCCTTTTTTTCTTTCATCTTTTTTCTTCTTAATTCTTTCTATGTTTTTCTTTCGTCGCTCCTCTTCTTTCTTCTGACTTTTTCATCATTTTTCTTCCGTATATCTTCTATCTTGTTTCTGCTTTCTTTTTTCTACTATTCTTTTTCATCTTTCATCTGCTTTTCGCTTCTTATTTCGTAATTCTTATTTATTGGTTCAAACGGCGTTTATAATTGGTGCATTACTGAACAGCAAACTTTTTAATTTTACTGCAATACATTGGTATGTTTTTTTTTTCAAAAATAGGGCTTAGGCATATTTCAATTACTTTTTAGTTTCTTTGAGGTAACACTTTTCGACTTCCTTCTTTCTGCTTTCTTCTTCTATTCCTCTCCTCCCATCTTCGTTCTTTGTATATCCTTCTTTTCTCCTTCTTTCCTTTTTCTCCTCTCTTCTATCTCCATCATTCTTTTTCTCCTTTTCCTTTCTTTCTTCCTTCTTTTCTCTCCTTTCTTCCTCTTTTGTTTCCTTGTTCCTTTATCATAGTGTCTTCTTTCCTCATTCTTCATTCCTCCTTCTTCCTTCTTCCTTCTTCCTTCTTCCTTCTTCCTTCTTCCTTCTTCCTTCTTCCTCCTTCCTCCTTCCTTATTCCTTCTTCCTTCTTCCTTCCTCCTTCTTCCTCCCTCCTTCTTAATTCTTCCTTTCGGCTTTCGAGCCTCTTGAAAGGAGGCTTCCGAGCCTCTTGAAAGGAGGCTTCCGAGCCTCTTGAAAGGAGGCTTCCGAGCCTCTTGAAAGGAGGCTTCCGAGCCTCTTGAAAGGAGGCTTCCGAGCCTCTTGAAAGGAGGCTCTGAGTTCTTGAAAGGAGGCTTCCTGAGCTCTTGAAAGGAGGCTTCCGAGCCTCTTGAAAGGAGGCCTGAGCCTCTTGAAAGGAGGCTCTGAGCCCTCTTGAAAGGAGGCTTCCAGCTTCTTGAAGGAGGCTCTGAGCCTCTTGAAAGGAGGCTTCTGAGCCTCTTGAAAGGAGGCTTCTGAGCCTCTTGAAAGGAGGCTTCTGAGCCTCTTGAAAGGAGGCTTCTGAGCCTCTTGAAAGGAGGCTTCTGAGCCTCTTGAAAGGAGGCTTCTGAGCCTCTTGAAAGGAGGCTTCTGAGCCTCTTGAAAGGAGGCTTGAGGCCTCTTGAAAGGAGGCTTCTGAGCCTCTTGAAAGGAGGCTTGAGCCTCTTGAAAGGGAGGCTGGCCTCTTGAAAGGAGGCTTCTGAGCCTCTTGAAAGGAGGCTTCCGAGCCTCTTGAAAGGAGGCCTGAGCCTCTTGAAAGGAGGCTCTGAGCCTCTTGAAAGGAGGCTTCTGAGCCTCTTGAAAGGAGGCTTGAGCCTCTTGAAAGGAGGCTTCTGAGCTCTTGAAAGGAGGCTTCCAGGCCTCTTGAAAGGGAAGCTCTGAGCCTCTTGAAAGGAGGCTTCTGAGCCTCTTGAAAGGAGGCTTCTGAGCCTCTTGAAAGGAGGCTTCTGAGCCTCTTGAAGGAGGCTTCCGAGCCTCTTGAAAGGAGGCCTGAGCCTCTTGAAAGGAGGCTTCTGAGCCTCTTGAAAGGAGGCTTCTGAGCCTCTTGAAAGGAGGCTTCCAGGCCTCTTGAAAGGAGGCTCTGAGCCTCTTGAAAGGAGGCTTCTGAGCCTCTTGAAAGGAGGCTCTGAGCCTCTTGAAAGGAGGCTGAGCCTCTTGAAAGGAGGCTTCCTGAGCCTCTTGAAAGGAGGCTTCCAGGCCTCTTGAAAGGAGGCTCTGAGGCCTCTTGAAAGGAGGCTTCTGAGCCTCTTGAAAGGAGGCTTCTGAGCCTCTTGAAAGGAGGCTCTGAGCCTCTTGAAAGGAGGCTTCCGGGCCTCTTGAAAGGAGGCTCTGAGCCTCTTGAAAGGAGGCTTCCGGAGCCTCTTGAAAGGAGGCTTCCAGGCCTCTTGAAAGGAGGCTCTGAGCCTCTTGAAAGGAGGCTTCCAGAGCCTCTTGAAAGGAAGCCTGAGCCTCTTGAAGGGAGGCTTCCGAGCCTCTTGAAGGAGGGCTTCCAAGCCTCTTGAAAGAAGGCTTCTGAGCCTCTTGAAAGGAGGCTCTGAGCCTCTTGAAAGGAGGCTCTGAGGCCTCTTGAAAGGAGGCTTCTGAGCCTCTTGAAAGGAGGCTTCTGAGCCTCTTGAAGGAGGCCTGAGCCTCTTGAAAGGAGGCTTCTGAGCCTCTTGAAAGGAGGCTGGAGCCTCTTGAAGGAGGCTCTGAGCCTCTTGAAAGGAGGCTCTGAGCCTCTTGAAAGGAGGCTTCTGAGCCTCTTGAAAGGAGGCTTCTGAGCCTCTTGAAAGGAGGCTTCCGGGCCTCTTGAAAGGAGGCTTCCGAGCCTCTTGAAGGAGGCTTCTGAGCCTCTTGAAAGGAGGCTTCTGAGCCTCTTGAAAGGAGGCTTCTGAGCCTCTTGAAAGGAGGCTTCTGAGCCTCTTGAAAGGAGGCTCTGAGGCCTCTTGAAAGGAGGCTTCTGAGCCTCTTGAAAGGAGGCTTCCGAGCCTCTTGAAAGGAGGCTTCCTGAGCCTCTTGAAAGGAGGCTCTGAGCCTCTTGAAAGGAGGCTCTGAGCCTCTTGAAAGGAGGCTTCCGAGCCTCTTGAAAGGAGGCTTCCAGGCCTCTTGAAAGGAGGCTTCTGAGCCTCTTGAAAGGAGGCTTCCTGAGCCCTCTTGAAAGGAGGCCTGAGCCTCTTGAAAGGAGGCTTCCGAGCCTCTTGAAAGGAGGCTTCCGAGCCTCTTGAAAGGAGGCTTCCGAGCCTCTTGAAAGGAGGCTTCCGAGCCTCTTGAAAGGAGGCTTCCGAGCCTCTTGAAAGGAGGCTTCCGAGCTTCCGAGGAGGCTTGAAAGGAGGCTTCCGAACCTCTTTTCCTTCATTCACCGTGCTGGTTATGGTAAGCAAGATTAACTAGGTTTTGATTTAAATACTGATCGCCATGTATATTATGTACAACACAAGATTTTAGAATCAAAAATTAAACAATTATCAAAAGTTTAACATTAGGTTTTTATTTGAATTGTAATACATCCGCATTTTCGTCCAAGGTACCCCCAGGGGTACATGGACCCCAGGTTGAGAACCACTGGTCTACCTGAAAATTTAGAACTAATGGTCAGTTGTCAGACTTGTAAGGTCTTATACAATATTTACGTAAGAATCGTGCAATTTAACATATGCGCAGTGTCAGCGACTGCAACCAGGGATGTTGCGACGTTATCGGCCGTACCTGCCGGAGAGAAGGGCCAAATGTCAGCGACTGCAACCAGGGATGTTGCGACGTTATCGGCCGTACCTGCCGGAGAGAAGGGCCAAATGTCAGCGACTGCAACCAGGGATGTTGCGACGTTATCGGCCGTACCTGCCGGAGAGAAGGGCCAAATGTCAGCGACTGCAACCAGGGATGTTGCGACGTTATCGGCCGTACCTGTGCTTCTATATTCCACTTTTGGAATCAAATAAAGTAGGCGATGATCAAGGGAGTGATGGAAATTTTGATAAAAACAGCAGGGTAAAAACTTGATAAATAGTATTTCTTTTATTTGCGGTTTGAAAAATAATAACAATTTGATTTGTTGCTTTTTCCGTTTCTTAGCTTCTCAGTTGGTTGATTTTTGTTTCACAGTTGGTTGTTTCTCATTGGCGATCCAATCTTGAATGAACTCTTGCTCTGGATGTCACGGCTTTTATAGCGCCGCTCCGGTTGACAGGACATAAAACAAGGGCCTACTTGATCATTTCGGCTACCGGTGACTACTTTGATTGCATGTTATATCCAACATTCTCCGGGGCGGCAACATAATTTGCTTTGAGTAGTATAATTTTACTTATTGGTCTGGTGAACACTGATCTTGAAGTTCGTACTACAACTGTTCGGACTTTTCCATCAAGTCCTCGTATCACGTTCTCAATCAAACCCTTTGGCCAGCATCCACGATTCATGTTTTCGTCTATAATCATAACAAAATCTCCTGTTCTGTATTCGTGATAGTTACGATTATCCTGCCACTTGTGCCTTTTCAACAACTCAGGTCGGTACGCGGAAACCCATTTTCGCCAAAACCTATCGGCATAAATCTGAGCGTGTTTGTAAGCTGATCTGGAATTTAATTCGCATTCATGAAAATCATGATCGTACTGCATAAAGTTATTACGTCCAAGGAGTAGCATATTCGGTGTTATTGGTTCAGGATCTTGAGGGTTGTCGGAAGTGTTAGTCAACGGTCGATTATTCACAATGTTCATTACTTCACATAGTGTTGTCCTGAGTACCAAATCAGTAGGATGTCTTTCCTTCAACATTGCGTTTAAACCGGTCTTGACAGTTCGCACTAGTCGTTCCCAACAACCTCCAAAGTGTGGAGCACCGGGTGGTATAAACTGCCATTCAATCCCTCTAACGCTCAGTGTCTCTTCAATAGTTGGTTGATGTAATTCTTGTACCAGCTTTTTAGTTCTTTGTTTGCGCCAGTAAAATTTGTTCCATTATCTGTTAGAATCTTCTTAGGAACACCGCGCAATGCTATAAAACACCTTATTGCCATAATACAACAGTTGGTATCCAAAGATGGCACTGTTTCTAAAATGAATAGCTCGACTGGTCATACATGTGAAGAGCACGATCCAACGTTTTCAAGACGGCGTCCTATTTTAATTATCAATGGCCCAAAATAGTCTATTCCCGTATAATTAAATGGAAACACGAACGGAGTAGTTCGAATTGGTGGCAAATTACCCATTTGCGCTGTAGTTGGTTTTGCTCTAAGTTCACGACATCGAACGCAGGATTTCGCCAATTTCTTGACTTGTGATTTTAGTTTCAAAATTCTATATTGCTGCTGTATGTTGTTCACCACTGTTTCCACACCTTGATGTCCATTAGCTATGTGGTACATCCGAATCAATAACTCCGTGAAACTATGATTGTCTGGTAATATAATAGGATTGTTCACGTCAAATTGTCTACCCTCTTCTTGGATTCGACCTTGCATTCGAATAACTCCGTCACATAAAAAAGGAGAGTAGGCACGTAGACGACTTGATACTTTCACGAATTTATTCATCTTCAAATCCTGCATTTCTTCCGTGAATACTTCTTGTTGGACTTTCTTATACCACGCTTTACGTGCTTCATCCATGTCGTGAACATCAATGCTTAATTTTTCAGGTTTTTCTTTTTTTGGTAGTGCTAATATTTTCCTCATTTTTAAATAATATGCTGTAGTTCTGATGAGTCGATGATAATCAGAAAATCTTCGGATATCTGGTAACTTCACTGATACTTCTGATGATACGTGAAAACAACTTTCAGATTGAACAACTATTTCTGCCAGGAAATTTACTTGTTCCACAGGCGACAAAGGAACATCTTCCTCAATCGGCCATGATTCACGATCTTGGGATAAGAAAACTGGACCCTTCATCCAATCGTTCATATTTTCAAATCTTGATGATTTCGTCGCATGATCTGCAGTATTGAGATGTGATGGAATCCAATGCCACATTCCTGAATGATGTCCATTATCTTTGATTGCTGTCACTCGAGATCCAATAAAAGCTGTCAATTTCTCTTTCGTCTTCAACCAGCTTAAACAAATTCTTGAATCAGTCCACAAATGAATAGATGTGATTTCAACATGCAGTTCTTCTTGTACAGTTTTTGACATCTGACTAGCCAACACACAACCTTGTAGTTCTAGTCTAGGAATCGTTTGAGATTTCAATGGAGCTACTCTGGACTTGGCAAATACTTGACAAACATGTGATTTTTTGTTGAACCAATGAACCATGTAAATCACACATGCAAATGCGTTGTCACTTGCATCGCAAAAGGCATGAATTTCAATGCTACCAAAAGAGGGAAGTCCAGGAAAGTGATATCTTGGTATTCTAATCTCATTCAATCTTGTTGTTTCATTCAGCCACTCCTTCCATCTTGAAAAAATACTATCAGGAAGAAGATCATCCCATTCAGTCTGTAAACGCCATAACTCCTGGAACATGATCTTGAGATGAATTGTTATCGGGCTTAACACGTTCAACGGATCGAATATTCCCATCATAAATTTCAGTAATTCTCGTTTTGTAGGAATCTTATTGCCCGATCGCAGCTCGGTATCTAGTTGTGGAAAATTCAATGGAAATACAAATTCATCGGTGTCAAGATTCCAACATAGTCCAAGAATACGAACGGTCCTTAATTCTCCTATATCTGCTCGCAAAGAGTGATCAATTGATTCAACTACTGCTTTCGAGTTGGAAGTAAATTTGACTAGCTTGAAACCACCATAATCATGAGCCATGATCACCTTTTGAATTAATTCAATTGCTGCCTCTTCTGTATCTTCGCAATCGAAATAATCATCGACGTAGTGTTGGTCCACGATTGCCCGTTGTACACCAGGTAGACGTTCTTCTAACTCATGAGCATTGAAATTCTTGATGAATTGGGCTATTGAAGGTGAGGATACAGCTCCAAAAATCATAGCTACCATTACATAAACTTCAGGAGGGTCAGTACGATTCATTCCCCGCCAAAAAAATCGTTGGGAGTCTTGATCCTGCACACGAATAAGTACTTGATGAAACATTTCTTTGATGTCCGTTGTAAGAGTAATCTTCGTTTTACGACCTCGCATCAGAACAGCGATTAACGGGGGAACAAAATCTGGACCTTTCAACAGCAAATCATTCAAAGAAAATCCATTTGACTTAGCCTTCGCATCCATCACTAATCGAAACTTATTCGCACTTTGTACACTGAAATGCGGTAGGTACCATGTTTTTGAAGATTCTTCTAGTTCATCTGGATTCAGCCTTCTTGCATATCCTTTATCGACATAATCTTGCATTTTCTGACAGTATTGATTAGCAAACTTCGGATCCGAATCCATTTTCTTCTCCATTATTTGTAATCGACGGAGGGCTTGAGCCTTGCTGTCAGGGAATTTAAAGTTGTTGAACTTGTACAGTTGACCAATTTCGAAACGATCGCCACAACGTTTCAGAGATCTTCTCATGATGTCTAAAGCTCGTTCATCCTCATCGGAGATTTTAGGATCTTGACGAGTGATTCCGAAATCTTCAATTTTGTAAATTTGTTTTATCAAAGATGTTAGTTCGTTGTCTTCATTATTTGAACATAGAAAAGCATGTAATTGTTCCTCGGGTTTGTAAACATTTGGATCAATTTCACCATGAATAGTCCATCCGAGATGACACCGGGAGAGTTGCAAACCATTGATAGAATATTGAATGGTTTTCAGTGGAACTATCAAACCAGCATTGTTTGATCCGATCAATAGAGCCGGCGAAGCATCCTTAATAGCAATCAGTTTGTCTTCATCGAGTAATGGATAGAGGCTTTTGATATAGTCCACGTTTAATTTCACAGTTGGCAAGTTGATATTCTTAATTGTCCGAATGTTATTCACATCATACCATTTCGCATCATCAGCTTGTCCAGAAATTTGTAGTTTCAGCATCATTGATTCATCATCTCTGCGGGATATTCCATTCATCCAACGGTACGAAACTGGTTGAATTTGTCCGGATAGGCCCAATTTTATAGCAAGCGATGTATCCATCATGGAGATAGAGGATCCTTCATCAAACAGAGCGAATACGTAGTGGATTTTTCCCTGACTACGAATGCGAACCTTGCAGACACGAAGCAGAGTGTTAGAGTTTTTTGAATTAACGTTACACAAATCTTCAGGAGGTACAGGTCTTCTTTCACGGTTATAAAATGAATTCTTCGGTATTTCGTCGGTGTGTACTAACTCATGATGGTTCTTTCCACAGATTGTACAAGTTTTTCTAGATTTGCAGCTTCTCCGGTTGTGGTCAGTTTCCAAGCACACATAACAAACCTTACAATTCCTTGCGATCGTACGACGTTGCTCAACAGAAGATCTGGCGAATTTGACGCATTTTGCTAAGCTTTTGTGATCAGAAGAACCGCATACAGGACATTTTTGAATAAATTCCTCATTGCCACGAGAGTTGATATTGAGAACAGGTTGCCTTGGTTTTGAGCTCAGCATTTGCCTCTTGTTGAAAGTTAGAGAGTTGATACTGGCAAGTTGATTCTCCATTTCATCCTCCAACCACAGAGAAAATGCCTCGAAATCAATTAATTTATTTTCTCTCATCAACATTGCTTTATGACGAATACACATTTGTTTACTGAAACTAGGCAGTTTTTCAGCCAGATGTGAGATCAGATCAGGATTCATTAGGTATATTTCGGCTTTCACATTCTTCAAAGCGATCGATGTACCAACCACAGCATTATAAAAATATCGAAAAGATTCAATGTTGCTTTCTTTGACGTATTCTAGATTGCGAAGAATGTCTAATCTGTTGGCCACAATCCATTCCGTTCGTCCAAAATTTGATTTTAACATTCTCATGATTTGATCTACGTTTTGAGGTGCAGTTAACAAAGATTCCACAGCCGTGCGAGCCTTTCCTTGTAAAGCTTTGTTGAGTCTTCTCAAATTATCACCATGGCTCAATTTCAGTTCCTTTGTTGAAGTTTCAAATTCGTTAAAGAAAATTGGCCAGTCCATAACGTTTCCAGAAAAGGCAGGTAAATCTTTGATGTTGCGATGCTGTAATGCTTTGAACGCTTGCGATAAAACATCCGCCATTCCTCGTGGACCAGCAGCACATTCAGATTCGGCTATAACATTTGTTACAGGCGCTGGCGCAAGTTCAGCAATCGACCCAGCATCGGAATCCAAATTGATCGGCACATTCGCATTTTGATTTACCCAATCTTGAACACGTTTCAACGAACTACAGCTTGAGATCTCCGAATTCGATCTTAGCTCGTGGATTTGAGCTTCTCGATCACGTCGTCTTTTCAGAAATTCCGCTTTCTTCTGTTCATTTTGCAACTCCAACTCCTTCTGAATTTTTAGTGCTTCCAAACGTTGTTCTGCTAGTATTCTGTCTTGTTTCAAAGATAATTGAAGTTCTTCTTCTTCGATGCGATTAGCCATTTCTAAAGCTCTTATCTGACTTTGCGTCTTGCTTACCCGAGATGTGCGGGATAATGCTGAATGGTGACTATCGGCACGGATGGATGCAGCGTTTCCAACTTGTAATTGCGGATCGCCTTGAGAAAGTTCGTTTGGATTGATATTTCTACTAGTACTGGGTGGAGGTGTTCGTTGCATATTGCTATTGCTCTTTATTCCAGGAATTTTACAAACAAAGTTTTCGTATTTCTTTGGTACAATGTGTCTTGATGGACGTGCAGATCTTTCCATATAAACGGTTCAGTGGTTTTCGAAGGACCAAATGTCAGCGACTGCAACCAGGGATGTTGCGACGTTATCGGCCGTACCTGCCGGAGAGAAGGGCCAAATGTCAGCGACTGCAACCAGGGATGTTGCGACGTTATCGGCCGTACCTGCCGGAGAGAAGGGCCAAATGTCAGCGACTGCAACCAGGGATGTTGCGACGTTATCGGCCGTACCTGCCGGAGAGAAGGGCCAAATGTCAGCGACTGCAACCAGGGATGTTGCGACGTTATCGGCCGTACCTGCCGGAGAGAAGGGCCAAATGTCAGCGACTGCAACCAGGGATGTTGCGACGTTATCGGCCGTACCTGCCGGAGAGAAGGGCCAAATGTCAGCGACTGCAACCAGGGATGTTGCGACGTTATCGTCCGTACCTGCCGAGGAGAAGGGCCAAATGTCAGCGACTGCAACCAGGGATGTTGCGACGTTATCGGCCGTACCTGCCGGAGAGAAGGGCCAAATGTCAGCGACTGCAACCAGGGATGTTGCGACGTTATCGGCCGTACCTGTGCTTCTATATTCCACTTTTGGAATCAAATAAAGTAGGCGATGATCAAGGGGAGTGATGGAAATTTTGATAAAAACAGCAGGGTAAAAACTTGATAAATAGTATTTCTTTTATTTGCGGTTTGAAAAATAATAACAATTTGATTTGTTGCTTTTTCCGTTTCTTAGCTTCTCAGTTGGTTGATTTTTGTTTCACAGTTGGTTGTTTCTCATTGGCGATCCAATCTTGAATGAACTCTTGCTCTGGATGTCACGGCTTTTATAGCGCCGCTCCGGTTGACAGGACATAAAACAAGGGCCTACTTGATCATCTCGGCTACCGGTGACTACTTTGATTGCATGTTATATCCAACACGCAGTTCTTCCTACATATTTTAACAGGTTCTTATACAGAATTGACCTTTCGCGTCAAAAATATTTATTCGCTCAGTCGATTCTTCATTTTGTTTAAGGTCAACTTTCCAGAAGAACCCAGGTTTTTGACGCCTCTAAATATTTTCAGAATTTAAAACAAAAAATAAACATTGAACGAACATGAATGAATTTTTCAGACCGGTGAATTTTTCGGACCGGTTCACACATGCAGTACTTTTTCGGTTTTTGTTTTCTATTTTTAAAATAGTTAGAGGTTTCCAAAAACATGGGTTCTTTTAGGAAAGTTGACCTTAAATAAACCAAAGAATTGTCTCAGACAATAAAACGAAATACAATTTTTGACGGGAAAGGTCAATTGGAAGAAAATCTGACATCCGCTGGTTGAGTGTTGATGAACAGCTATCTTCAAATTTTCGAACATCTATTCTACCTGCAACTGACAATGTTGTGATCGACTATGATCGATGTAGAAAATCTCGTGAGTGCATTTCACCGCAATACAATTTTGTGCCTATCCTCCTGATACTATTTGCATCTCGTAACCCTAATAACCATAACGGCAATAAAAACCTTATATCGCTGTATTATTCTTAAAACACAACGCCACAAGAACCATTCACACATCTCATCACTGTTAATGCTTCATCCATGGCAAATGAAGTATGGTCAATTTAGATGCCAGCAAAGCCTGCCCGTTGAGAATCGTTTGGTTGGTATTATAAACGACGCTCAAATGCAAACGATTGAAACGGAATTGGAACCATATGCAAGGCACTGAAGGACTCCTTCGCGAAGCTTTACTGCTGGCTTTATAGGTTTATTTGCATCATGCAATAGCCAATAAACAACCAAGGTATACTGATGATTATCGTCATTAGCATAGATGGTGGTAGTGCATTTTAATGACACTTTGCCAACTGTTGCGTAATCGAACAGAAAACTTTGAATATATGTTCGATGGAGTCCCAAAGTGGCTCCACATCTCCAGAATCCCTGCTACACAATCTATAATCTAGTTATTTTAGGTAGGGGATCGTAGTAGTGTGATATGTAGCTAGGTTGTGTAAACTTTGCGTCTGCATGTTGAAATGATGGATTTTTTCAGTTTATTATGAGGAAAACATTTTAAAAAGCATGTTGGACTCCCATATCCCTTTTGTATCTTGTGCAGTTTAAAATAGTGTAATGGGAAATAATGTTAGCCTAGGATGTTGGCAAAAAGGTTGAAATAGAAGGTTGAAATACTCTTTACAGATACGTATTTCGACTTCAACTGTAAGGCCGTCTTCAGTGTCTCGTACTTGACACGACTTAGTCTGTAACTTTTTATCAAAAGCAGATAATCTGGATCAAATTGTCTACCGAATCAACCACAAATTCTATGATGTCCCCAGCCACGGTATCAACCCAATAATGTCCTCCGAGTATTTTCCTTTCATTTGCGTCTCAAATTCTGGCATACGAGATGTTGTAGGATCTCCAAATTGTCTTGAAGTTTGAGTCAAATGATCTTCCAAATCAACCACGCCTTTCATCATGCCCCAGCCGCGTTATCAAGCCAACCATGTCCGCCGAGTATTTTCCTTTCATTTGCGTCTCAATTCCTGGCATATAAGATGTTGCAGGATCTCCAAATTGTCTTGAAGTTTGAGTCAAATAGTCTACCGAATCAACCACAACTTCCATGATGTCCCAAGCCGCGGTATCACCCCAACCATGTCCTCCGAATATATGATTTTAGTTTGCGTCTCAAATCCTGGCATATGAAACTGTGTAGGATCTCCAAATTGTCCCGGAGTTTGAATCAAGTGGTCTACCGAATCAACCACCACATCCATGATGTCCCTAGCCGCAGTATCACCCGAATCATGTCCTTCGAGTATTTGTCTGTCATTTGCGTCTGTATGTTGTAGGCAAGGATGTTAACGATCATTCAGTAAATTGCGTTCGATCATTTAGTAGTTTGTCAATAACACATTCCAGAAGCTTAATTTCAAAATATGTTGTATGGTGGACTTCTAGTGTGAAGGTTTTTCTACAACTTTGCCTAATGGTTCGTTATTAGAATTCAACTAATGACGGAGGTAGAGCACTAGTTACAGTAACTTAAACTAAATGATTGAAATTTTGTTATCATTTAGTCTAAGTTACTGAAACTATAGCTATAACTCCGTTACTAGTGGAATTCAAACCACGAACCATTAGGCAGAGTTGTAGAAAAACCTTCGCACTAGAAGTCCACCATACAACACATTTTGAAATTCAGCTTCTGGAATGATTTATTGACAAACGACTAAATGATCGAACGCAAATTACTGAATGATCGTTAACATCCTTGGTTGTAGGATCTACAAATTGTCCTGCAGTTTGAATCAAATGTTCATGACGCCTGTTAAATGATCCTATTAAATGATTCAGTGCAAACTATACATATTCATTATGTAATGATACAATTTGTTTCTCAACAAACATGAATCAACAATCGCAATTCCAATTACCCAATTAGAAACAATCGCAATAAACGAATCGCTTCGAAATGCATCATAAGTGGATGATAGGCTTGAAATCAAATTCATCATTGCGCTCAGTAAGTTCAAATTACAAATGATAATATTTTGAAACTCATTGAACAGGCTGGTCCGACTGCCATGTCACTTCACCAAATAAGGTAGGTAACAAATAATTGCGTCGCAGTGAAGGTTTAATAAATTCAGCAAACTTCAATGCTTCAACTTTAACTATATCATCGTCGTGTCGGTCGTTAATGTCGCCTCCAGCCATCACCGTCTATACTCTCACTGTGTTTGCCACCATTCACGCCCGTTTTTGTAATTATATTTTCGCGCGCACATGGTAAACACACAGTGTCGCACTCATCATCCACACCATGAGTTCCCCGACGCTTGTTTGCATATGCGTTATGTTCGGCCGGCATAGGCACGTTGTTGGCACAGAAGAAGTGGCAGGTAGGTGGAGTCAAAATTAAACAGGGGCCATAAGCAATTTGGCAATTTTCACTATGCGAATCGGATAGGGTGGTTTAATTCGATTGTCGCCTGCTGATGGCTGATTTTTACGATTTTCACTACCGAACCGGGAGGATGATGGTGAGCTGAACGCTTGATGCCTGATGAAATTTATGGCGCCGATTTACTAGTTGACGATGGGATAATGGGTTGAGATAATTTCGATGATTCGGTAATTTAAGAACTGGTTGTTCCTATGAATGTTGTTGAATCTGAAGATTGGCGAGGATATGGTTGAGTCAATTCAGTTTTCCCACCTTTTCATTCTGTTCTGACTACGTGCCTTGTCCATCGTCCCATCCCGGTCCCTCAATAACTTAGGCAATTCATGGTTATTCTTCTTTCTCCATGATCCATCTTCTATATCATTGCCTAATTTATCTAAATTGCCCAGTGTTTTTTTATTAAATCAATTTTCCTATGTTTTTATAAATTGTCTCGATGAATCTTTCATAACGTATTTTGTTTGTCCATTTCTCCATATTTCTACTCAACTGATAATATGTAAACCAAATGTATCATCAGGGCAATACAAATATTGTGCCATTTAAATCTGAATATATAAAAATAATTACACCATTTTGCACACCACAACTCTGACGATGACGCCCAACCCACCACTTAGTCCGTCAATCAAAATCCCATTCGAAACATGATATTTAAACAAAACGTGAATGGTATCATCCCGTTAATTTATAACCATCGAACGGCGATACAAACGGCTCGGCTGGTTGTAAACCCAAATTGACCATATGGGTAGTTCAAAAAAAAACTCAAAGAAGGCTTACCACAGTGGAAAACCAATACGTGGTAGAAAAAAAAGAAGTCCCTGCGGTGACGATATACAAACACTGGAAACCCCGAGACCGAAACTCGCATTTGAGGTACCCGTAAATATCGTTCGTCATCATCATCATCATCATACTGCAAATGATTAACTTCATCGGTTTTGCCAAAGTCTTTTTTTGCAAACTGCAAAAACACATCTCTAATAATTATAATTTGCAAACATTTATTATAAACTGCTTAATTACGGGAATACCGTACCGGTGGATATGGCCGGGCCGGATCGAAAGGACTGCTCCTGACGAGGCTGGTAAATACCGACTACAACCGAACCCGAGTGTGCATAAGCACTCGACCATTAAAGAAAAGTGCTAGGCGTTTTGCCTTTCCGGTGAGGTGAATCGAAGGGCTGTAAGATCACTCCGAAGCATTTTCGGTACAAGGATTTCTATACTAATATACTAATCGGGGGATGACAAATTGAGTTGATGTTCATATGCGTTTGTTTGTGAGAAAGATAAGTCTTGCTGGCATTACCAGATCCGAAGATTTTATTGTCGGTGTAGCACCAACTTAGAATTCGGAAGTCGGGACTTCCAAACCGAAGTTTTATCTGTCAAACTAATTGATGCGTTGTTTAGCGCATCTTTAGACGAATCCAGCGCACTACTTCCGAAGTTGGGAAAGTTGCCTGTATCTTGAGAAAAATGCAACTTCGGTATAAAAAGCGTTCTAATTTTTTTTCCGGATAGACAATATTGAAGGTTTGTTGGGCGCTATCGAAAATTGTAAAGTGATCAGAATAGTTAAAAGTTAATTCTTAATAATTATCATCCTAATATTGTTTCCAATGCCAAAGAAAGACTTCATTGCTGTAAGGTAGATGATTCCTGATTTTTTTATATGGCGTGCGTCGTTTTGCGAATGCTATCGAGAAGCCGTCAGCTCAAGTGGCCACCTGAGAACACCTGGAGTAAATATGCTATTTTTTGCCAATCGCGTCAATTTATGTTGTTTGTGGAGAAAATAATAAAAAAAAAAACTTCTTTTCAGCAACAGACGTGATCACTACGTCCTACAAACATCGTCCCATCGAAGGTTCGTTGTTTAAAATGTGTGAAAATGCGTGACCTCATTTCTGTAGAAAGGACTAAATGCCAATGTTTCGCGCCAATCGATGCTGCCGATCTGCAGAACAAAACGAACTTCTACAGACAACTCAAAGCCTTCGTAGATAAAATTCCAAAGGAGTGATATCAAGATCTGTAAATTGCGGGCTTGGTAGTCATATGGCTACTGCTTCTGCCTCATACGCAGGAGGTCGTGGGTTCAATCCCAGGTCCGTTCCATTCTCCTACTTTGTATCTTTCTCTTTATTTCTCATGTTTTAACAATCTCTAGAACTGGAAATGGACATCCATACCGTTTCCTTTACTATTCCTATAACTTCAACTTGAGTATTCTAACAGTAATCTGCTAGAATTGGAAATGAACTATAGAGCTAGTTTCCCACTTCCAATTAGAAATTCCGTCAGTTACCTTCTCCTATCTATCACATTGGCAGCTCGTTAACCAAGACGGACCTCTGCCTCTCCAACCTAACCCAGAAATTCCAACAAATTCCGCATGAACTAGTGGCAAGTGCAGAGGTATATTCGGCTTGCAGTGGGCGAATGATTGCATCATCATTTCCTCCCCCTTCCCTCATTGACTTGCATTCTGACGTGGCAGGCGCCAGTATGACCGAACAAATGAGATCACCAGTACTTGTACATTGAAGATGTGTGCTAGTCCCAAGCAAACATCTGTTGGTTCCCTGTGCAAGAACAGCTGATCTGGTCATAATGCAACGTACACACCAGTCAAGCAGTTTAACGAACATTGACTCCACCCCCAAGATAACGCTTCGGTTGCTGCTTTGTTGGAACGTGTGTGGAGTTGTTCGAACAACCATTTGACAGTTGGCGGCTCGGTTGGAAAGAATTAAAACGGTTTGATTTTGGTTTGAGTTATCGGGGGTGGAGTCAAGGTTCACCGTACATGTTTGAACATTTGTAGTGACGTTGCACAAACCCCCATATATTTTTTGATGGTTGGTGTTTAGTTGGCGCTTCGGTCGTTTTTGTATGATATTGTTGGTCGAATAAATTGATTGTTCGTGCCGCTGTTGGTAAAACTTGATGGATGTTGGAATAAACGAGAGGTGGAGTCAATGTTGGTCAAACTTCTTGACCGTGTGTACGTTCCATAATGGAGTAGCAACTACGAGCAGTCAATCAAGCTCAAGCTCAAGCTCAAAGGAGTGATATCAAGATCTGTAAACTCAAACTATGAGTGCATTATGGAACGTACACACGGTCAAGAAGTTTAACCAACATTGACTCCACCTCTCGGTTATTCAAACATCCATCAAGTTTTACCAACAGCGGCACGGACAATCAATTTATTCGACCAACAATATCACACACGAACGACCGAAGCGCCAACTCGAGCACCAACCATAAAAAAATATATGGGGGTTTGTGCAACTTCACTACAAATGCTCAAACATGTTCGGCGAACCTTGATTCCACCCCCGACAACTCAAACCAAAATCAAACCGTTTTAATTCTTTCCAACCGAGCCGCCAACTGTCAAATGACACAATCCACGCACTTCTACACCAAGGGACCAAAATTTCAAACTAAAAATTAGGATCCAATATCTGTAGGACAGGCAAACATACATATTAAGGTCACTCCTGACGGAATCCAAGATTAAAAGTGCTCGCGTTTTCGGGGGCACACCACTCGATACGGAAGCAACGCACAACTGTCATTTTTATCATTTCACGCATGCTGCGACGCAGCAAAGCTAAATCAACAAAAATGACAGTTGTGCGCCGCCTCTGAATCGAGTGGTGTGCCCCCGAAAACGCGAGCACTTTTAATCTTGGATTCCGTCAGGAGTGACCTTAATTTACAAGAAAAACATTTCTTCCACTGAAAAATGTTTTCGGAACATTGTTTAATAGCCAATCAAAGTAGCAGACTTTTAGTATAAAAAAAGACTTCCTAATCATTTTTTTTATAAATGTGCTCTATCGCACCTATTTGGGTGAAAATGTATTGATGAGTACGTAATTAAATACAGTTTTCTTTTTGTGTGCACATTGTATTGCTTCGAAAATTTTAGTTTACATGAAATATTTGTACTTTAAAAACAGTGACATTGAAATGGTGTCGCGTTACGAAAATAGTCGTATAATTGATACTAGACAAAAGGTACAAACATTGGAAAAGTAATATTTCGGATTCTCTTAGTACTCATCAAGAGCTTTCTTTCCGTGTATTAAGATCCAAAATCGGACCATTTTCCATGAAGTTGCACTAGGTACAAAAATATGGTGTCGTGTTACGCGAATTGAATGTGCTTCTGTAATAAGGGATAAAAAGCTTTCGGTTTATTGATACGGTATCACAATGGTTTCTTTCAAGTAATTTAGGGCTTGTACATGAATAGCGTAACAAAATTGGGGGTGTAACGGGGTGTGTCATTTGGTAATTCCCCATACTACAAAAAATAGGTTACGATACAAAAATGTTTCGGAGTGGTGGGAAATTACAAATGTTTGGTGTTGATGACCCCTTTGGGGTCGTCCGTTAATAAGTCACGTGAAACTGAGTTTTTTTTTCGATTAAATTGTGAGGCTTTTTTAATCCTCTCTCTCTTTTCCACGCAATATCACCATGCCACTCATATCAGTAAACGTAACTAACAGTTTGCTGACGAACACGGTTTCCTTGTACCATGTCACGATCCGTCAAACTTGTTTGTGGATGCCAAGTATGATTATATTTTTTCAATGGTTCGTTTATTTGAAAGGCTCATCTGACGTGAAGCATTACGAAGCCGCAGTTATGTTTTTTAATACAAGTTTTATCTTGATTTTTAAACATATTTTTAGCTTTGAGGAACCGAAAGACTCGTGTTTTCTTTTCTCCATTTAATTTGATGATTTTTAATATTTAAGTTAATTTTCCTTTCGTTCGCTCTCACTAGCTCGGCATTTTTTATTCTTTGACCAAGATCGTCATAGCCGAGTACGTCAGCGCTCAAAGAAGATGCCGTGAACATACGTCAATTTAGTCGATATTTCATCTTAAGAACTTTAGCAGAGATTTTCACAGTCAATATCGGTGAAATAATTTAAGAGTGTTGGTCACCGGTAGTCGAAAATATAATGAATAGGTCATTGCGCGCGGCAAACCTAACCTCACTATTTTGACAGGTACTGGTCCTGTTGTTTACGTTTCGGACTTAGAATTTTTTTGATCCAAATTGAATCTGCATATTTCACGATGTTGAAGACATTCCGTACATTCCGCATTGAAATATTGGTAATTATCGATAAGTTTAGGTAATTATCGATCAGAAAATCCAAAGAATGATAGAAGTATCTGAAAATTAAAATAAAGTCGTCTGTAAACAACAGGACCAGTACCTGTCAAAAGTCGTGCGTGACGTCACTGTGCAATGGAGTATAGCGTCAGGCAAAAAACTTCACCAAACCAATGCAAGAATAAGGGCCTATCGAAAAAGGTTAACAGAGAGTTGCCGAGTGATAAATTGAAAAAAAATATTTCCATTTTATGTTAATCGAGATGAACCAGCATTTGGCTGGTTCGTTAATAAAGACATATTATATCAGGCATCCTAATGAACTTCGCTTTGACCTGAATGAATATACAATAATAAGACAATTATTTTACACCAGGATGTAAACACTATTTTCAAAATTGAGTATTTATTTTCTGAGTAGTGTTGATGATAGCGTAAAGATTGAAAATGTAGTTAAAAGTAGTGCACTCAAGGCACGACGCATACGTTCTTGTGATAAACATTGGTTGAGACATGAGACGTATTCCAATCTTTTCGGAAATAAATAAAAAGTTGAAAACAGACAACGTTCCAGTAGAAACGTAGAATAAAAACGACAGAAATATTCCTCTTCAACATTGCTGAGCTTCTTGAGCCATCATCACCTTTCAAAATGGTTAACGTAGAAAAAAGGCAATATAGAACTTTTCAGTGTAAAAAACTCACTTCTAGGGGGATCGATCGTCTGACCACGTACTTAAAAACCGATCCGGGTCATACTTGGGTGTGACTAATATAAAAATAGGAAACCCATTACCATTTAATTTGTTTCTACTGTTACTGAATATGTGATACGAATGGAATTGGTTCAGTTCTATATTTGTGCCGGTTAGTCCCTCAAACTTTAATAACTGAAACTCCAGATCGTAACCACCAACTCGAACTACAGTCAACGATAGATAATGTGATAATATTCTGTGTCGAAAATAACATGTCGCATCGAAATCGGCTGAAAATACGTATTCTATCAACGATAAGCACGTTTGCGTAACGCGACACCATTTGCCGGAGACTGTTTGTCGATCAGCGTAACGCGGCGGTGTTCATATCAGTTCAGTTATTTTCATTATAATTTCCGTTTTTTCCTGCGATTTTAATTCACAGCCTCATTTCTGTTGATGTATTCGAGAAATACTTAGAATAAATCGAGACTCCAAACCGTATACCAGAGCTGAAAAACGCAATTGCATTTCAAAATGCGAAAAAGTGCAATTCAGCGATGGTGTCGCGTTACGAAATGCAGCGCGCTATATTTATCATATTCAAAGCGAAAAATCACAAAATGAATATACTATCAGAAAGGAAATTTAGTGAGGATAATTTTACACCTGTTTAATCATATGTCCCCGAGGCTAATTTTCGAATGCAGACCTAATTTCTCGCTGAAAGTCGGCTCCTCATGGTGTCGCGTTACGCTGGAATGTGTCAAATGGTTGTTCGAACAACTTCACACACGTTCAAACAAAGCAGCAACCGAAGCGTTTCCTTGGGGGCGGAGTCAATGTTCGTCAAACTGCTTGACTGGTGTGTACGTAGCATTATGCAACGTATTATGCATCTCGAGATAAAATAGAATACTGCGGCTTCCTGCTGGTTGCTTCTCAGGTAATCGCAAGGGTCACTAAACACAACAGAGTCAATAAAAATCTTACCCACCGTATGCACCTGCCATGATAAACACTCTCCATGTACTCAGTGACTCCGGTTGCCTCTCACTAATACAATCGAACACTGCTGTCATTTCGCAAAAAGCACGTGGTTTTGTTTTGAGCGGGAAAATTCTGCCTATCTTTTAACACGGCGGCTATCTTGACGTTTACCTTCGCAGTCGAGCCTGCGAGTGTAAGACCGCCGCAGCATTCTAGAAAAAGATAAGCGCGACAATACACACCAGTCAAGCAGTTTGACGAACATTGACTCCGCCCCCAAGAAAACGCTTCGGTTGCTGCTTTGTTTGAACGTTGTTTGTTTGAAGTTGTTCGAACAACCATTTGACAGTTGGCGGCTCGGTTAGAAAAATTAAAACAGTTCGATTTTGGTTTGAGTTGTCGGGGGTGGAGTCAAGGTTCGCCGAACATGTTTGAGCATTTGTAGTAAAGTTGTACAAACCCCCATGTATTTTTTGATGGTTGGTGCTCAAGTTGGCGCTTCGGTCGCTCGTGTGTGATATTGTTGGTCGAATAAATTGATTGTTCATGCCGCTGTTGGTAAAACTTTATGGATGTTTGAATAAACGAGAGGTGGAGTCAATGTTAGTCAAACTGCTTGACCGTGTGTACGTTCCATTTGTGGGAATCGCTTACGGCTATTTTGATGAGCTATCGAGCAGCCATCTTGCATGCACAGGAAATCACTTGGGAAATGGGGAACACCCGCTGAGTGTACGCAAGACTTACCTCTGTCGAAATACGTTGTCAACTGATGCGGACCGAAGATGAAGACGTTCGAGGTCCGCTGTGCAGCGCTCCCAGTTTCATGCAGCGACTGGGCGTGCAAAGGGGTAAGATGGCGCCATACCTAAGGCCAATATACACCTCACATTCTCCCTCTACTCAAAAAAAAATGAGTGCGTTTAGCTTTTCTCTCCCTCTAGAATAACCGGTATCTACGCAATGAAAAATTTAACGACGTGCTACATTACGACCGAGATCATTACCATACTTGCATCGAAAATAATTAATTATCTTGTTTCTTCTATCTGGCTTTTTTTTGTTGGGGCGTACATCAACTTCATCCCTGGTTGATTGAGTACACGTAAAAAAAATTAATTATTCTTTCCATTAGATTTGATTTACGTGTATTATTACTCAAACCAAAATGATCTTCATTACTCATCAAATAATCATCATATCATTTTTGAATGTGATATATTTAGCGTGTTTATATGTAGTATTCCGTGTGGTAATAAAAAGTATAAGTTTTGCTTAATGGCAAAAACGTATTAAGCAATACTTATACTTTCGATACGGAATGGATTGCAAATCATCAAAACATGGCGCTAGAGGATTCGGTAAGTATTTCTATGATGTTTTATTATATCTCTAAATCTAATCAATCAAATAAATATTTATATATTCGCAGGGTATTCAAGTTAAGTGGCAGCGTGGGATTTTCTTCACTTTTCTGTGAGAAAATATTTGTAGGATTCAGCCGGCCGAAACGAACCCAACGAGGTACCGGGGGCAACCATCTCATCGGTCGATTTTCAGCCATCTTAACCTGTGTGAACCAGGAAAGGTAAGGCAATAATGTTCTTCATAATGTGCAAACAAAACTATAATGATTGAATTATTTTTATTTCAGGATTCATAAACTTTAACGTCATGAAGGGAAAAAGCATTACGGTGAGAAGATCACGGGCTCAACCGAGGGGAAGACCCATTTTTTCTAAGCCGGAAAACTCCGAAAAAGATGGCATATAGTGTCGGCTTTTGTCGTCGTTTTGCGGAATATGCCGTCTTTTTTGGATTTTCCGCTTGGAAAAACTTATGCCGTTCCCCTCGGATTCAACATTCGCGTTTAATTACGAATTTCCAACAATAAATATTCATTAATATCTAAGCTGTTGATTATGTGTACTTTTATTTCAATCTTCTCTGGAAAATGTAAACCAATATAACACTATAAACAACAATAATAAAAAACATGATCGAATCTAATAATTTTATTATTATTTTTCTTTTGACGTTCATATGACAACCGCATGGATGTTATTCAAAATCTAATATTATGTATTCGGTATTGACATGGAATGTATAAGTTTTGAATTATGGTTTTATTAAGGGGTAACTCATAACTTTCATCCCAATAACGCATATATTTTATAAAGAAAACGCAATGGCAAAAATGTATGTGTTCCGCGGAATACATTTATTAAGAAATTTTTGTTTCGTGTAGAACTTTCTTGGAAAAGGCCTTTTTATGTGTTATCGTTTTGCTGGTGTAGAAAATTCTTTCCGTGTTTGAATTGGTGTTCTTTTCACACCTAGATGGCCACTATGCATCTGAGATTAATAGTTCTCGTGACGGACGCAAGTAGCGCACAGTGTTTTGACAGTTTTGATTGATCGATTGAAATGGGTTATTACGTTATTTATTGCGCATAAGCCCCAAAATTTTATTCCCACCTTTGGGTTTCCGCGCCGAGCACTCAGCGCCAGACTCGGCGACAAGGAGATGGTGGTCAAGTTGGTACTCCTGATTTTCTGACAACTGATGTCGATTGGTTGTGTGGAGTGCACCGGTGTCAAAAATAGAGCTTTTAGCTGAAAATTTAATTGTCAAATGTACATTTTGACAGCAATATAAATGTATGAGTGAATGAAATGTGCAAATGCTCTATCGCGGAAGCAGTCGCTGAAGACAAGTGTCAATGCTTTCAGTGACGAAACGAAAAGTTTCAATGCAAAAAGCAATATCATATTTGATCATCGCCTGGTCGAGAAGAAAGAAAAAAAAATAGTTACGATAAAGGCAAAAAAACTAAAAAAAAGCTGATAAGCCGCTCGACTGAACACCGAAACGAATGGAGGATGCAGCTAAACCGTCGCTTGCGACAGCAACAAAACAGTGCGCCGCTGATAAGCTTCTGTCGAGTAACCGGAATGCAACCAATCCTGAGCTCAATGGACGGAAATGCGTCAACGAAAAAATCGCCAGAAATTGCTCAAAACCCGAGGGGGAAAAAACCAATAAACCTAGAGGAGGTTGGAATACCGTTACTCTGTTGTGGCCACTACAAGAAAAGAGTCTCACATATTCGAACAAGATGAAGATTGTTCTATAATCAGAAATAAAACTTGTGAGTATTTTTTTGTTTTTTTTTTGCTTATAAACCTCGAATTCAGTATTTTATTTGCGTTACACTGTGTACACTCAACAATAAAAATTTATTTACGTATTGATCGTTTCGGTTTGTCTCACGTAGTCCAACAGATGCGCCGGTACTCTTTTCTCCCTTGATGGTCGAACAGGTACAGTAGTTTCAGTGACCTCATCAGAATTTTCTGGTGTCGATTTGGTGCCACATTTTCTCCACTGATACACTCGTTTAGTCTGGGTGACATGTCGGCGTACCAGACGTCCATTTTCGTCACTCAGAAGTAAGCTGCCGTTATTTTCTTTGACTACTGTGTGACGAGCAGGATCGAATCTTGTTTCACCCTTAGTTTTAGAATGCCGTTCAACTATGACTATATCTCCGGGATGAACTGTGCACGGTTTTGCACCCCGTCGAGTATCCTCGGCAGCTTTTGACTTCAACTTCGCTTCGATATCTCTCGCATTTAGTATGTCTTCATCTATGTTGACCTTTCCCCGATTCACTATTGGCAATCCCCGCTGGATTTTCCTGCCATACATGACCTCTTCCGGTGCCACTTTCGTAACCGTATGAGCAGAAGAATTATGTGCATTGACAGCAGCCTGCAGCTCAACATTAAAATTATTCCCTGTAGATGATGCAGTTGACATGGCCTTGTTGACGATTTTCATAAAATTTTCGACAAGCCCGTTTTGCTGAGGAAAAAAGGGTGTCGAAAAAATCGGTTGGATACCTCTTTCAGTACAGTAACTCTTATACTCCTCGCCGTTAAAGGGAGGGCCATTGTCGGATTTCACAGCCTTTGGAAACCCCTCCTTACTGAAGACGTCATCCAAGATTCTTTTGGTGTTTTCAAAGGAAGTCGATTTTGTTGATCTTGCAATTGCGAATCTTGATCTGTAGTCAATTATTACCAATATCGAGATTCCACCAAATTTTGCGTAAGGACCGTTAAAATCGACTGCAATCGTCTCCCAAACAGTTTTTGGTACCAACGTACGCTGCATAGGAGTTGGCTTTTCAGGTCTTCCGTTGATAGCGCAGGTTTCGCACGTTTTTACCCATTCTTCGGCATCCTTCGTCATCCCGGGCCACCAGACACGTTCGCGTAAAATACTTTTCAGTTTTGCGGCCAAAGGATGTCCTTTGTGAGCTATCTCCAATGTTTTCCTTCGCAGCTGTTCAGGTATCACGTAGCAACCGAGCTTTATCAGTAAACCATCTTTCGTTGATAGATCGTTTGCCACAGCTTGAAATTTTTGTAGATGTTTTGGCCAGACTCCAGAATCCACTGCTTCGATAACCTGCTTTAATGTTTCGTCTTCTCCGATAAATTTTTTGATTTCGTCAACGGTCAAAAAACTCGTTACATTTGCTTCAATATGAGCAATTTCCCAAGGGCTCGCTGTTTCATCGAACGGATCGTCATTTCCTGCATACAGTCGCGAGGATGGATCAGCAATGTTATCTGCACCTTTAACATATTCAATGGTGTAATTATATGGGCTCAGTCTAAGCGCCCAGCCGTCTGCCCTAGTCAACGCTCTTTTCGTATTTTCGCGGGAACGATTTAGAATGAAAGCAACACCTGTTGCATCGGTCCGCAATGTGAAATGTCTCCCTAATAAAAAGTAAGAGAAATGTTCAACCGCCCAAACTGCACCGAGGGCTTCTCGTTGGTTTTGGGCGTATTTTTTTTCTGTCTCTGTCAGGGCTTTAGATGCAAAGCTGATTATTCTAGGGCTTTTACCAGCAGATTCTTGAATCAAAACTGCACCTAGTGCATTCGGGGAAGCATCTGTGTAAAGCACAGTATTCTCGTGCTCTGCAAAATATCCAAGAGCGGTAGTACAACGGATTATTTCTTCCTTTACCCTTTCAAATGATTTCTTCTGGCGTTCACCCCAGTTCCACTGTTTTATTCCAATAGTCGACCATAGAGGATTAGAAATGTCAGCAAAATTTCGTATGTATGGGCTTACGAAAGATGCTAGACCGAGAAAGCTTCGCAATTCGGACACAGTTGTAGGTTCACGGAATTTCTGTATTGCGCTGATTTTTGCATTTTCGATATGAAATCCTTTCTTATCCAGCAAATGACCGAGAAATGTGAGTTGAGTTTGATCATATTCACATTTTGTTGAGTTCAGAGTAAGGTTATTCGCTTTCAGGATTCCAAGTACTTGGCTTACGATTCCGTGTAGCTCCTCCAAATTGTCTGCAAAGATCAGAACATCGTCTATATAGACGATCTTCTTTTCCACTTTCTCGAGAATTCGACACATTTCACGTTGAAAAATCTCTGGAGCACAATTGACTCCAAACATTAATCGAGTGAAACGGAACATTCCATTCTCGGCTAAAAATGTCGTCAAATCCCGGGACTCCTCGCTGAGTTCAAGGTGATAGTACGCATTTTTCAAGTCAAGTTTGGTAAAATATTTGGCCCCGTGAAGTTTTACCTTCATTTCGTCCAGTATTGGTAAGCGGAAGTACTCACGTTTAATGGCCTTATTCGGGGCTCGCATATTGACAACTAACCTAAAATCGTCTTTGCCTTTCGCAACCGCCGACATCCCGCTTATCCACTGCGGAGCCGTAGTGACTCGTTCAATGATTCCGTTAGACTCCATTTCTTTCAACCGACGACGGGCACCTTCACGGTATGCCGCTGGAATATTGTAGTAGGCATTGCGGGAAGGAGGGATGTGTGGATCAATGCTGAACTTTATTTTCACGCCAGGCATTTTTGGGAATATCTCATCGGATGTGGTCTCGCAAGCCCGTATTTGTTGTCCCACGAGAAGAAGCCCTAAATCACTTGCAGTCGATCGACCTAAAAGGGATCGTTTTCCTTCTTTAACCACGAGGAATTCGGCTGTAACAGATTGTGTAGATCTAACCACTTTGGTTTCCGCTTTGAAGACATAATCTACTTTCATGGGAGAACTCGAACCATACGCTCGCAAACCACTGTGTAATGCTTGTGCAACTGGATACAGTCTTGCAGAACCAGAAACATATTGTTTTTCCAGCTCACTCCAATCATTTCCGCCAACGACGTTGACATCTGCTCCTGAATCAATGAGAAATTGAATAGGAATCGAGGATCCAAGACGGCACTCGATTAATACATCCTCAAGAGTCAGTGCATTAAGCTGTTCGGAGCATAAAATAAGTAGAAATACATCATAAGTAATCGTAGGAAAGAAAATCATATATTTAACGCAAGATTTATTTCAGTTGAACAACAAAACTTTAATAGGTTAATTTACCTCTTCTTTCGCTTCAGTTTGTATGTTACGCATGGGACTGCCAGCTTCAATCGCACGTACCCGATTATCTCTGCAGACTGCTGCAAAGTGGCCAAACTTGCCGCACTTGTTGCACTTTAACTTCAACGCTGGGCAGGGCTGATTTCGGTGTGCCCATCGATTGCACCTCGAGCATAGTTCCCGCCGGCTACTATGATGCTTATCGAACCGAGCCTGTTTCCTCCGTGGACCCTCGCCATGAAAACCGCTTCTGGCTCTGCGCTTGAACGGAGTGTCTCGCGAACTCCCACGTACATGGTTGACTGTTTCATCATGTGTATACCTTGCTTGTCCAGTTTCCAACTGATAGGCCTCATCTCGCGTTGCAGATTGCACAATAAAGTTTGTCGCATGGCCGAACGTTCTTGCTGTTCTTGCCAATTCGCGGTTTGCCATGCCTTTGAGTAACTGTGCTCGTACAAAGCGCTCCTGATCGCAAGGACTGTAACGACACAGCCTCACTTTTTCCATGAGTCGGGCATGAAAATTGACCACCGCCTCGCCTTTTCCCTGCTGCATAGAGGAGAAAGCTTCGTGCTCCGCTGCAGTATCGGTCATCGAACGTAGGTGCTCTTCGATGTTTTTGATGAAATCCATGTAGCAGTTTTGATTATTCAAGTTCGGCCTCAGCTTGGCTGCACGAACGATTCCTTGCAATTCTTCGCCCATTGAAAGAAATAGTAATTGAGAGCGACGAACGGGGTTAGTGGCATTAGAGAGGGATGCAGCAATTTCGAAATTTTCAATGTATTTGGTCCATTCCTCCCACATCTTATTGGCGGCGACGTTCTTGGGGAATGGTTTTATTTGTTCCCACCGGATGGAAGAAATGTTTCCAACACCTTGTGACAACGTCGCATTTCGAAAGTAATTCCAGCTTTCCTCGGCATCGTTGCTACCTACGTCAAGTTGTCTAGATCCCTTAACTTCCGCTGATAGATCTGCGATTACCTTCTGCATATCGGCGACTTGTTTTTTAAGGATGCTATTCTCATGCCTCGGGTCGATTTCAATTCGCAATTGGTTGTATGTAAGGTCCACTTCATTCTGGTCTCCGCACTCGGCATCGGATTCGCCCGACACAGGAGCGCGAACGAACCGTCCTACCTCCGACCGTTCAGACGTTTCGTAATCTTCTTCTTCACTATCTTCGCCATTATGATATCGGCGCACGTATCTTCCTTCTGACATTTTTCCGATTTTTCTTTTTGCAAGTATCTGTAAGCAATATTTTGGGAGAACAGTTCTACGTTTAATGTTTTTTCGTTAAACAACGTACAATCATATTGTTATGACTTTTTAGAATGTTAGCAATGGTATGGTACCACATTAATATTGACTATGCGGCATTTACATATGGTGGTTTTCATTACCAGAAAAAAATCTGGGTGGTTTTCCTTACGCACCACAACTGACAAAGCTGACGGTTGTCCCGACACGTCATTCTCACATATTTGGGCAGTTTTCTTTACATACCACAAATCAAATCTGGGTGGTTTTCTTTACCATCCCAGGTCTCAGTCCTGGCGGTTGTCCCGACACGCCATTTTAACATATTTGGACGGTTTTCTTTACACGCCACAAATCAAATCCGGGTGGTTTTCTTTACCACCACAGATCTCGTTGATGGCGGTTGTCCCGACGCGCCATGTTTGTGATTTTCATTATCACAAACTCTATTTAGTGGTTTTCCTTACCACGAAACAAAATCTGAGTGGTTTTCATTACGCACAATTTTCATGGAAGTTTTGCTCTCGATCCACCATTTTTGTTAATTCGAATTTGAGAGTTGACCGCCATTTTGTAAAAATGAAATATCACTGACAATTTTTCCAACTCATTGCATTACAAAATTTCCCCAACCAAATGATTTCATGCACTTTGAAAGTAGGATAATGATATTATCCTGGCAGGATCGCCAAATGTGGGAATCGCTTACGGCTATTTTGATGAGCTATCGAGCAGCCATCTTGCATGCACAGGAAATCACTTGGGAAATGGGGAACACCCGCTGAGTGTACGCAAGACTTACCTCTGTCGAAATACGTTGTCAACTGATGCGGACCGAAGATGAAGACGTTCGAGGTCCGCTGTGCAGCGCTCCCAGTTTCATGCAGCGACTGGGCGTGCAAAGGGGTAAGATGGCGCCATACCTAAGGCCAATATACACCTCACACCATTATGGGTCGCCATGGTTTAGAAAAATGAACGAAAACGGAGAGCTATGTGTCGTGGCCGAGCGAATATCCTTAGGACATCCGTCGAATATCTGAATTATCATGGGCTGTGTACTCACAAGTATGTTCTAACAGAACGAGTAGCTCTAGTGATACATAGACGATGTACTCAATATTCAGATTAGTATCGTCTCTTTCTTTGTTTCGTTCTGTCAATCGATCGTGTGCTAATGGGCGCCTACTATTCGAACGCCGATTGCTTTGATTTAGAAATTCAAATAATTCATGCTTTCATTTCGATTATTCTTTTAACACAATCCGCTATTACGCATTGCAAGAAAAATTTGGAATCCTGGAAAATTGAAAGCGCCTCTAATGAATATTTTCCTGGCTAGTGATCAAAGGCAGCGTATGCCAAATTTGCAATGTTTTGTTTTTATTCACATTTATGACATTTCTATATAAGGTTCTTACTGAAGAATCACTGCATTAGTAGGGATATTGAGACTTGAATTTTGAATAATGAAGATGGTGAGAAACAATAAATGAATTTATTAAACGGGAAAACTCATCCTTCATCAAAGAATAAAATGGCAACCGAATTTCAAGGGATGGGAAACAGAAGTTGAAATTAATATTTTCTCAGTTCCTAATCATGGCGGGGAGTGAATGAAAAGTTCTAAATTGAAAACGTTCCGTTACAGTATGAAAGAAAAGATGCCTTAGCGAACAAAAATACACATTATATGAATTTCGAAGTTTTCGAGTTTTAGAGCATGGACTATTTCAAAGAGCTTGCAGAGCTTTCACTTAGCTACTGCAAGTTTTGTGGTTTGCTTAGGACGTGATGTGGTTTTACAATGAACTCTTTTGAACTTACATAAAAAACTGCATGCATTCGCATGTAGACCCTGCTAAAGCTACCGTGTGCCACTCAAATCACACTAGTCCAAATCCTGATGCTGGGCGGGACTCTATGAAAAACGGGGTTTGCGCATAGCCAATAAGCATTATGTAAGACAAATATTTTCGAACAACATAAGAATTTTATGACAAAATTACCAAATTATACGGCACACGAGACGGCACATTCCTCTTAATCTAATTATGAAACATTTCCATGTCTACGTCGGTATGTACACGCCATTCAAATTAGTGAACTAATGACATTTCATTTGTGTTAATGTTTGAACTCAATTCACCGCACACTATGCATGATTTGTTCTATGCGGAGATCTACCTCTGCGCGTTATTTCCGCGTAGCCATCCAAATTTTTCTTTTTCTCCGTAATACTTCCACACTATGTTACATTGGCGTAACTAACGAAAAATTCTAGGGGGGGCTAATTTTTGGCGTAGGATTACGTCCTTTGCAAAGATAGGGAGGTGTTTCTGCATATTCAAATTTCAGACCTTCACGAAAAGTACCGATTTTCGAGATTTTGGTATCAATCGATCGACGAACTCTTCAAGATTTTCCCCAACTATTAAAAACTATTAATTAGAATGCGCTGGCCGTCGCCGAAAATAGCAGTACTCAAGAGAAGTACCCACGCAATGCTCAGACTATCGTTTCGCTACTACCAGTGATTAGAAAAACGCTTTGTGGAAAAAAAATCTTTTCTTTCTAGGCGTCGATTGCGGTCTCGGGATATTAGTGACGGTGCTGAACTTTTATTCTTAGCGTCTTAGCGGAAAATCATCGAGCGGCCGTCGGACAGCAGCAGCAGTGAATTTTTAACGCAAGGTTCGGATTAACGTTTGATTGCTGTGAGTGATTCGAAAGAATCACGCTCGTCGGAGAGCAACGCTGCAGAAACGTTGGCGTCAGTAGCAGTCAAGTGATATTTTCTTTCAAAATTCAGATTTTATTTCTGTTGTAATTGGAAAGGAAAATTATTGAAAACAAATCGGTTTTTCTCAGATACACTAGAGGAGGTAGAGCCGAGACGAACATACTTCAAAGTGCAAATCATAATCACTTGGCGACGCTGCAGAAGTTTTTTCTCCATGGATGGCAAATCATCTGACGTTGATGTCAGAGTAGACAAAAGAAATTTTATTTCAGAATTCTGATTTTGCCTGTGATTCGAAAGGCGGATTGTCGGTTCGTTTCAGAACCATCATTTCGCAGGAGGTCGTGTGTGAGTGACGAATTTTCTGTCTTCAGATTCCAGAAAAAACTTTATGCGCTTAGAAAGACATAGGGGAATTGTACCGGTTTTGGCCATGTTCCTAATTTGGCCAATTTTGCGAATAACTAAAAAAAATTAAGCAATTTGCGAGGGTTTTATTAGTTCCATCAAAAGATATATCCCTCACGGTTCAACGCTGCTTTCAACTGATCGATTATTTTGGAAAAATATGTATTTTCCAGGGTTGGCCAAATTAGGCACTAAGTTGGCCAAAACCGGTGCACTTCCCCTATGAGCTTAATAAAGACGCCTGTGGAGTTTTAGCCATCCGAAAGAATTCCAATTTCTTTCTCATGTAAATTTTTGTTACCTCTTCTTGAAAACTCAAGATTTTACCTTGGACCTCTTAATTGACCACCAAAATTTACCTGGAATCTCTTAATTGATTTTCTGGAAATAGCAGAAAAATCCCCCAAATTACCATTCAAAGCTACAGAAAGAAATGCTTTCAAAATATCTGGATCGATACAGACATATGATACGTAGTATTTGGCTCTCACTTTTTCGGAAGGATTCTTTTGATAATTCTTTCAGAAAGGCCATGCATCTTTAAGAACTATGAACACGCTAGGTTTAATTAAATATACTCGCAAAACTCTGTAAAAACTTTAAAATATTTAAAGATTAAATACTTGCTGAGAAAACTAATTTTAAATCAGGATTTTTTAGAAATATGTCGATAAGCTAAGCATCTTGTGCTCCTTAAACAATTAAATTTTGTCCAACATTTTATGCCTTGTCAATGTTAAGACCATAGCATAGTTCAGTATGCCACTATAACTTTCTTTATCCAATCAAAATTTTAGAAATTGTGTTTGTTTTCTTAGTCTGTTGCTTCTATTATTTATTCAATCAGCATTGCATTAGCATGGAACCACTGTTCCTACTCCAATTTCCTAAAGTAATGATATCTGGCGCTGGAGAATCAAGGGAACGTATTATTTTTCTTGATTAACATTCCTATCGTAAGATACAACAATTATTCGAAGTTCGAAAATTTGTTAAAATAGATTCAATGTTTCGTAGAGAAAGATGTGAATGAAGAGAACTCATTCCTGGCAGTTACGTCTATATATGATCAGAGAGCTAGATAAGTACAATATTCATGCAAAGTGGCAAAAATTCTAGGTGGGGCTATAGCCCCCCCTAGCCCCCCTGTAGTTACGCCAATGACTATGTACATATGATAAAACGAGGTGATTGTGGAATCATGAGTCCACGTGAAGAGCGGAGCAGAATGGATACG
Organism: Armigeres subalbatus; assembly: GCF_024139115.2. Classification (NCBI taxonomy): domain Eukaryota; kingdom Metazoa; phylum Arthropoda; class Insecta; order Diptera; family Culicidae; genus Armigeres; species Armigeres subalbatus. The sequence continues at coordinate 74,268,172 of NC_085140.1, forward strand.
TTTGCGTGCGTTTTGACAATGGCAAAACTGTCAAAACGCACGCAAACGTTTCCATTCTGCTCAGATCTTGAGTCTCCAAAGATGGAAAATCAAAACGACTACATCTGCATCATACGACAATGAAAACGGAGCCTTTTTTGGTGTGGGATAAACGTAGTCGTAGTACAGATACCGCGATTGATCATCATCGTATCAGCGATATACGCCTGCACAGTGCACAATGCGCGGGCGCGGCTTCGTCGCGTCGGTAGGAGGAGAGAGTCGGAAGACAGTTTAAAGCCCGATGCCCACGTAGCGTCTTTTCTACGCCACGTGCACGCAGCGGTAAAGAAACGCAGGTGTGCATCGGTGCGGCGACGTTTTTTCCCGATGCACAAATGCGTGTTTTTAACGCTGAGTGTGCACAGCCTTCATTACCACCAGGGATCCACCAGATGATCCACAGTTTCAGTCCATCAACGAATTCTCCATCCGAAATCCCTTAAGATTTCATCCTGGAATTCTTTTCGCAATTACTTCAGAACATCCTTCAAGAACTCCTCCAGGAATTTGTCCAAGTATTTCCCCGGAAATTCTTCCAGATATTTTTTCCAGGAATTCCTTCAGGTACTTCTCCAGGAATTTCTTCGGGAATTTTTCCAGGAATTTTTCCGCAGAATTGTCCTAGAATTCTTTCCGACCTTCATTCGAAATTTACTCCAGAATTTCATTTGGAAATTAATTTGAGAGTTCCTCCAGGATATCTTCAAAGAGTTCTTCCAGGAATTTCTTCAGAATAAACCCCCGGGAATTCATCCGTTAATTTTTTCAGCAATTCATCTGGGAAGACTTTCAGGATTTCATCTGGGAATTTCCTTGTGGGAATTCCTCCGAAAATGCTTGTGGGAGTTCCTCCGGGATCTCCTCCAGGAGCTTTTTCAAGAGTTCTTCCGGAAGTTCCTATAGAAATTCAACTCCGGGTATTCCACCGGCTGTTCCTTTGAAAATTCCTCGGAGAGTTTCACCAGTAGTTCCTCCGGGAATTCATTCAGGCTTTCTTTCCGGAATTCATTTAGGTTTTCTTTAGAAATTTATATACAACTTCCTCCAGAAGTTTCTCGGAGAATTTCTCTGGGAGTTTCTCCGAGAGGTCCTTTAAGAATTCTTCCAGGAGTTCCTCCTGGAATTCATACGGAACTTCATTTGGGATTTCATCCAGGAGTTCTTACGAGAGTTCCTCCAGGATTTCCTCCGGAAATTCTTTCTGTAGTTCTTCAAGAAATTCCTCCAGAAGTTCCACCGGATGTTCCTCAGAGAATTCCTCTGATAATTTCTCCGGAAATTCCTTCAGAAATTCCTCTGGGAGTTCCTCCGGAAGGTATTCTGGGACTGAGACTCCGGAGGAACTGACCGTGAAACTCCCGGAGGAATTCTCGTAGAAACTGCCAGTGGATCTCCTGGAGGAATTCTCGAAGGAACTGCCAGAGGAGCTCCCTTTAGAACTCCCGGAGGAATTTCAGGATGAACTCCTAGAAGAATTCCTAGAGGACCTCTCGGAGGAACTCCCAGAGAAACTATCGGAGAAACAATTTTTTTGTGAGAAACAGCACGAAAGCATCATCTGAAAAATTCCCTGCAGAACTTATTGAGGAGTTCGTGGAGGATTCCTTGGAGTAAATAATGGAGCAATTTTCGGATCAATTACCGGCGAAATTTATGGTGGAACTCCTGAAAACATTTCCAAAGAAGTTGCTTATGGAAGACCCAGGGCCGAATTTAGCCGGAAGGGGGCCCCAGGGCCAACATGTTGTGGGGGCCCCAAAATGTACAAAAAAGGTTGGTTTTGGTACATAAGACTTGTGGCGGCCCGGGGCCACCAAATTTCGGTAAAAAAAAATCACAGTATTCTGCGATCTATTTTAAGTGTGTACGCCCATGAGCATGATTGCTGCTTAAATGACAAAGAGCATTGTCGTTGGACCAACAGACTGATTTCAGATGGTCATGGTCAGATAAACTTCCACCTAACACAGGTGTTATCTGAACATGGCTGGGCTGCTAAAAGAAGTTCTTCCTTGTGTTCGGGTTCGCGGATTTTGAGGATTCTTGCATGTCCGCGATTCGATATCGACCTCATCGAGAGGATGTGCCACCGGGATGAGGCTATTTGGAATGCGGTGAACACAGTATCTCAACAAATCATGGTTAGGTGGTCATACAACAAAGCCACAAATCAGCCATCTTGGAAACCACGTGCTTTTTTCAATCAATTTTCAAGAGCACGGTTTGAGAGAAACATAACGTACATTAGGGCTGTGACGGTATCGATATATCCGATAATATCGATAAATATCGGGTTGAAATTATCGATACGATAACCGATATTTCAAAATCCGATATCGTCGATAATTGACTCGATACTATCGCCGATATGACTTTATTTGACGATGACTTTAAGCTTTTCTGTTACATGTAAAAACATGTCAATCGATTAATTTGATCTAAACTTTTCTCTCAGACTTCTGAACTAAACTAAACTTTTTCTGAATCCAAATACCGTGACCTGCCCTAATTACGCGCATTGCCTAATACCGTGGTTTTCATTAAAAAATCAGAACCTGGCTATCATGTACATCACATTATTTGGTGAAATGTTCAAACAAAAATGTATACAAACGGAACGGCGACGGAAACGAAAATTTGACAGTTAGCCCATATATTTTACAAGACACGACCGCTCGACGTAAACTACGTGAAACCAAATACACCGGATTCTTTTTTTTTACACGGGGGATTTGTTCTGTTTAAAAAAGTTTTCAGTTCAAAATTCGAAAATCCGTGTAAACAAAGTTTTATTATTTCTCGACAAATCATGCAAAATGGAAAAATTTGCAAAAATTTTGTATGAGATTTTTTTTACACGGCCGTGTAAAAAAAATCCGTGCAAAAACAGAATCGGGTGTATAGTACACTTAACAAATCATTCTGCTCTATATTGGGACACCTATTCGTTATTATATGGGCCTTTTCACAAGACGTTTAAAAACAGCTGATTTTATCGTCAATTGACAGTTCTTCTATGAAAGTGACAGCTTCGGACTTGCAGGCCTGTTCAGCGGTTGTAAACAAGTGCAGTCTCGGCAATGTCACATGAAAAGGCCTATACATGCCCCAATAAGAGTAAAATCAGCAGTGATTCAAATCGTTCGGGGCTGTCAGTTTAAATATGAATCTGAATCATGCATTTTCCCAGCAGTGGCTCAAGATTCATTTTTTATAACAGTCGAGATTCAAAAGCTTAAAACTGTTATACCGCTCAATTCTATTTTCTGCAGATTTGAACCACGAATGAATCACGAGATTCAAATATTTTTCAATTGTTTTGGTGCATGAATGCGTCATTTTATGTACGGATCAATCCACTTTGCATTAACCGCGCCTTCCTCAGCAGCAACATAATCATTTAATTTAATGGAAAAAAATCAGATATGAATAGAACACTGTTGAGGAAACCTGTGAGTTTGTTCTATTTTGGCTCATATTCAAACTAGAATAGTATTCGAAAATTTGCAACCAAACTGAATCACTACTGATTTCACTCGATGTGTACCGTACTGCAAACTATTCTTGAGTAAAGATATTAAAGGCCTGTACCGGTTACAAATAAAATTAGATTTACAGCAATGCCCTGTTATATATCGTTATTCTGAAAAAGGTTCTCGGAAAATTATATAAATGTGTGTCGATATTTGCTAGTACAAGTGAATCTATGAGTAGCAATATTCTTTCTGTATTGAATAGGGAAATAATTTCTTTTCAAGCCACCTTGAAATTTTTGCTTCAATTTGCAGTTGTTCCATTGTTAGGACACATGTTAAACGAAATACGTACCAGCCATGATTCTGAAAGCATAAATATTATTTTTGTTTGCACAATGTTGATAGTGTGGCTTTTAAAAACGTTGAGTAGCTTAAATTACATCGTGGAATCGTTGATTATTTGTTACATAGCACATTTTTGCTACCTAAGATCAAAATGTTAGAAAAAATATTATTTCTGAGCTATGCATTAATTATCGGATATTGGACCCGATATCGATATCCAAAACTCGATATCGAAACGATATCGATATTTTATTAATCCGATATCGATATTATCGATAAATGCTACATCATCACAGCCCTAACGTACATAGTGGTGATACAATCGTAGAATCATTTGATTACTTATGCCTTACAATCAACTTCAATTTCAGCACTGTATGAAAAGCATTTATGTCGTATTTTACCTATTAAAGATGGGAGTGGAAAACATGTGGTGAATTTAAAATTCCCTTGGTGAGGTGTCACCTTAAGGTGATTATATACAATGAATCCCGTGGTGAATTTTAAATTCATTACATGCTTTACTTCTCCAATTTTCAAAACTCCAAATCTGATGTAATACCCAAGAAACAATTGTTGTTTGAAGAAATGTTTCTTACAGCTACGCTATTCAGCTGTATGTTTAATTATGATTGATTTATTGCATTTGATACTACTATACCAACCTTGTTCGCCCAAAAATGGAGAATCTATTCAACAACAGTAGTTCTATAAGCATGTTGAAATAAATGTTTAAGCTATCACCTTGCCTCGATTGTTCAACTGCAAAAACAATAAAAGAGCTACAACAACATTAATTCAACGCTTGTTACTACAAAGCTTATTACCCGAACTAATAAAGCTTTTGTTCAATGTTTTATAAATAAGGCTGTTTGATATACTGTTGTTTGTGTAACATAGAAGATTGGAGGAAACTATTATTCAACATTAGTTTGAGAAAAAGTCCCGAATACAAGTTGAATAACGTTGGTATTTGGTGGCATCTAAATTGTTGTAAGGAATATTTCAAATAAAGCTTATTACAAGTTTCCACAACAAACATTTTTCTATAAAAATGTTAAAAGAGGACTAATTCTTATGGATAATTTTTATCTTGATATTATTTTATGGCTTTCATGAAATTAATTTATAGAACTGTGCTTGTTTTTTTACATCAACTAGTCATTACTACAGTTATCACAATCTCGAACGATGTGAGGCTCGAACCCAGGACCCTTCGATTGACATCCGCCTGCCCTTCCGCTGCTCCATGCAAGGTCATATAAATCGACCATGTTAAATGTAGTTATTAATTTATTTAACACCAAATTGAACAATTTATGGCACAAACATTGCATAAACAACATTTGAACATGTTTATTAAATAGAATGGCTATGACAACAATATTGTTGAAAACGTTTGCACAGCAACGTTTATACAAATTCAGATGAGCATCGAATGTAGTTGCCCTGATTGCAGTTTAAGAATCGTTGAATAATGAATTCTGTAACAATCTGCTTCTAATAGTCAATCCGTGCGCGCATCCGTTGCCCATCACTTTGCTTTAATTTTCGGTGATATGTACCACTCTTTTTGAACTTTTTGAAAGATTTATCCATTTTCACAAAAATTCAATGCACAGTGACATCCGCACAGCCAGATACGACATAATTGATTTTGTCAACAATGATGAATCAAAAGCAATTAGGTTGTGTTGAACAACATTTGAAAGAACATCACTACAAATAAATAAGTAAGTTATTTTAACAGTTATCATACAGTAAAATTATTTCACAATTAATCATCATGTTTGGTTCAAAGGCTTACAATCTAATAAAAGACACATTACTTCATTGAATTGTACAACTTCGGCTGCGCTGTTGAATAATAAATTCTAACAAATGTTATTGAGCATCACATAAACATTTTATTCAATATCAACTTGATTACACAAAATAGGAATTATGTTGGTGGAATAAAGTATATTTACAGTGAATAATACAACTGTACTTCACCCTGCCAGGGAAATTTTAGGGCAACATTTGTTAAACTTTTATTCAATGCTTTATTCAAATAACAACAAAACAGGGAACTAATGCAGTGATTTCAATCAGTATAACATTTATTAAACAACTTCTTAAACATGCTTTATTGTTCAACTACCATCGCTTCCATACAACAATTGTTCAACAAGCTTGTTGATTTATGGCTCTGAATTGTTACTTGGGTAATCACAGAGAAACAGACGTCCCGCATAATCATGAACCATATGTGGATTATTTCTCAAAACGTTCATGACTATAAATAACTTTACCTCTACTGTTCTGGCTGTTATTTATACTAAAGATACACCAACCTCACCATAAATGATATTCACAGTATGGTATGTTGTTATTGGCAAATCGACCATACGGGTAATGGGCGGTTAAGTATAATTACCGTATAAAAAAGGGCATTTTTCAGTACATTAATTTCATAATACAACATGTGGTATGGTCCAGTTATAATCCGTGTTTGAGGTGAGAACAATATGAAATATAGTATGCAAATAGTAGAATTATATGACAAAAAATCGGCACACCGTATCCCTTACCTTACCTATAGTAAAAGGAAATTAGTTATCATTTTCTCTAACAAAAAAAGAATACAAGTGTTTGATACATCTTAGTTATTTATTTGTAAGATATATATTTTGATCTCCTTGAAAATAAAATATAAGCAAAGTAAAATTGAGCCAGCTTGTCTTTGCTTTTTCTTTGGGCATCCGGGAAGCTGCATGCAAGAGAATCCGAAATTTACCTACAAAACACGCAGGAGGAAAACCCTACACTATAAATATGCAGAGTACATATCTTATTAACAAAATACTTACCAATATCACGTTATTTTGGAACTAAGGAGCTCTTCTTCCACACTTTTTCGCAATCATAACTGTTGAGAATTGAAGAAAAATTTTGTTATTTAACACCATTTGAATGGATTACACAAATTTCATTACTTACCAATGATTTTAAGTACAAAAGTAAGTAGAAAGTTCAGCAAAACAACTGAACAAGGAACATTTTGATTCCACCGAACTAGTTTTGTCCAACGAAATCAACAACAGCTACACGGGAAAATAATTCTGTGGTCTTTTAAGCATCATTGCTGAACTAATATGTTAATCGCATATTTATCATTGGAAGATATAATTCTTAACTGTGATTCAACACCGGAACAAAACAAAACTAGATTTAGAAGATACATAATTATTTCACAGCCATATATCATGTTGTTGATATACCTTGTAGAAAGTATTTACAGTTTATTATGGTTTATTTCGAAAGAGCGTGTGAGAAGACACTATAAATAAACAATAAAATATGACATTATTACATATGATACTATCGATGAAACATGCTGTATGGTATTGATTCTATGTCAACATATAGTTACATTGTACATCTATGATTACACAATTAGCTACAGTACTCCTTAATGCGAGTGAATAGTAGCAAGAATACTGTAGATGGTTTTCATTTATGCGGGGTCTCCCTTAGAACAAAATGCAATCAAAATAATCGTCATGGAAACATTATCGCTTAATGTTATTGTCTGATTTTGTCCAAATTGCACGCAGCGAACCCTTCAGGAAAGATACCGCCGCGCTTTCTGCACCCCGTTTACTTGATTCTTATGGGTGAATAGCATTGCGGTGTATCGTTTGGCGCGGCCGTACCTTTCGACAGTGATTCGCCGCGTGAAGTTTTGTGCAAGTACAGTATTCCCCCGCTTAAGGCTACCTTACACCTCGGGAAAATTTTCCGCCGGATTTTGAACCCCGTGCATTTTAAATGGGGCCGGGATTTTGATTTTCCGTGTCCGAATTCCAAAAACATCGCATATGCAAAAATGCATGGGGAAAAAATCCGTGGACCAAATTCCCGAGGTGTGAGGCTACCTTTATCCGGACCTCGCTAGTCCGACGACTCGTTAGTCCGGATCTCGCTAATTCGGAATTTTCCGGATTAAAAAGTATCAACACCCATTTAAACACATGCTGTCAGTTTTCAAATTTGTGCTGTGATTTTGTTTTGGTTCATTTGTATGGATTTGACAGCCGGATTAACGAGAGGAACCCCGATAGTCCGGCCATACATTTACCAGATCAGCGGGGGTATACTGTACCCATTTGAGAACATTACAAACGCCGCGCAGTGTATCACATCCAGAGAATCTGTCAATAAATGCACAGTGAGTTGACAATCGGCAACAAGATGGCGGTAGTGTGTAAACGTCAAACACAAGTAAAATCGATAGAAGCGCCATCGGTGGCCGTTCGACCACCTACAAAAAATTAAATACAGCAAGGTTTCCCAAACTGTGGGTCCCGACCCCCAGGGGGATCGCGAGCGGATTGTTGGTGGGTCGCGCAGAACAAATATTGCGCATAAGCCCCAAAATTTTATTCCCACCTTTGGGTTTCCGCGCCGAGCACTCAACGCCAGACTCGGCGACAAGGAGATAGTGGTCAAGTTGGTACTCCTGATTTTTTGACAACTGAGGCCGATTGGTTGTGTGAGTGCATCGGTGTCGAAAAATAGAGCTTTTAGCTGAAAATTTAATTGTCAAATGCATATTTTGACAGCAATATAGATGTATGAGTGAATAAAATGTGCAAATGCTCTATCGCGGAAGCAGTCGCTGAAGACAAGTATCAATGGTTTCAGTGACGAAACGAAAAGTTTCAATGCAAAAAGCAATATTAATTGCAGCTCGAAGGCCGAAGATTTTGATCATTTTTTTCAGGAACATTATTTCAAGTTCAAACCGCATTTTATTTTAAATATCCATCACCACGCTATTTTATTTAAACATTTATGCCTAAATGCTGTCCCCTTAATGAAGTAAAATAAAAACGCTAACATTTTGACAAACAATACCATGTTCGTCATTTTTTGCATTTGTACATGTAAGGTAACGTGAATATTTGTTATGTGGAAGAAGCCGAAACAGATGACATTCTGATTCAATTAATGCTTAATACTACTTGGTAAAATGCATTTTTTTCATAGGTGGGTCGCGAGACATATAGAATTTTACTAGGTGGGTCGCATACCCAAAGGTTTGGGAAGCTCTGAAATACAGTGTTGAAAAGGTGAACGATGGAACATGTGTTGAGTGAGACACGTCTGTTTCTTTGTGCAATAATGATTGTTTTTGCCTTTCTCGTACAACAAAGTTGTACCGAAAGGCTATCATTTCACTCCGAAAACGAACTTTTTATAGAAGCTTCGGAGACCCATAGTGTTATATACTATTCGACTCAGCTCGACGAGCTGAACAAATGTCTGTCTGTCCGTGTGTATGTATGTGTGTATGTGTGTGTGTATGTGTGTGCACAAAAGCTATAAAAAACATTAGACAACTTTTCGTATAGTAATTTTTAACCGATTTTCTCTCAACAAGTTTCATTCTACAGGGGACAAAGCCTTGTTGATCACTATTGAATTTTAGAACGATCGGTCATTGCGCTTAAAAGTTATGAAGAAAATGGTACATCGAACCATATAAACCCCATATAAGGTTGGCGTCTTAACTAAATGCGAGAAAGGCACCACCAACGCTAGATGGATTAATCTGGGTTTTTTATTTATTACCAGACTAAGGCCGGAGTGGCCTGTGCAATACATAAAATTCTTCTCCATTCAGCTCGTTCCATGGCTGGACGTCGCTAACCACGCAGTCTGCAGAGGGTCCGAAAATCGTCCTCCACCTGATCGATCCATCTTGCCCACTGTGCACCTCGCCTTCTTGTTCCCGTCGGATCGTTGTCGAGAACCATTTTCACCGGATTACTGTCCGACATTCTGGCTACGTGCCCGGCCAATCGCAGTCTTCCGATTTTCGTGGTATGAACGAAGGATGGTTTTCCCAACAGCTGATGCAACTCGTGGTTCATTCCTCTCCTCCTTGTACCGCCCGCCTTCTGCACCCCACCATAGATGATACGCAGCACTTTCTTTTCGAAAACTCCGAGTGCGCATTGGTCCTCCAATAGCATCGTCCAGGTCTCGTGCCCGTAGAGAACTACCGGTCTAATAAGCATTTTGTAGATTGTCAGTTTGGTACGGCGGCGAACTCTATTCGATCGGAGGGAGCATTTTGCGGAGTCCAAAGTACGTACGATTTCCTGCCACGATGCGTCTACGAATTTCTCTGCTGGTATCGTTAATCGAAGGTCACCAGTGAGCCCAAGTACACGAATTCTTCAACCACCTCGATTTCGTCACCAACAATACAAACTCATGGTGGGTGGCTTACATTGTCCTCTCTTGAGCCTTTTCCTATCATGTCCTTTGTCTTCAACGTGTTGATGAGTAGTCCAATTCAGTCTGATGTAGGCTTCCTCCAGCCTCTCAAAGTTACGTGCCATAATACCAATGTCGTCGGCGAAACCAAATAACTGGATGGACTTCGTGAAAATCGTACCACTCGCGTCAATCCCTGCCCTTCGTATTACTCCCTCGCAGACACGAAAGACCACCACCGTGCCGTAACCCTCTGCGCGATTCGAAGGGACTCGCGAATGCCCCGGCCATAGCTGGTCCCGATCGATTGCATCATATGTGGCTTTGAAGTCGATAAATATATGATGTGTGGGCACGTTGTATTCGTGGCATTTCTGCAATACCTGCGACGTACGGCGAACACCTGATCTGTGGTAGAGCGAACTCTACGTAACTCTACGAACTCTACGAACTCTCTTACGTAATAATGATTGTCCTTCCTTCCTATTGGCATTACATCCCCACACTGGCACAGAGCCGCCTCGCAGCTTAGTGTTCATTAAGCACTTCCACAGTTATTAACTGCGAGGTTTCTAAGCCAGGTTACCATTTTTGCATTCGTATATCATGAGGCTAGCACGATGATACTTTTATCAGGAACTAATAACCGGGACGTGAGTGTCCCGAAGAACCGATTAAAAATTCATGCAACCCAGAAGAGCTGACGAGACCAGCACCGCCAGAGGCGCTAGTGTATTTTACTCATATTTTGGTTAACTTATTTGAAAGTGTTTCGAGAAGTGTAAACTTTTTTGCTGTGAGTTTTGACATTTCTCGGGTACTTATTCAAAAGGACGTATGTGATTTTGTAAACAAAGATTCAAACGTCGATTTGTCCAATCTGATGGCACTACCACACAAACCAACACCATCAACAGGTAGCCGAGGGCTTCCCCTACCTGTCTGTGGTGATGGTTTGCGTGGGAGTACTATCAGATTAGACAAATCGATGTTTGAATCTTTGTTTACAAAATCACATACGTCCTTTTGAATAAGTACCCGAGATTTATTCTTAACCTCAATCTTTGTTTGTTTTATTTTCCTGAGACTCGCTAACTGGTTTCGAAGTTCGATCAATTATTTCTCAAATAATTGTTATTTATATTTCTATAACATCTTTATTTAAAAACGACTGATTACAAACTTAACAAATTTTCACAGATAATTCGTTATATATCATATAACTATGGTAATATAAGTTATTATGGGTAACTATTGATAGTAACCATCGACAACTGTGTCAGTGGCTAACATTTGCTCATTTCCTATTTCCAGAACATATATGGCTCGAATCTAGAAGGCATCCTGATCACTCTCTGCGGTCGGACCAATAGTGGTTCTGGAATGGAATCTTCTGGTGATTATATGTCTTCTCCATTCTGTATGAATGCAGGTTGTGGAATCTCTGCGCTTGAACGAGCTCGCTTGGACCTGATTCGATTTGCTGATTGGGATCCTCGGATATAACCGAGGAGGATAATCGAAACGGGTTTGTCTCATGCTCGGCTTCACCTTGATTAGCGGGCCGTGTTGCTGGTCTTGGAGGTTGGAGACCAAACTTGTCCACCAGGATACCCAATGGTGTTATACCTGTTGCGCTAATTATTACCTAACTGGAATGAAACTTGAGTTGGTTGGAGTGTGACCTGATAAGCTTCTTCCGTCCGTACCAGTCATCCAGAAGAACATTATGATTTACTTGTCCAATGACTAGACTGTAGTGGAAACTTGGGAGCGTTTTCGCATGTGTTGCACAGCTTCCTCAATTCTTAACGAAATCCGAAATGTTGTCATCGATCTTTGGCCAGTACACGTAGCTACGTGCAACAGCTTTCATCCGTTCCATTCCTGGATGTCCTCGATGCAGTTGCTTGACAATTCTTTGACGAAAACTGTCCGGGATGACCAGACGATTGGACATCATAATACAATCGATTATGCATCTCGATGAGCGAAGAAAGAGAGAAGAACAGGATTAGCGATGTCACAGATTTTGGACGGCCATCCACGATGTATGTACTGGCTGGATTACTTGTTGAAGGACTGCATATTGGAGAGTAACGCTGCGCACCGATTTAAATGTTACTGGTAATTTGCTTCCGCGGGCGTGAGTAAGCGGGAAGCATGTGCGACGGCTTTGAGAGAGTCATCGGGGAAGTTGTGTAGACATGCACATATTCCGGATTGCGATGCATCAGAAGCAACGATAATATCCAAAACATGATCGTAGTGTGTCAACAGTAAATTCCACTGAAATATTTTTTTTAAACGCTCGAACGTTTCTGGCATTCAGTACTTCAAATAAATTTTGCATCCTTGAGTAGCATCCGTTTATTTAAAACCTTTCAGCTCTTATATTTTAGACGAAAGAACAAGAGTACAAGTCTGGGACTTCCTCTCCAGTTGGATTGCCATCGATTGGCTTCGATCTTTCTGGATCTGCGCGAGGCATCCGTTCCGATTATCGTGATCTTATAGATTCTTGGCAAAAACTATGCTACAGATATAGAAACTAGAAGTTGCCACCATCGTGCCCACCTCTCCGGCAGGATCATTCGCCTCCAGTTTTAGCGTACAATGTAAATCGTGTTAAGTTCACTTTCAAACAACTTGAGGCCTGCTTCAGCACGTGCTCCAAGTCTTTTAAAATCTATACCTCTTGTGCCTCTAGCCAAATTGGCATCACTCCTTATTTCGACTTAAATCGCACTTCTCCTTGCTGGATGCGCATGCTCGCAAAGAATTTCTCGTCACAGAGAACAAAACCCTCAACAAAGATGTTAGCTGTTTCAACGGTTGCATAGAAACCCATAAGCTCTCCATAACTAGACATAAACCTTAATGCCGTGCTCTCCGAGAACTGTTGCAGCGGGAGAGCCGTCTTCCTGGTTGTGTCGTTATGGCTTCCCTACAAATCATTGCCTTTCTTCGGCAAACGATTACAACAAACCGTGTTCGATTATGTCAGATTTCGTATAATTATTTGGTCCAATCGACATAAAATTAGATAAAGGTGGTCGGAGAGAGCAAAAAAGGGTCAATAACAAATGTAATACCTTACTACTTACTAACTTGATGAACTATTATAGCTCCACGGTCTCTTCCGGGTTCTCTACTGAATATTATCTTTGCTTGACGCTCTTCCGGCATACGTAAAACGTATCCAGCCCATCGTAGTCTACCGTGTTGTATAAGTTTAATAATATCCATAGCCCACCACTAACCCAACAACTTGAGCTGAACAAGCTAGTTTTTCAGTTGAAGAAGCTTATTTTCAACGAAATAACCTCCTTTTCAGCTTCCAATGGATGGTTTAATTATATGTGATTTTATTGAGTATAACTCTAGGAAGTCCATTGAGAAATCAATTAGAAATTTCATCTAAAATTATTAATAAATTAATAATTATCGTTAAATTTATAAATTTTATAGGAATTTGAACCAGAAATTCCATCACAAGTTTCATCAGAAACTTCTTCAATGTATCCTTCAAGACGGACTTGTTCCATAAAATATTTCAGGAACTCCTTCGAATAATCCACAAAAAATCCATCGTGAAGGAATTTTGTGGGAGAAATTCGAACCATTTTTTTAAAGCAAGTATTGGAGAACTTATAGAGGAATCTATATAAGTTTTCTTGAAGTAAATTCCATAACAAATCTTGAAGAAACTCTAGCAAGAGAAGGCAGGAGGATTTTTGGAAGAATTTCCAAGGCCGAAATTTGAGTGGAAGGACCCGGAAAAAAATCAGGGACCTTCGGAAAGAATTTCTGTTAATGTTTCTGTATGGACTGCCGGGAGAACTTCTAATATATATTTTCCAGAACATTTTCTGATGAAATAACTGAAAAAATCCAAAACTATTCCCCTGGAGCTTCTTGGAGGAATGTTTCGGAAAACACCTGGAGGGATTTCCGGTTTAATTCCTGGAGGAATTTGCTATTAAATGTCCATTAGTATACCTAAAAAAACTTCGGTTTTGGGTGAGAGTAGCTTTAGAAATTCTATGTGAGATTCGAAAGAAGTTCAGTGGAAATTTCTGGAGAATTCTCGAAGTTATTTAGGAAGAATTCATGGAGGATCTCCAGGGAGAATTTCAGGAGAATCCCTAAGGAAAAACTTGTGGACATTCTAGAGGAATATCCGTAAAAAATCTAAATTTCTGGAAAAAATCACGGAAACATGTCGTAATAGCTTCAATGAAATATGTGAACAGCAAAAAAAAATTAAAAGGGATTTTCGAGGAGTTTGGAGAATTTCTCCACAGAGAACAGACGTTCATCTTCATTCGCGTGCTTGTGTAAAAGTTTGTACTGGTCATTTTAAAGTATGTCGTTATGCCCCCATTGCGCGGTGTTAGTGTGCTGATAAATATGGTTAAAAATTGCCGTGTTTTGCTTTTTAGCGCTAGTGTTCATTCCGAATCGCTGCTAGGCTCACTCCTAGGTGGCAGCACTACATTGTTTATGAAGTGTATGTCAACGCCATCACTTAGTGGAATTGAGTTTTTATGTCGGGCAGCGTGCGTTGGCGGCGCTGAGGTGCGATTTAAATCTTTACACACGTTTTTAACGAAATTTTGTTCGAGCATCCATGTCTGTTTTCTGTGATTTCTCCAAGCATCTACGGAGGAGGGAAAAGATATTTTAGTTACTAGATAAAGATTGTCGCTACTGTTCCCTTTGTTCTGCTGTCCGAAACATGTGTGGTACATACCTGTCAAATCGTATGGATTTTCCTTCTTTGACATTTAGCTCCCCTATCCTCGCCAGCAAAAGATGTTCCGGACAGCGACGACAGCGACAATCTTTATCTAGTAACTAAAATATCTTTTGAGGAGGGGCTTTCAGGCGAAAAAGGACCTATGAAAGAATTCCTGGAGAGACTCCCGAAAAAAATCTAAAAGAATTTTCCTGGAGGATGTGATGTGTTTTCCTGGAGGAAATTCCAGTTAAAATCCTGAAGGAACTTCTAGACGCAATCCTGGAGGAACTTCCGAACGAAATCCTACAGGATCTCCCAGACAAAATCCTAGAGGAACTTCCGGAGGAAATAATGGAAGAACTTCCTGAGGTATTTATAAATGAACTTCCGGAGGAATTCCTGAAATTACTGAAGGAACTCTTAGACTAAGTCCTAGAGGAACGACGAAATTCCAGACGAAATTCTGGATGAACTTCCGGACGAAATCCTGGAGAAACTCTCGGACGAAACCCTGTAGGAACTTCCGGAAGAATTCATGGAAAAACTTCCTGGAGACTGCCGAAGAAATATGTGGACATAATCCTGGAGGAACTTTCGGACGAAAACCTGGAGAGACTTCCGGACCAAATCATGCAGGAACGTCCAGACGAAATACAGGAGGAACTTCCAGTCGAAATCCTGGAAGAAATATCGGAGGAATTTTTGGATGAACAGTCGGAAGATTTCCTGGAAGAACTTTCGAACGAAAAACTGAACGAACTTCCGGAAGAAATTGTGGAGGAACTTCCGGACCAAATCCTGGAGGAACTTCCGGGTGAAATCCTGAAGAAACTTTCTGACGAAATCCTTGAAAAACTTCCGAATGAAATACTGGAAGATCTTTAAAACGAAATCCCGGAGGAACTTCCGGACGAAATCCTAGAGGAACTTCTGGAAGAATTCCTGGATAATGTCCGAAGAAATATCTGGAGGAATGTCCAGAGGTATTTCTTGATGATCTTCCCATCGAACTAGTGTAAAAAAATTCTGAGGAATCCGTTGATGTACTTCTGGAAAAATCCGGAGAATTATTGACGCTTGAAATTAGACCACGCTGGCTCACGCCGCCGCCGCCGATCATCGACGCCGTTACGCCGCCGCCGCTGCTGACTGAAAATGATCTATCACGGCGGCGGGTAAAATTTCAATCGGCGCACAGGTTTACTAAAGATGCGCTAAACAACGCATCAATAAGTTTGACATTCGATATATTTCCGAGTGGTATGTCAGAGCAACTACTGCAGGAGATTTGATGGGACACACTTTCGCTTGAGTTATATATAGCTATAGCCATCCAGCCCCGATATGTTTCGTATACCAATTATAAAAGGAAGCCCAAAGAATAAAACTTAATTATTTTTTTCTATCTTTTCTTTTTTTATTTGTTAACTGTCTAGCATTATTGCTCCGAGACTTCATTTCATTGCCTCTATGTTGGATGGCGCTTCACCAAGGGTTGCTAGAGCTCACTGTTATCCATCTTATCCATCTGCTCGCCTTTTTTCGATGCCTTCTTTGGTGGTAGCATAAACCTGCTTCAGTGAATGACCGCCAAATCATCGTGTTGGGCTGATTTTCTTAGGTTTGGCTAGAATTTTATAAAAAACTTACATTGGAGACAGCTTCCAATGGGAATATTCCTGTGCTCTCAACAACACCGACCAACATCCAATGATGCTTCGAACCATATTCTGATTATATACGGAACGTTCCAGGTGGTTCCAGCCGATACAGCATTGCCCAGTTTCTTCTTCTTCAGAACTGCCTCTGGAACGTACATAATTCCCATCGACAGCTTTATCATTTTCCTCCTTCATTGCATCGATCGTTTCCATCAAGGGCAGAAAGTATTCCGTATACATAGCTGTTTCTTCAATCTGAAAATCTGAAATTTAAAAATCAGAATTTGTTTTTATTGAATTTTACTTCTCACGGTTTATCATACCTCGATCAGCTACTGCGCGGCTACAAAGCAAGACCTGAAGGTGGCTGGGTTCGATGTCCGGTCCGATCTAGGAATTTTTTTCGACTTTCCTGAGCATAAATCATCGTGTTAGCCTCATGATGTATGAATGCAAAAATGGCTTAGAAACCTCACAGTTAACAACTGTGGAAATGCTTAATGAACACTATGCTTCGAGGCGGCAATGTCCCAAGGGTATAATGCCAAGACCGCTTAGAATGCACCTCCTGGCTGGAACATCGTTATTTCGTCGGTCTCCATATCGTCGTTCTTACTGAAAAACTGGATGCTTGCAGAAATTTATTTCACCGTCGGATCCACCTTCTTACTTATTTCACTGGATAGCCTCATATTTTCACCACTCATTCCAGCGCAGTGTTAATTCACTGGGTCGGGAACCATTCAGCTACGTCATATCGAAGACTAAAAGAATCAACTCTTAGCTTTATCGCGAACGCAATGTTAACTAGTTCCGGGATTGAAGGTGCTTGACCACGGAACTTTCGATTGCCTCCCGATTTCTTTTTTAATTTCGAACGAAATTCACTAATTTTTAAAGCTTTTAGAGAAAATTCACATCGCGACGAAAACGAATAGAATTCACTAAACTCCGGAGCAGATGGATTGACGATGTTGACGATTCTGATGATAATGACAGATCACCGAAAAACAAAAACATCAATGCTGTCAGTTGTGCACGGCGAGAAATTTAAGCGCAAAAGCTAATACTGAGAGCGTCTGGCTTAGTGTCTTTTCAGTTGTATACCTAGGACTCCTACACACCGATTTAGAACTACGCGCAACACCGAAAAATTCCGAGTGTCAGGTCCCGGTTATTAGTTCCTGCCGGCACCGGGAATCGAACCCAACCACCCTCAGCATGGTCTTGCTTTGTAGTCGCGCGTCTTACCGCACGACTAAGGAGGGCCCCCAATAATGATTGTACAGTGATGTAATTAAAGTCGATTATTCAGCACATTTATGCAAAGATCTGCCTTCCCGCATAAATGAAAACCATCTACAGTATTCTTGCTACTATTCACTCGCATTAAGGAGTACTGTAGCTAATTGTGTAATCATAGATGTACAATGTAACTATATGTTGACATAGAATCAATACCATACAGCATGTTTCATCGATAGTATCATATGTAATAATGTCATATTTTATTGTTTATTTATAGTGCCTTATCTTCCGTTCTTTCGAAATAAACAATAATAAACTGTAAATAATTTATACAAGGTATGTCAACAACATGATATATGGCTGTGAAATAATTATGTATCTTCTAAATCTAGTTTTGTTTTGTTCCGGTGTTGAATCACAGTTAAGAATTATATCTTCCAATGATAAATATGCGATTAACATATTAGTTCAGCAATGATGCTTAAAAGACCACAGAATTATTTTCCCGTGTAGCTGTTGTTGATTTCGTTGGACAAAACTAGTTCGGTGGAATCAAAATGTTCCTTGTTCAGTTGTTTTGCTGAACTTTCTACTTACTTTTGTACTTAAAATCATTGGTAAGTAATGAAATTTGTGTAATCCATTCAAATGGTGTTAAATAACAAAATTTTTCTTCAATTCTCAACAGTTATGATTGCGAAAAAGTGTGGAAGAAGAGCTCCCTTAGTTCCAAAATAACGTGATATTGGTAAGTATTTTGTTAATAAGATATGTACTCTGCATATTTATAGTGTAGGGGTTTTCCTCCTGCGTGTTTTGTAGGTAAATTTCGGATTCTCTTGCATGCAGCTTCCCGGATGCCCAAAGAAAAAGCAAAGACAAGCTGGCTCAATTTTACTTTGCTTATATTTTATTTTCAAGGAGATCAAAATATATATCTTACAAATAAATAACTAAGATGTATCAAACACTTGTATTCTTTTTTTGTGAGAGAAAATGATAACTAATTTCCTTTTACTATAGGTAAGGTAAGGGATACGGTGTGCCGATTTTTTGTCATATAATTCTACTATTTGCATACTATATTTCATATTGTTCTCACCTCAAACACGGATTATAACTGGACCATACCACATGTTGTATTATGAAATTAATGTACTGAAAAATGCCCTTTTTTATACGGTAATTATACTTAACCGCCCATTACCCGTATGGTCGATTTGCCAATAACAACATACCATACTGTGAATATCATTTATGGTGAGGTTGGTGTATCTTTAGTATAAATAACAGCCAGAACAGTAGAGGTAAAGTTATTTATAGTCATGAACGTTTTGAGAAATAATCCACATATGGTTCATGATTATGCGGGTTTGTCTCACTTTGTCTTTGACCTCATGATATACGAATGCAGAAATGGTAACTTGGCTTAGGGAAGATCCATTAATTACGTAACGTAAAAATTGGCCATTTTCAACCCCCCCTCACGTCACACTTTTTGTAAGAATCATTCAAAAATTTTGTATGGATTGTCACACTTCAGTCAACCCCCCCCCCCCCCCCAAAGCGTTACGTAATTATGGATATTCCCTTAGAAACCTCGCAGTTAATAACTGTGGAACTGCTTAATGAACCCTAAGCAGTGCAGAGGCGGCAATGTCCCAGTGGGGGATGTAATGGCAATTAAGAAGACGAAGAATTTACTCAAAATTTGAGTTATTGTACACGGTTAGAAAAAAGTACCTAATATTAGGTGCTTTTCACTCAAATCGGGGGTGTAGTTCAGGAACACAAAATTAAGTGAAATTTTCTTAATATTAATTTAACTTATTTTAATTTAACTTAATTTAACTTAATTTAACTTAATTTTGAATAGAAACTAACTAAAAGTTAGGTAAATTTTACTTTACTTTTGTAAACATGAGATTACTTAACGTTGGGTTCCAACAAAAGATATTTTAGTTACCAGATAAAGATTGTCGCTTCAGTTCCCTTTGTTCTGCTGTCCGAAACATGTGTGGTACCTAAACTGTCAAATCGTATGTATTTTCCTTCTTTGACATTTAGATCCCCTATCCTCGCCAGCAAAAGATGTTCCGGACAGCGACGACAGCGACAATCTTTATCTGGTAACTAAAATATCTTTTGAAAAAAAGTATCTAAAATTATGTATACTTTTTTCTAACCGTGCCAGGCTAACCGATATTCTATTACAACTTTGCCCAAGCTAGTACTACCAGGTACTACCATGCAAACCCTGCGCATTTCTCCGTTTCCGTCACTTGATAACAGGGATGCCAGACATACAGACATGTCTGTATTTATCTGGGTGCTGCGGATCTGGGTGGTGCGGATAGAATCGATTTGGTTGTCAAACTGAAGCCAAAATTTTCTATTGTGCCGGAGCCAAACATTGAAGATTGTGGTTATGTTCGTTTCTGATTTAATATTGAGAAGTATTGTTATTATTTGGGGAAAAAAATAACAATAAACTTTGTTTGAGTTTTGTATTCTTTGTAACTAATATTCTCACATTATATTTCGAGTGGAACTAAACAACTAAAAAGCACTCGTTACGAAATTTCACGAGATTCAGCAGCCGATTGGTGCATGAATGTATGTAAACAATCGTAAGGTCATATGAGAGTCTAAGCGCATTTGTGCGCCCTCCTGCAACGTTGGAAGAAATTCGAAGAGCGGAAAATGTTTGACAGCCAAGTAACTGCAAAATAATTTTGTTTATGGAGTAATTTCAAAATATCCTTCTACTCGCTTGAGCGCAGAAAAGCGGCTCTATCCGCAGCACCCAGCTGCGGATGAAACCTTTGCTCTCAAGCAGTAACAGAATATTTGAAATCAATCCATAAGCAAAATTATTTTGCAATAACTGGTAAACATGGTCCATTTAAAAAAGTGCATTTATGCACTGAAAATATTCTAATACTGAACATTTGGTCTTGCGTACAGACATCATACAGATTACAGACATTATACAGACTTTTGATTGAAATTACAGACTTTTACAGACATTCAATTTTCGAAAACTTTGAACTGCCAAACAAAATCCTGTTTGGCTTCCCAATTAAACTATTTTGGGTTATGGGAATTTCGTATATAAGGATCTCTATAAGGTTTCCAAACGTTATCATTTTGGAATTCCCTTTTAGGGTTCTTGAAGGGATTCCTTTGGAGTTCCAAAAAGAATCCTTTTAGAATTCCAAACGGATAGATTCTTTGATTCCTTTCGAAAACCTAAAAAGATTCTATCCACAAATCCAAAATTAATCCTTTATGAAACCAAAAATGATTCCGTTCGAAAGCCCGAAAGGATCCCATTGGGGTTGCCAAAAGATATCCGTTCGTTCGGATTTCAGTACAGAATTATGTGAACTTCCGATCGTAATCCTACTGGGTTTACTACCGGAATCCCTCAGAGTTTCTGAACGAAATTCTTTTGGGCTTTCGAAAAGAATCACTCTGGGCTTCTCAAAGATATCCTTTTGGACTTCAAAAAACGAAATTGTGATGGGATTCTTAATATAATCATTCTAGAATCCCGAAGCCCTAACAAAATTTTGTTCGGAACTGCAAAAGGAATCGATTGATTAAACTTTCGACTGGGCTTTTAAACGGAATCTTTTTCTGCTGGACAAGGGATTCCCATGAGAGTACTTAAGGGATTTCCTACCGAAGCCCTAACAGGATTTTGTTCGGAACTGCAAAACGAATTGATTCGAAAACCCAGAAGAGTTCTCTCCGAAAACCAAAAAGAACTCCGTTTAGAAAACCAAAAAAATCTCGGTTCGTAAATCCAAATAAGTCATTTATCTGGGTATCCGAACGAAATTATTTGGGATCCTGGAAGGAATTCATTTATATTTCTGAACGAAATTTTTGTGGGCTTCCAAATCAGAATTCTTTTGGGTTTTCGAACGGAACCTTGTTGGGCTGCTGAACGAAATTATTTTAGACTTCTCTTTCAAACGGATTCCTTTTAGACTTTTGAAAGCAATACTTTTGGAATTCCGAGTGGGAGATTTGTTTTCTCATTCTGTACAAGCGATATCTTTTTTGGATTCCGAAGTCTTAAAAGATTCCGTTTGGAAGCCAAAAGTTTTTTTCTTCGAAAGCGCAAAAGGAGTTAAGCTCGGAAGCCCAAAAAAGTTTGAAAGACCCAAGGCTCTCCGTTTATAAACCCAAAAGATGTCCGTTCCCGTTTTTGTGTTTCCAAACGGGATAATTCCTTCTGTGCCTCTCCTTCGAACCAAACTCTTTTGAACTTCACAATATACACATATTGATAAGATTATTATTCAAAGCTTTTTGGTGGGATATCTTCACTTGTCATAAGATGAGATAGTATTATCCCATTTTAATTCACCACTTGATAGTAAACAGTTGCTTCAAGAATACGTATTTTGACCTCAACCGCAACCTTACTTGTCTTCTGTATCTCGTTCTTGACTCGACTTAAGGTCACTCCTGACAGAATCCAAGTTTCAAAGTGCTCGCGTTTTCGCGATACGGAGGCGGCGGACAACTGTCATTTTTGTTGATTCAGCTTTGCTGCGCCGAAAATAAAAATGACAGTTGTGCGTTGCTTCCGTATCGAGTGGTGTGCCCCCGAAAACGCGAGCACTTTGAAACTTGGATTCTGTCAGGAGTGACCTTAAGTCTTACACCGACTTTTTGATTATTGAAATCTCATATTCTACGTTGTCAAAAGTGTATGGTTTTTGAATAATTTTCTAATTCCTGTACAGTGAATGTTCGCTAACTGGGGTTTTTCTAGTTGGGGCGCTTTTTAGTTGGGGGTTCGCTAATTGGGGTGAAACCCAATTAAAAAGCAGATAAACGTCAGAATGTGATGTAAAAAACGCGTTGACGTTTTGTTTCCGTGTTTGGCGGGATCGATATTTTCTGGCGCGTAAAATTTTCCTTTGTTCAATGCAAAAAGTAAACAACATTGACGCTTGTCAAAGCGCCCCAATTAGCGAACGGCATTCGCTAGTTGGGGTGAGGTCGTGCCCCAATTAGCGAACGATCACTGTACCTTCTAAACTCCATACAAAAGATATTTTAGTTACTAGATAAAGATTGTCGCTACTGTTCCCTTTGTTCTGCTGTCCGAAACATGTGTGGTACATACCTGTCAAATCGTATGGATTTTCCTTCTTTGACATTTAGCTCCCCTATCCTCGCCAGCAAAAGATGTTCCGGACAGCGACGACAGCGACAATCTTTATCTAGTAACTAAAATATCTTTTCTCCATACAGACAAATACAGACATTTTGCTGAGATTGATACAGATTTATAAAAATTGTATCTGGCATCCCTGCTCGATAAGTCACTGATGACAGACACTGTCAAGAGTGTCAACTGTCATCTCATTCTTTTCAAGTAAAAATTGCAGCCGAACCAAAACACGTTTTTGTGTTGCTGCTGCCGAAATTCGGCATTTTGTTGATTTCCTCCGGTAGTTTAGTGCGCAGTTTCTCCGGCCACCATGACGGCACGTTCCAAATCCCGGCGGGATAAAAATAATCGTATCCGCCGCGCCAAGAACAAGGTGAAGGAGCTTAAAAAGCTGAAAAAGACCCTCGGTCTGATCGACGATGACGGAATGGAGATAATGGAAAAGGTGAAGGATATCACCGAGCAGCAGAAGCGGAAGGAGGTAAGTGCGGGTGTGGGGCATCGTAAATGGGTGGTAAATTGATCCGTAAGGAGAAAATGTCGATGGTTTTAGGTTTGAAGATTCCTTACCAACTCTTCCTATAATCGTCAACGTAAACAAAATCGGCCATTGTTATTACGATGTTATTTGATTTTAAATCTATAATACACTCTCCCCACAATTATGGTACACTTGACAAAAAAGTAATATTTTTACAATCACTGTTTTAATTGGATTTATTTGGTGAAATTTTATTTGATCAGTGTTGTCCATAGTTGTGACATCGACAATATTTTCCCACAATCGTTTTTTTTTTTCAAAATTTTGTCTGTCGACATCCATTATCAAAAGCAATAGTGCTCTATCTGGAATAAGGGCGAATGTCGCAAGAGAGGATTCTCTTCGCCGACTTCCCCTCTTTTTAATAAAAGTGACAAGCAGTGGATTTCTTTGTGGTTTATCACCTCAGCACGATAGAAAACAATGCGAACTTGCATTCTGAGGTGATAAACTGCAAAGAAATCCTCTGCTTGTCACTTTTATTTAAAAGAGGGGAAGTCGACGAAGAGAATTCTCTCTTGCGACATTCGCCCTTTTACCAGATAGAGCTAGATGTTGTAGGATAGTCTTGTATGACAACAATTGCAATGGCAGTATGAATGAATTTATAACTAATATTTGCAACGACGTGGTTTACATTCGCCTTGGACACAAATGGTTTTAGCCATCGATTCGGGGTTCAGTAATTTTATCATAATCAAAACAATTTTGTTGAAATCTTGTAAGGCAAAATTTTGTTTTCTTAATGAAAATCATTTTTCTTTTATAAACATTGCAGGAGGAAGAGAAACTCAAACAGGAAGCAATGGACGAGATCGTTCGTAGGGAGACCGATAAGATAAGAAAGAAAGAGGAGTACATCGTAATAGAACATCCGGAATCAAAGGTCAAACACAAGTACAATGTCAATACGAAACGGGATCAGTTCGGACAGTACCCGGTTTGGTATAATGCCCGGAAAGAGCGCAGGAAGCAGCTGTTGATGCAGGGTAAAATCAAGCGGAAGCGCGGACGCCCGGGAAGGAGGATGCACTTCATTGATGCCACATCAAACTATCGAGGCGCTATGTAGGATACAAAATCATCCACGATTGTCTTGGCTAATAATTTGGTTTAAGTTTATTCTTACTTGCTATTTCTGTAAACTGGAGGAAACACTTATAAATAAACATTTTTTTTTCGAAAATTACAATATAATTAGTAATATCAATATCCTTAGGAGAGTAACATCTATACTTTTAGTTATCGCAGCACTTAAACTTTTCTGTATTCCTAGTTGAATATAATTATTGTTTGGGATCAAAGGAATTTTCTACCTATCTTTCCTGTCTAATGAAATCAAAATGTTTGAAAAAGCGCAAACATAAATCGCTTGTATTCCAAAAGCAAAGTTACAAGAATTATCCTTGCGTGTTATTTGTGACGCATTGAACCAATTGGTTTTGAACAGGCGGCAAGACATCGTCGTTGGGGTTTGTTTTCATTAAATTCACATGTTTTATGCTCTATGCCCATTAGAGTGGGGCGCAGTTGTATGGAAAAACGCAAACTTCGTCCGATCAAGTGAGATCAAGGTTTTTCTGAATCGTTTTGGGACCCCAATCAACTGTGCAAAATATGGGCTCGATTGGTTGCAACCTCGCATGCCGCATCGCGTTTTAAATTTACATGGAGATTAGTATAAGAAAACGTACTTCATTACATTTTTTGCTCTTAGCGGCATCAATTTATCATCAATCACGTGACTCAATACGTTAGCATATAGTCTGGAAGATCCCGAAAGACTTTGCCGAAGAAAGAAGGTACGTAGCTGGAAGGTCTACAAAAAATGTTATTACGTTTCGAAAATTGATTGTGTAAACCATATGCAAGAAATCAATGTTTCTGCCAGCACTACCGGATAACCTATGGTCCTCGAAGGGCAAAACCCATCTTCCTTCTCGTCAGATTTTTTTCTTTGTGAAATGATTCCGGATAGCTCTTATTAGCTCTAAAGCCCTATAAGATCAATTATTTTGAAATAACACTCAATTAAATTATTGGTCTACGTAGTACGGCAGTGCTGGCAGAATAAACGATTTTTTGCATATGGTTTGAACACTCAATGTTCTAAGTGTTATAACTTCTTTCGTGGACGTTCCAGCAACGTGCCTTCTTCAGCAAAGTTTTTCGGCATCCTTTGGGTTATACTTTAACGCAATGTGCCACTTGGTTTACGATGAACTGAAGCCTTTAGTAGTAGAAATGCAAAAATATACGTTCTCCCATACTAATTTCCATACAAACTTCAAACGCGATGCGGAAAGCGAGGAAGCAACCAATCGGTCCCAAATTCTGCACAGTTGTTCAGGACCCAGAATAGCTTCGAAAAACCATTGATTTGAAAAAATGACCATGACGACCCACTCTAATGCCCATAGAACAGCCCTTTTGGATTCCATTTTACATTACGCGGTCAATGTTTTTAAAAAGTGGAAGTTATGTTTGAAGGCTTCCAGCAAAGGAACAGCATAAACCGTCCAATTCGCATTTGAAAAGCAATCAAAACGCTTTTAGAACTCGGTTGACAAAAATGAACAGTAGCTTCATTGCGCATCTCGATAGTATTTTCGTATAAAACAGTTTAGATGGTTTGCTCTTTCCGTGTAGGAAAGCAACTTGATTCTGTTCGAGGTTGGAATAGGCAACTTTTAGTAGCCCGACCGAACTTCAAGTAGGTTCGGGCTGTCTCGTTGGATAAGACTGAAAATATAGTCAACGCATTGATGGCATTGAAAACTCGCTTTGAAATGATTGATACTTCCGATACTTCCTGACAAACAAAAGTTACATCTACATTGAAATGGTCTCCACAAACGATTATGCTATTTGTTCTTTGATCATTAACCAATTTTGTTTCAGCGCTGCAACACGCAAAGAGATTTTGCTCATTACTACATGGATCTTCTCGAAAAGGTAAGTGCGAAACACAATACTTTATCGTTTGGCCTAACACTTCAACAATTCAATATTCGAATCTAGAACTTTTCGAAAATACAAAATGATTTTACCTAACGAAAAACAAATTCGAGCTGGTCAACAACTGAAATTCGACGAGAATTGCAATTCCAACCAACACCATTACTGAATTGAACAAAACCGCCCAAATTGTCATTCTTTCCTCACGCAAATGGCCTGATCCATGTCCGCAGTCAAGGCCACTCCATTTGCTTCTACTTCGAACGCTTTGTCGCCACCGTCTATCGCGTCAACAACCTCTTCAGCGCCTTCCTCCTTGATGTATTTCCCCCCGGCAAATCCGACTAGCCCTCCGCCGAGGGCCGCCAAGCCGCCCGCCTTCAATCCAACAATCAAACCAACCGGGCCACCAATGCAGGACCCCAGCAGTGCGCCGAACATCGGATAGATGGCTTTCTTGTACTTCAGTGCTCTCCTGAGAGACGTTTCACCTTGCTCCACGTGGCCCAGCGTCACTTCGACGTTTTCCTCCACCGCATCCACCATCTGGGCCTGATCGCGCGTCATCGAGTGCACCGTTTGGAAGAGATCCTGAATGTCGACAATCTCCTGCTGGAGCGTTTCCATTTCTTTGAGGCACTCTTCCCTTTGTCGGAGGTCTTCGGCCTCCCGGTTGTAGGAGCTCGTTATCTCAGGGACATGCACCAACCGGCGGCCATACTGGTTATCCTGTTGTTCCTGTCTCGTGTAATATTCCTCATCCGTGAAGCTGTACGTTGACTGTGTTCGAGAAACGATTTTTTGCTGCGCCTCTGAAAATAATAAAAAAGAAGGCTAGAAAACAAACCGTTTACATTGTTAAGAGATTTTGATCTAGATTTCACTAAAAGAGATAAAAGCCAGCCTCGGGCTGACAATTGCTAAAGATGAAAATATCAATTTATCAAAAAATCACAATTTATGTAACCCAAAAGTTTACATTTTTCAATCCACAATAATTAAAATCAAGCAAATCAAGTACGTATTAGCCGCTACCAGCCCTGTACGACTACATTGTTTGATTGTCAAGGCCATCCACCCCATATTCAGCTAATATTGGTCCTTACCCAAATACTCGCCCATCGCCGTGAAGGCATTCTTCTTCGCATCCTCTATCGACTGGTCGAACCGTTCTAAATCGCCCTGCCGGATCCGGGAGCGCACTTTATCGATCTCCAGGATCAGATACTTCATCTGTTTGATAACCCGCGTCGCATTAATCTGCTCGCGCTTGATCCGGTCCCAGTCCTTGAGCGAGCTCGCCTTCTCGATGTTGCACTTGTGGTTCTTTAGCAGGTTGAGATACTGCGGAATAGTTTGGTTGAACTTGTTGATTGATATTTCCGCCAGTTTCAGTCCGATTTTGTCCTCATTGTCTCCCATCTTTGAAACGTCTTACGAGTTAATCAATCGATCGATTTTTTTCAGCTGACCGTGATAGCTGAACAGCCTTTAGAATTCACGTTTAATTCACGAATTGCAACACTTGACTATAGATTCTTTCGCTTTAACGGACCTGTTGATTTAAATTGTGATTCACACCTAATTTTTAAAAATTTTTAATGCAAACTTCGTCGCGCTTTGTGCACAAAATTAGGTTTTTCTTTCTTTTTGTTGTTTTTGTTATGCTGATGACGAATATCAAGCCAGTAATGATCATTGAATGATGACATTCACGAGAAGTACAGAGGCGCAGGATCTCGCGAAACAGCGGAAGGGGCACAAGGCATCATACACTGATAAAAATATACACGTTCGATTCATGTTTTTCGAAATATAGATATTTTTAACTGGGTGCTGCGGATAGAGCCGCTTTTCTGCGATCAAGCGAGCAGAGGGATATTTTGAAATCACTCACATAAACAAAATTATTTTGCAGTTACTTGGCTGTCAAACATTTCCCGCTCTTCGAATTTCTCTTTCCACGCTGCATGAGGGCGCACAAAGGCGCTAGACTCTACATGACTTTACGATTGTTTACATACATTCATGCTCCAATCAGCTGCTGAATCTCGTGAAATTTCGTAACGAGTGCTTTTTAGTTGCATTCCTACTAATTTTCCACTCAAAATATAATGTGAGAATATTTGTTACAAAGAATACAAAATTCAAACAAATTCTATTTTTATTTTCTCCCCAAATAATAACAATACTTCTCAATATTAGATCAGAAACGAACATAACCCCAATCTTCAATGTTTGGCTCCGGCACAATAGAAAATTTTGGCTTCAGTTTGACAACCAAATCGATTCTATCCGCACCACCCAGATTTTCAATAAGCTTACACCATGAAGTCTTGTGTACTACACATCGCTGAGATGTTCTTCCCGGATAAAAATGTACTATTGGTTCAATAGTGAAAACAATTGAATTACCATACAATGTACGGTATTATGCTTCCAGTTGAAAACCGAAGTGAGCTCTCGCGACGATTGAGTTTTGCCTTATTTTCTGATGTCGCAACTGCATCGCGACTAGTGCGCATCTATGTCACCGCCGTGCGCCATCTTGCGCACTAGTCGCGACACAGTTGCGACAAAAGAAAACGGGCGAAAATTCGATTGTCGCGAGAGCTTACTTCGGTTTTCAACTGGAAGTAGAATATACAATAGGATATATTGTTTATTGATAGTTACACAGATTGTATCCACACTGAGGATACAATACATCAACATATTTCTCTAATGTAACAATACTTGTAATTGTTTTTGAAACATTTTCGTACATGAGATTCATACATTGATAACTTTTGAAACGATTCTTTACATTGCATTTAAACTATATAACAATACTTGCCTCAAAGCGCCAAATATGTATTTTTTCCCTTTAAATTGCATTGTTGAACAGTAAAGCTGTCACAACTGAGAAATCAAAAATCGTATTGTTTTACTATACAAATACAATACAATCCAATGTATTTTGAACAGTTTTGATCGTATATTTCAACAATATATTAACCATATACTCTATTGTGTGACGAAAAAAATGTATGGAAAAATATCAGATTTTGTATTGTTACGATACTTAACAACCCGTACATTCTATTGCGAAAACTTCATTTACATTTGAGTGAATGGTTCATAACAATGCATTCTAATGTATTTCTATGGGTTCATTTACAATATAATCTATTGCCAATTTAATGTTATTAATAGTAGTGTTACAATAAATTGTATTGTTATACTACTGTATTTTTTATTCGGGTTCCCACACTCATTTCGAATGTCAATGTTTAAACCCTATTCCATACTTGTAACACCACGATATGATGTGGATACCACACGGAAGGCTAAGAATGCCTATTAATGGGTATTCTGGTATCCATTTTGAAGAAAAGCGGCATAACTCATTTAATGAGTATATCGCGTTTACTCATTAATGAGTACTTCCAACAAACTTCATTAAATGGGTATTTTGAACTCTTGGTATTTCTGTAGAAAATGGGTAAAAAACCCACATTTACATAAACAAAAAATTTGAGGTTAGAGCGTGGAAATCAAAAACAATTCAAAACAACCCCAAATTAATTTTTTTCTAAGAATGAAGATCTATATTTATCTATTCAAATCATAATTATAAATTAAACGAACATTTTAACATTTTTTGTTGTTAATTATCTTCGCACGGTTTGATTTTGGGATGTGACGGATCACTTCGAAACGAGCATCCTCGCGTGAAATCCCGAATCCCGTCCAAGCTGCTAAAGTTTACGTTACCGGATTTATCCATTTTTAAAATCAGAGAAAGTGCTATTATCACACCGATTTCCCCTCAGATTTTCCACTCTTTTATGTTATTCACCCAGCAGATCTCGTGATGAAGGAACAGCAGCAGCGGGAGGTTTTGGAATCTGAAAAAATCAGAATCGTGGTCACAATCAACCGGGAAAAATGTTCTTTTGACTTACCTTATCTTCTGTGAATATGGAGCACCTCGTGAAACACTTAATTGCCATCCTCCAAACAAATTTTCAAATTCAGAAAGGCAGGCAGACGTCTTTTTTTTCAGCTGTACAACTTGTAAAATTGAAAAGCAAAAATGTCGACTTCGCATTCCAAATATTGTAGTGCGTACCATTTACCCATTTTTAATTCTAACAATCGATCTTGTTAATGGGAGAAAAATACCCATTTTATGCTTTTGAAAAAATACCCATATTTTGACATCTCAGAACAATTTTAAAAAATGGGTGAATCAACCCCATATAATGGGTACTTTCAAGCTTCCGTGCAATGAACATCCATTACAAATACACGTTCGACCCATGTGTTTCAAAATGTGAATATTTCAATTCAATTTACACCATGAAATCTAATGTATCTCACATCACTGAGATGTTCTTCACAAACTAAGTTCAAATGATAATATTTATAGCAATTTTCATACTTCATACACCATAATCTCATATGCTTATGTTAAAAAAAATATGAATTGATTCAAACGAATTTGAGTAGCCATTCGAACAACCCTAAATGTCAGTATTTCAGTGAGAAAGCACATGTTTTGAGAAAAACTGTAACTATTTTGACCAAATCTACCGTATTGAACCATTGACGAATGTATTCGTCAATGGCTCAATGGTTACTTGGGTAGGTTTGTGCTTTTACTAACATTGCAACTAAATCGGTGAGTAAATAGAAATAGAGCCTAATAAGTGAATGAAGTAATGAAGTAAATAAGCTTCGCTCATGATCATTTATTTATATACTCGTTTAAGTTGAAAACCGGAATACGGGACTAGCGAAGTGGGATTTTTCTCGCAATCCGTACGTTAAACCTAACTTTGCTAGTGGTGCGCTAGTCTAATTAAGGCCTAATTAGACTAGCGCACTACTAGCGAAGTTAGGTTTAACGTAAGGAGTGCGAGAAAAATCCAACTTCGATAGTCCCCCATTTCGGTTTTCAACTTGACTAGCGATATATCTTCATAGGTATTGAACAAGCTTTGTCGCTACCCAGTCGGCAAAAAGCAAGTTGATGCAAACCATTACTGTGGCCAGAGTTTCCCAAAAGCAGCGAATAATGATCCGGCACCTTCCTCTAATGGTCTCTCCAAATCAACAACCACGGACCAATCAACAGGTAAGTTTCAATTATTAAAGAATCAAGCCGGTAGAAAAGATCTCTATTCTCTTCCATCAGTTATATGTACCAAGCTGCCACCAAGGATGCCACATTGCAGCTCGATTCAGCGAAACAGATATTCGGTATGCCAATGACGTAGGCACCCGCTGGTAGAAGCAACTATACTGTTGTTGGGCCTACATAAACTGACCCGCTACCTTGCCTGCTGCTGCTGCTGAATCGAATTGGCCCGAACCGACTCTTTAAACTCATGTTTCCTTTGTGCTGCTATTCATTAAATTGTTTGGCGACGGCGAAGACATTTGTTTGACATTGTCGAATTTGTTTTCATTTTATTTTATCCGTCCGGATTGCAATTTCCGTTGGAGGATCGAAAACCAATGAAAGATTGTATTTTTATATATGTACCATTGCTTTGTTGAAGTTATAGCAAAACAATCTTCTTTGAATTGGATTTTGATCCGATGGCGGAAATTGAGATCCGGGCAAGACAACATTAAATTTTTTTACGTGAAGAAAGTTCGGTTCGGAATTCCCGACTTCCGAATTCTAAGTTGGTGCTACGCTGACAATAAAGCCCCAAACGCAATACAACGGAACGGCGACGGAAACGGCAAATTTGACAGAAAATATCCAGGTTTTTACGCTAGCCATAAATCAACTATGGCAATTCAATTTTGACACTAGCTGTGTACAACGATTATGGCATAATTCTCGTTGCCTAGGAATCCTACAGAATTGTTTATGAAGCTAACATTTTCACCTGTTTATTTTGAAGCGTATCGTAGCGAGTCGTCCATAATTTGTTATTCACATTGCGATATATTTTAATTATTTTTATTGTTTTAGGTCTGTCAATTCCAGAGAACTATTTCGCTGTATATTATCATAGAGTTAAATACTCGGATTTCAAGATCAAGATATTGGGATCTCGGGTTCGATTGCAGCTAATTTGTCCTCATATCTCCAGCTGAGGACGCTGTTGTTAGGTACAGGTGGGCTGATTGATACAGAAAGCATAATTGCGTTCAAAAAATTAGACGGTTCCAGAAAGATGAGGATAAATAACGGTTAATTTTGTCAAAGCAGTTAAAAACCATTGCTTTCTGAGTAAATATGCCACCACTTTGAATGACGTCACTCTCGGAGGATTACACTTGATTTTTTGACCTGGTAGATTGTAACATTAACAAATTTTGTATCACCAGTAGAAAAACCTTCGGCTGCGGAATTTGGGTTTGTATATCTTATTACGAAGGCCAAAATATGGTTGTATATACAACAGACTGAGGATTCCAGCAATATTCGATAGCGAGAACCCACTGGACAAAATAATATATAATTCTACGACAAAATACAGCATTCGCAATTGATGATGACTGCCAAGGAATACGCCGCTGGCAGGGATATCATTAACAATGTCGGCTGGGATGGACTCGAGCACTAATCACTCCTGATCGTCCTTTGTCGCTTTGTCTGGCTGAAGAGTCTTTTGTTGGGAAAAAGCTGGCACAAAAATAAGTGGGCAATGTACCTGTTTCGACTGGTTATAACCATTTATGTGATTTAAGCTTGTTTGTCGATTATTTGTTTTACTAATTTTAGCCTAAAGACATAATTAGGGAATCTAACTTGGAATTAAATCTATTACAATTCTTATATGTATTGCATACACTGATAAAAAATAAATAGTAGAATTATCCACACAGTTCTGTTTAAGCTTACCATGCATGATAAAAGTTAACTCAACTTCAATATTGTTGAGATTTATGGATTTACCACATAATTGTCGACGTTACTATATTGTTTGACATTCTCGCAGTACTTCATCCCATAGTAAATTCAACTGTAGCTCTGGTACCATTCTGCTACTGTTATCTCTTCTATCAAAGTGTTTCACTTCGCCATTGGCATCGAGAACACCGATTTCGTCATAACGTAATCAATGAAAAATTCCATATTTTGATCAAATATACTTAATTAATTTTTAATGGCAAGAAGTGTATTATATGAAGAATACATTTTATTTAGGTAGGTACAATTTATTGAACTTCTGTAAAAGTGGATTGAGTTGAAAAACCGTTTTTTACATTTCCAGAAAGCGAGTCAAGCAGTCGAAAAAAAAAACTTTTTTTAAATGATATGGTGTTGTAAACAGAAGCCGGAGTGTTCCAAAATTGATTTCCGCACGAAATTTCGGCTACCTTAAATAACGAATTATGTGTGATAGTATCATTCAATATCGTTTGCGGCAACCGAATATGGACGGCAGCAGAACCATCAGAATTCAATCAATAACATCATTCTGGTGGAACTTTGAAAATTACAAATCCAAAACTAGTGTTGAACTTAATTTTAAAATTAAAAAAACACTTTAATAAAGAATTAAAAAAAAAAAAAAAAACAAATCCAAAATGGTCTTCCGCAGGGTGGCATGTCACTTTTGAACCATCGTTGGCGTGAAAATTGTTGCACTTTTATTTTAAACATACGCATCTCTCTACGAAAAAGAACCAACGCAACTTTTTATTTTAACCAATGGTTTTTTTAATTTCATTAATGGTTTTTCTTTCTGTGTATCTATGACGTTTTGGTATAATCAATAACAATCACACCTAGAATTTCATAACCTGTCTCTTTTACTCGCATTAGAAACATTTTTTCTTAAGATTAGTCGTGTGTGCTTTTCAATATTGTTACGATG
Source organism: Armigeres subalbatus (assembly GCF_024139115.2). Taxonomy (NCBI): domain Eukaryota; kingdom Metazoa; phylum Arthropoda; class Insecta; order Diptera; family Culicidae; genus Armigeres; species Armigeres subalbatus. The sequence goes on from NC_085140.1 coordinate 74,302,483, forward strand.
ATGAATAATAATCTGCAGCCAAGACGCATCATATTGCATGGAAAATACAAGAAAATGTTTCATGAGCTGTGGGGTTCTTAAATACAAACAAATCCGTCTATAATTAATTACTCAATGTATTATTTTCCTCCGTCATTTTCAATGCTTTCTCGCCCTTGATGCAGAGGCAGATGAAATTCTTCTGCTTTTTATCCCTTCCAAACAATACATCCATGCAGATCCGTGTTGCATCAGATGGTAAAGTAAGCGATCAACCTAAACAAAAAGCATCATACACAGCTCCAAGCGTTCAAGTCCGGAGTTAAATTAAATTAGCAAAAAAATTGAATCCCCAATAGACGAATCCAAGTAAAAATAAGAAGAAGACACACGACGGTGTTAACTTTGACAGATCCTACAGCTCAGCACGCAGAAAAATGTATTGTAGAAACAACAATATTCTAGCTAAATTCAACAATAAATATTGTTAGCTCAGGGCTAATAATATTTTATGTTTGAGTCAATCAAGAATATTGTTGTTTCTACAATCGATCATTCTATGTTATTGTCAGTTTGTTCAACAATAATATTGTTGAAATAACTGCCATTGTATTATCAAATCAAAGATTGTGGCCTGCTTTTTCGGCGCAGTCTCTCCTTTAATTCCGATTTCAATCCGTCGATTGAGGAAAGGCTTCAACAACTATTAAATTAAAATAAATAAACACCGCATGCAAACGTTCGATCAGTTTGTTATCCCCAGTGCATTCGTTTGCGTTGAATTTACATCTGCCCTGTTGAATATATCCGGCAACAGGCCATTCAGCAAAGCTCACAACTCATGAAAATGAATCGCCTGCTTTGATCGTAATTACAGCGGCACACTAGGAGTTAACTTTCTGAAATCAGTATGGCGAAAGGCATCTAAGGTTCGATTTCTCAAAATTAAGCACCTTCATCGAAAAAATATTTGGTAGGCGTAGTAGCGGACACCTTCCTACATAACCGGTACCAAATAGTTTTTCATGAAAAGTTCCTAATTTTGAGAAAACCCGCGTTAGATGTCTTTCGCCATACAAATTTCTTGCAGTTAACTTACGCTGGCGCATATACGATAGCGCCTGGAAGTGGAAGCGGCGAGTAGCAAATCAGCCACTGCCAATAATTCATTATTCAGCAGCGGCGATCACGTCAGCAACAGGCGGTTGGCCGTCTCAAAGTCCCTCAAAATTTCTGAAAGCACAGATTTTTCCTTCTTGGTACGATAGGCCTTTCCTAGGCTTCAGCACATCCCTGATGAATACATTCCTAATTTTCTGGTCTTCAATCAATCAAATCGCACGCCACCGTCCAAGTTTGTTGACCCAGTTCTGCAGCGTCAATTTTGGCACGATAACAATGTGCAGTCCTGGATTGCTTCGCAAGCTCTTCAAATAATCCAACAGGGAAATTGTCTACAGAATTCTGTTGATTCTATATTCGTACCGAAAAATTATAATCCGTTTCAGACCTCTGTTTGGTAGTCTCGTATCTCGCCAGCCTTGATATACGGCAGGGGACGCTTCAAAGTGGAACACGCCAACAGCTCCTCATCATCTCCCTGTTCCGTCGTTCGATGGAGATGAGTGCAATACAAATATATCTGCAAAGATAACAAAACGTGGTGGAATTAAATGGAAAGTACTAGACATATGAAATATTAAAAATTCAATTCAAACGTTATCTTTCTTTCATTCTCTAAAAAGCTAAGGATATAAGACCATTTGATTGAATTCAAATAATAAAGATTTTTTATGTAAGTATGAAAATTTAAAAAATCGTGCTTTGTAAAAATTTTGATAAGCTGGAGCTGCAAACTGTTGGATAATTTTAAAAAAATGTTTTCTCCTTATTAACGCAAAAAAAATAGAAATACAGTTTTTGCCGTGCAAATTTTCCAAACCATAAACTGTTGTGGAATTACAACCCCCCCTACGGCCCAATTTCTGAATACACCCTTGGCATTGCGTACAAAATACAAAAATCAAAACTACTCACTCTTCCGGGTCGCCACAGGAGCGAGTTGCTTCTCTCCCTAATCGGCTCCTTTCTTTGTTTGCCTTTCGCCATGGCTGGTGGGCTACTTGATGATCCTTTTGCCGGGGGCTGATAGCATAAAGTGGGAGAAAATCAAACCGCTTGATGGGGTCCGTTTCCTTGCCGTTTCCAGCGTAACATCGTAATCCGATTCTTTCGACAGCGACAAGGTAGCGTTGGAGTTGGACTCATTCTGAAAAAAACGCAAGCGTAAATTTCGTCAGCTCATATACACCGTTTTAAATTTCGCAAGACGGACGCAGATGCGTCTTTTCTTATGTCACCATTATGAGTCGAGGAATGGCTCATCACATTTAAATGTCTTAAATTAAATGGCCTTAAACTTACGGAGTTTCCGTTTGTATCCACCGTTGCAATGGGCTCGTCCTCCCTGTACATGGCTTAGCGTAGTTTACGTTTGTCATCACACCGAAAAATCACAAATTCACTAAGCAGACGATAGATTCGTGAGAGGCCACTTTGTAAACATAACTTCCACAAATTTCTTACTTGACAGATCGTCATTGGCTGCCAGATTTTTTATTTTTGTTGTCATGGTTGCCAGAAAGAATAAACATGAAAGTGATTTTGAATATTTTACTAATTTTGTTTTGATTGTTTTCACTGTGAAAACAACAATTTTACACTGGGATAAAAACATTCAAATTAAACATTTTGCATTCAATTCAAATATTATAGCACTCAAAAGTACCAAGATTCCCTTACTCTTAAAATGAAATGTAGAAAATGTAGAAATCCCAACTTTTTTTTGCTCTGTGTATAGAGCCGAAATAAAGTCGATTTCAACGGCTTAATGGTTACTTGGGTATGGTTCACATCAAGTTCCAAGCATTCTTAACGGAACTTTAAAGTTCACTTTTACGCTCCCACCATACAAAAAATTACTTAAAATGAGAGCTGATTAAGCCAAAATAGCCCTTCTTATCCGAACTTCTGGTTGCTTGGGATTAGAGGCCTGAATAAGAGAAACGCGGATAGAAAATATGATTCTGCCAACACTGCAGTCAATCTTCTTCATCGAAGACCAACACATGAAAAGGAAGAAATGGTTTATGTAGATAAAATCTCACAATCCGCTATTTAATATGTCCACATCACATAACAATAGAATCCAATAAACAATGCATTTTTATTTCATTATCTATAAATTACTTTCATATTTTATTGCAAACTAATGTTAAATTCATTAAAATTTGTTTATTCAAAAATGGTATAAAATCGAATTTAGCCGTTTTCAGTATTTGAGCCAACATATTGGCTGCTTGACAGGTCTCCTGCTCGATTGGCTGCTGTTTTTTGACGGTTCGATTGGCGGCACATACCTATCCGCGTTTCTCTTATTCAGGCCTCTACTTGGGATATGTGTTCGGCAACACTGTTCATGTGATGATTCCTGTTGAGATGGTGATAGCCTGACAGCTCAGTCTTGTTTACCCGCAGCGACGGACGGACGCGATCCTACAGTATGCAAATATGACATGAAGATTATTTACAGTGAAATGAAATGTATGTTTCTGTACATAATGAAAGATATAAATTATATGAAATAAAAAGGATAATTACTTTTTTTTATAGTCAAAATTTTTGTGTGCCACACGTAATGAATATGATTGGATTTTTGCAGGGGGGTAATATGCGGTGCATCGCGCCTCCTCTGCATGTAGTATGAAGCAAATGTAAAAAAACAATCCCACAATTTTTTCGTTAGTTAGCAGTAGTGTAGGTTAACCAATATCCTACAAGATTCCAGTTCGAAAAATGTTACACTTGCCAAGCGGGGTGGCCCAGGGTGGCCCGCCTTTCCCAAGCGGTGAGGCCCGGATAATACATCTTAGGTAGGCTTGATTTGTTCGTTGATGACAGGCTTACTCCCCCCCTGGATTTTTGTCAGTGTATGCATTGAGATTCTCACGTCTGAATGTGTGAGTGGCGATAAAAGGAAGACAAACACTCCTAGATGGTGCTACTCAGCAAAGTTTGGGTAAAAATGAGTATATTTCCATATATTTTTTGACTCTTTCGCAACCATTGTGATGAGTTGATCAATTTTGAGGTTATGAGCAGAAGGAAAACAAACATGTATTTACACATGCCGAATTGCACATCAGTGTGCGAGCATTAAACGTCACTCATCTCTATAGAGGCATGTGTACCCGGATAAAAATTTACAGTACCTCGTATGGCATAATCCATTGGAGTACAATAGATTGTATGGTAAACAAAATAATCTATTGTACGTTTATTGTAGTTTTTTCACGGTCATAAAAATCTTTTATTGTGCTTACTTTAAATGCACAATAAATTTAACTGTTACCAATACATTCTATCTTGTTTTTATTGTTCGCTTATGTTTTGTATTGCTCATTCCAAAACTAAATATATTATACAAGTATTCTAACTGGGTGATCAGAAAATCCGTCGTGAAGAAAAAAATATATAATTTTTAAACATTTAATTTGTTTATTGTATTAATGAAATGACAATTGAATACAATATAGTAACAAAAGGTTTAATTATTAAATGAAAAAAAAAAGTTTTATCAATTTTTAAATAAATACTTTTTATTTCAGGTCTTTAAATATTCATGTTTTGACCAGGTTGAAATAAAAATATAAAAAGGAACAAAAACTTTTGCATACACTACTAAAAATCCACACATATTTATTGGCAAAAATCCATAGATTTAACTTATGATGTATATCAGTGCACACATAAACCATTCTCCACGCGAACTACTAATAAAATATATGTCCAAATAAGCTTTATATGTGGTCTCGTATTAGCAATTATTTAATTTATGTGTGGTTCTATATCGATTATATTAGGGTGGAGCTATCGCAAAAATTTATAACGGCGACACATATATCTTATATAGATATTTTTGGCAGTGTATTATTTTACTCGAAGATTGGCTGGATTTATTTGAGCGTGTACGTTTTGTTTATGATTAGTGCACTGTTAGATGACTTTACCCATTAATGGGTACTGTGTTATTGTTGATATTATTCCCACCGTGAAAAATTCACCCATTTTCTTGAAAAAGTGCCACTACCCATTTTAATGAGTAGTGGCGCTTTTTAAAGAAAATGGGTGAATTTTTCACGGTGGGAATAATATCAACAATAACACAGTACCCATTAATGGGTAAAGTCATCTAACCGTGTGGAATGAAAAAATGAAACTGATGTTGTGGTGCAGGAAGTGTCCCTTCATAACGGATTCTAGAAGTGGGCAAGCGACGGATCATAGGCTGCTGTATCGTGGTGAGTATCTATAATGTTAACATCATAATACCGGATGATTTTGATGCGAAAGAACTTTTTAAAGTATCTTTAGGAAGGGGTTCTTAATTTCCACCGCTGAAGCAGTTCGGAACATTTTTGTTAACATGTATCCTTGTTCCTTTTCAGGAGAAGTTTATGGTAAGACCACGTAAGACAGAATATCGTTCGGCAGCTATTATTGGCTTATCTTACCAATTAGATACAACAATAGCTGATACAGGTAACTTTTCTTTTTTTCTCGAAGTACTTTTTGTAAGGAACTGGCATGCTTTTATAATTTACATTTTTTACAGGTTCACATATAACCTGATGTGTTAGAGACAACGACTAACTTCGATTCACCCACTCAAGAAAAAACAAGTCGTATATAAGTCTTATAGGAGACATATCAAACTCCCTTTCCTGGTGGCTGAAATTACAGCGTGCTCAGCGAGTATAGCGAGGTGCATCATCGGCGCATTTGATTTTAACGTTAATGCTACGTTTTGACAGGGCAAGTGAGTTGAACAACTCAGTTGAATTCAATTGACTTGCCAAAAGTTGAACATGTTCAACTTTCTTTTCGTTCAAGTGAATTGAATTAAGGTGTTTACACGTTCAGTTCGCGTTCGATTCAAGCGACTTGCTCAATTCACTTGCCTTGTCTAAACGTAGCATAATGCATCAGTGACTAAGCAACAGCAAAGCGCCAAACAACAATACTAACACATTAAATTTTGGATTGTATGAAAACTAATTTGAAATCGATCAAAAACTGAATTAAAACAAAATTTAAATTGAATACAAATTTAATTGAAATATAATTAAAATGAATTGGAATTAAATTCAAATTCAAATTATTGTTGAATCACATTGAATTGAAATTAAAGTTAAATTGAGATCAAACTGATTGAACATTAAGCTTATATTAAAATAAAATTAAATTGAAATCATATCGATAAAATAAATTGTAGGACATAAAGTTGAATTGTATTTCTATTGAAATATTAGAGTAAAATGTATTCTAAATCCTATTATATTTATACTGTAAAACAATAAAAAAAAAATGAGAGAATACATTCAACATACATTATTTTTTATTGTTTTGTCCCTCTAAATCGTCCCATTGGAGAACCGTTGAATCAATTGTTTTGTTCTGAAAAATGTATGGAAAATTTTCGATTTTTTTATTGTAAAGATACATAACAACCCCCCTTTTTTATTGTAAAAGTCCCATTTACAATTAATTTTATCGTGGAAAACCATTATTTTCTATGTGATTCAATTGTTAAAATTCCATTATATTCAATGGTAAATCCTTTGTTTTAGATGGTGTTGTTACAGTAAAATTTATGATATTTTAATTATATTTTTTATCCGGGTATGGCATATATGGCATATATGGCAACTCAGACTATCCCACTTTTTCTGGACGCTAATGTTATTTTTGTTTATATGTGCTCCATGTTAGCTCAAATCATGCTTTGATTCATTCGTCTTCTTCAGACGCCAAACTACGCGTCGTTAAGCCTTCTTTCGTCTGTTTTGGAAGAGGGCAAATATCTGCACAGGTAAACAAAAATATTTTCCCGAATTTTGGTTTACATTTTTCTTACGATAAATCTTGTGCTCAGTGGAAAATCCTTTGAATTCCAACAATTCGAATTGTTCAAAAAGGATTAAAAAGCCAACCAATGATGTCGATGGAAGTGGATACAGGTTTCGTGGTGAACGATTCCAGTGTGCTCCTGCCGGGCGGTGGCTTCACCAAAGCCTACTCCAACAATTTGCCGAGCGTCGGAAGCGAAATGATTTGGAACTACGTGGTCCATCTGATGCGGTCGTCCAGCGAGAATCCGGATTTGGTGAAAATTCTGTAAGTACACAACCGATCGCCCATCCCGTCGAATTGCAACGAACTTTTCGGTGTCAATCGCAAGATGTCAATCCAAAAAAGTGACATTACCAGATTGACGGAGGATTCGAAAGTGATGTCCGAGGTGCCACTTTTTTTTGGACAGGCGGTGACAGCTTGCGGGCAGCAGGGACCATGTCCAAGGGCTTGACGACCCCTCCCCAGCCGTCTGTGAGTCAGGGGGTTCTGCCTAGGAGGTGGTGGGGTTAACAGGGGGCGCTGTTAATTCCCTCCCAAAAACCACATATCCGCAAGCAAACCTTATCAAGCGACCGTGTGCCGCTTAAAGCATACAAGCCCCTAACCCTGAATCCCAAGGTGTCAGGCGACCCGTGCCGAAGGGATGAATGGCCTGGGGGGTGAAACAATTAGCCAGGTCGTTAACGGAGCCTGTGGAGGTTCCACAGAGTGAGGGCTGCTTCGGCGGCAAGCGGGTGGCAGTGGGTGGTACCCACACACCCCAAGTGGTGCACATGTGGTGCAAGTGAATGGAAGTTGGGGGTATTACTCGTAATACCCCCACAGAATGAGGACCGAGTGTATGGGTGAGCACACAAGTAAGTCTCGCATGGTACGCATGGTCGGTAGTGTTAGAATGACTGAAGTCTGGTGAGGCCTGGCAGGAGTGTCGGGGGCAGATACCTCTGCGGCACCTCAGAAGTAGGGGACACGAAAGTCTCGCTGCGTCTGGCAGGAGTGTCGGGGGGTTGATGCTTCTGCGGCACCTCAGAAATCGGAGACATGTAAGGTAGTGGTGTGACCCCGTCCCAGGATGGGGAGACCACCACATTGGCTGAGGACTACCTGGGCCTCGAAACGTCAATGGGTGGGTGCTACCGGCATAGTACCTTATGGAGTCCTATTGACAGTATCAAAGCCCGGGTAGGTGAGTGTTAGGCACGCTTGACGTGCCGGGTGTTCCACGCCCAAACGATGCACAGGAGGTGCACAGAGTGGATAAAAAATGGGAGATGGGGGTATTACAACCCCCACTGAGTGAGTGACTGAATGTCAAAGAGAGTGGTGCACAAGTGGTGCAAGCGATTGGGACTGAATGTATGAGCGAGCACACAAGTTAGACTCGCATGGTACGTATGGTCAGAGTGGCTGCTTAGGCAGTAGTGTGATCCGGCTGTCAGGGACGGAATGAGTGAAGTCTCGCTAGGCCTGGCAGGGAGTGTCGGGGGGCAGATACCTCTGCGGCACCTCAGAAGTAGGGGACACGAAAGTCTCTGCTACGACTGGCAGGAGTGTCGGGGGGTTGATGCCTCTGCGGCACCTCAGAAATAGGAGACATGAAAGGGTCTGCCTCGTAGCTGAGGTAGGAGCGGCATAGGAGCCACCAACCTAGGGTCGCCTCCGGCTTGGTAGACAAGTGGTGCCACCCTGTTGCAGGATGGGGTGAACACCACACTGAGTGAGGACTGCCTATGCTGTGAGATGGCGGCATGGGGTACCCCCTGCAAGGTACCCGTTGTACCCTTGCAGTCATTCAAGCGGCATAGGTAGGTGAGTGTTGGGGCACATGTGGTGCCAGTGTGTCTTGTGCAAATGTGTTGCATGGGGAGTGTCGAAGAGTTGAGGCGCATACGTGCACTTGTGTACGTCATGGAGGGGGCGCAATGCCCAATAGTCATCCCCCGAAGTATTGCTTAATTGCGGGCCGGGGGAATGACTGGAGAGGAAGGAGTTGGTTTTAGTGGGTCGGGAGTGGTGATCCCATCCCCACACTACCTGGGTTCGCCTCCCCAGGTGTCTGTTTGCAGATTTCCATTACCTTCGTTAAAAAAAAAAAAAAAAAAAAAAAAAAAAAAAAAGGCGGTGACAGCTTGGGAAGTCAAATCCCATTTTGGCACGGGTTGTGATGATTTAACATAAATAATTGGTTGGAAAATAGAAGTTCTATTTTGTGTGATGTATACACGTCGGAATCGGGCATTTGGGGTACGTAGAAACAGTTATATATGAGGACACTTCAAAAGATTCGATCTAATTCCAATTTTACGAGGGTCGGACATGGCCTTTGTAATTGTTCCACGTAAATCTGACAGTTACAAAACTAAATTAATAAAGGGATAATGTATAAAATAAGACATCATTCTTAGTGTAGTATAAAAATAATAATATAATGTATAACAATAAGAATGATGTACTTAGTAGATTCAAAAGTCTTAGGGCCGATTTCATCAACTCTGAAGAAGCCACCCCTTGAGAGTTGAGCGGAGGTGAAGAAATTTATCATAAAGGTAACATAAATTACGGATCAAACATCATCATGGACTTATTGGTTACTTACATAGCAGGGCTGTCAATGAGTTTTGTATTTAATTCTTGACTTACCATGTAAAATGATTGTCCCTTCGGATTGCTTCATTCTGATCTTTGACATGAGCATAACTTTTATCAGGTGTCATTCGGGTATTTTAATAACGTTTATTTTATTGGACCCTCCTTAGCCGTGCGGTAAGACGCGCGGCTACAAAGCAAGACCATGCTGAGGGTGGCTGGGTTCGATTCCCGGTGCCGGTCTAGGCAATTTTCGGATTGGAAAATGTCTCGACTTCCCTGAGCATAAAAGTATCATCGTGTTAGCCTCATGATATACGAATGCAAAAATGGTAACTTGGCTTAGAAACCTCGCAGTTAATAACTGTGGAAGTGCTCAATGAACACTAAGCTGCGAGGCGGCTCTGTCCCTGTGTGGGGATGTAATGCCAATAAGAAGAAGAAGAAGAATAACGTTTATTTAATAATTGTTTATTTTCTTTTTCCTATTTTGTAGGCAAGCCGTTGGTTCCAGCAAGCCGGATTTCAACGATGATGCCATCTGCTACGTTCATCTGAAGCGAGATGATCGGGTTTGCGTTGTCAAGGGGCAGCTCACCGTTGGATCCGAAGGTGGTGACGTCAAAGTCTATCAGTTAACCACGACGGTGGATGAAAACGAGGACCGGATTGTGTCGGTGGAATGCAGCGAGTGTATGGAAAGTGGCGACTGCCGACACGCCATTAGCTTTATCACCTGGTTGCACCGGAAGAGCGAAGGGGATGAGAGTAGCGAAGTTGTGTGCTACTTCCGAGGTCCATTGTCGGCCGACCTGGAAAGCATTCCACCGAAACCACCGGTAAACAAGACAAAGTCGAAGAATTTCATTCGGGAGATTGTACGCATCCTACAGACTGAGGACATTGACTGTCCACTGCGGTGGAATTTTTCCGCGGCACACAAAAAGTTTGCAAATCTGTCCATTCACGAGATGATCTTGACGGCAGTGAAGAACAAATATGACACAGCTCAGTTCTTCGAGCATGCCCACCAGGTCATAACGGCGTCGCAAGGCGCACTAGCGGATAAGACTAAATTCACACCGAAATGCAATCCGTGGTACCTGGAGTTGCGCTACGCTCGCATAACCAGTGCGAAAGTGTCCGACTGTATCAATCTCAATGTAACTCAATCGGTTCTGTACGAAACCATCCTCGGCTGTCACAAGGAAATCGACCCCAACGTCCAGCGAAAGAAGCTCGCAGTTCGCCAGAGGTTGGAAAAGTACACTAAGACAAAGTACGAAAACTGTAAAATTATCCTCAACCCCAACTATCCCATAATCTTTGACGTCCCGGATGGTATCTGCCAGTCACACGTGATTGAAATCAAGTGCCCCAAAACGCGCGATCACATGCAAAAGTACGTCACCGAGAATGGGTCCATCTGCGAAAAGTACTACATGGAGATCCAAATCCACATGTACATGCACGGCAAGACGGCCGGAGTGGTGTGTGTGGCCGATCCAGACTTCGAGAACAACAACGAAATCTACATGCATTCGTTTAACCTTAACAGAAACTTCGCCGTCAACAAGCTGAACAAGGCAATGGACTACTGGAAAAACATTGTCTACCCGGAACTGATCAACAGCTGGACGGAGTAAGGGTCTGTCTCAATTGGATAATTAAACTGAAATTAAACTTAAAAGTGACATTTCAATAATTATCGAATAACCCTGCTCGCAGAGCAAGATTACTTTTGACAGATATCGAATCATTTTCCATCGATGTCCTATTGGAATTGCTGGGTAGCACCAGCCATTCTTATAACGGGGTGATTTTTTAATTTTCGAACTGTCACTTTTAAGTTTAATTCTCCAAATGAGACAGACCCTAAGTTTGCACTCATGACAGGTAGGTTGTTGGACTGGTTCTTTCAAAATAGATAAGCCACTTTTCTCGTCGACAAATACATATTTTAATCTGAATCGCGTTGAACTTCAGTGTCAGTTTTCTCCTAAACCACGCGCTCCTTTATTCGATAAGGACAATAAATACCTTTGATGATGCTAACACTCCCTGGTTCAGTATGTCCGGAAGGGGGGCTGACCAAGAGGAGCGGCTCTGATATGCAGCAAACAAAAATAAAATGGCAACCTAATAGACACACAGTTTCGAAATTTATTTCGATGACAATTCTGGGCAAACTTTGGCCTTAGTAGCTGCAATCGTCTAATTTATGCGATGAACCTTCGTTGTGGGCAGTGAATGTTTCGTTGTACTCAAAGGGGTCACTTAGTGGGAATCCTCTCGGAAGCACATGTTTGGTAAAAATCTGTAAATAGATATACGCGTAAGTTTCTTTGAACTGAATTACATTTATGAATTGAATACTCTAAATAAAAAAACATATTGATTAAATATCAATCATAAGTAGATTTGTATACCATCACGTAGAACATTAAAACAACGAGGAAGAAGCGTTCTGTGCATCGCTGGAGCACAATGAATGCTCACCGGGGGACGTCGAAGTCGTCATCGGCGACACGAACGCTTTAGTAGCAAAGGAGCATTGGCGTAAATAAGGGGGGGCCAGGGGGGCCTGGCCCCCTCCAGGCCTACTTGTGGCCCCCCCCAGAAAATTTTGAAAAGTAATTCCAACTTAGTCAGTTTTTATTTTATTTACATATTTCCTACATATTTATTAATTTTGATTATGAATTCTATAAACATATTTTTTGTTGCGTTATCACATCTATGACCATTTGTTCAGCAAAGCATCGAAATATTTAAGTTGGACCCCCGGGAACATTTTCTCGATTTTTAGGTTAAAATCAATTCCGTTTCTAATTCGGTTGCTAGCTTAAAATAATAAATTTGTTCTGCATTTGTTTGACTAGTATCCTGGTCGCAGAAACATAAAAACATAATTGTATTAAGATATAAATATTTCTGTTCTATTAAACTACCATCCGCTTCAAAAAAGACTGAAGCAACTACATCAAAATGAGCACATGTACACAAATCCGGTCAATGAAATTTCGAACGACCATTATTCTTTCGAAAACCTTCGAGTTAATCGCAAGGTGTGCCGCAAAACAGTTGATCAAATTCCTATTAGGCTTTTTGCTCTCGCTATATAATTCTGGCACAGAAAGATATAAAATTATAAAACTTAAGAATCTTTGTTACAATGACAGAAAAATCAACAACGCATTCCATTGAAAGTATTAGAACAAAACTTAGGCAACCTTCGCACTCACAACAGAGATTAAAGCATTAAAGAAATATTTTTATAATCCTCAAAAGATCTTGTTCCATTTAATTTTTTGGCGATTTCATAAGGATCATCGGAAAACTCTTTTGTGCCTGCTTTAGTTAGAATTTGTTTTTCAGGATAAAAAAAAAGAATTGGAAACCAGTTCGTATCAGAAAACATTTCTTTTGCAGCACAATTCAGATCGATTTGGTTGCTTCTCAAGTCTCTTTGATTTTTGCAGAGAAATCTCTCACCTATTCTGAAAACCATAATGAAGCCTCTTCCTAACGTCAGTAACTACAAAAACCCTATGTTATTCTGGAATTTGATTTATGACTCATGGAATTTATGACTCATAAAAAACACTTCAGGATTCCAAATTTGTGTTCATCGGTACTTAACTATTTCAGCACATAGCATACATTTTGGAATTGCATGAATACTTAAATTGATTATGACAAAATTTCGTGGAATTTATTCCACATCTAAAGAGTTTCAAAAATTTCAAGTTTCAAAAAAATCGAGATCTTTGAAGATGCTTGAAAACTTTCAGAAATATACTCATATCGAATTTCATTTATAGATAATTCGAAGAAGATTCTTGAATCTTAGATTACACACTTATCCGCATTTAGTAACATGGAGGAATCACAGCATCATTGGAAATCAATTGTATTATTCGCGATTTTTTTTTATGTTAGTTCTAGGACGAATGAGCGATAAACTTAGTCAAACAATTTCTATTGCAATTCATGCGCACAGCGCTTTAAATCGCCTCTGAAAATTACATCCCACCAGCTGGTGCCATGGCCCCCCCTAGACCGAGACTCTAGTTACGCCTATGCAAAGGAGGAATTGTATAGACCGGTCATCGGATTAAATAATCTGCATACCGTATCGAATGACAACGGCCAACGATGCATAAACTTTGAAGCCTCCCGCGGAATGGTAGTCCGAAACACTTTCTTCCCCCGCAAAAATATCCACAACGCCACCTAACCAAGAAGCGGAAATCCAAATCGACCACCTTCTAATCGACGGTAAATTTTCTCTGTCATCACGAACGTCCGCACTTACCGCAGGGCGAATATAGAATCAGAGCACTACCTCTTTGCAGTATGCTTGCGCTCAAAACTCTGGACAGTGTACAACACGCGTCGAAGTCGAACGTCACCGTGGCTGAAGATTGGGTGCCTACAAGAGCTGTGGAACGGAAGAGCAGCTAGGCGCAGATTCTCTTGAAGATGGCTGGAGAGATATTGGATACGCCATTGGTAGCACCGCAACCACTGCACTTGGCACTGTGCCAAGTGTAGAGCAACTGTACCGCTCTAATAACACACAAAAGTTCTGTGACAAGTGGCCCTGCCACAGATTGACCTGTGTGAGGACATAAACGGGATTCTTCTTACGAATGAGTGTGAGATGATCCAGGCATGGCGGCAGCACTATGAAAAGCACAATATTCACAAAATGGAACCGAATCTGAGACGGCATACTTATCAGGTATAGCTCTTTAAACATGGAGGATCCGCTACCGTGGAGGTACCATATTTGACGCAGTTAAACATTTTTTAAAAAGAATCATTATTTAAAAAATAATTGCAAAATGGATTTGCTTAATATTCTGCATAATGAGCGTTTTACTATTATAGAATGTGTACAAATAATGAATCTTCGAAATATAAGTTTATTTCTTAGTTTTATAATCTGTTTTTGAGTGGTACTACAGGTGCTCAATTTGACGCCCTAATTTTACAATGTTCCTTATTTGACGCAAAGTTGTTCCTAATTTGACGCACTTTGAAACTATGTTAGGACTCAATCAATTGACCGCTTTATTTTTTTAGAACTTTGTACGATATAAAAAACAAGTTTTTTTTATATCTTTATCGAAGAGACTTCCAGCCCAAGGCAATAACAAATTAATTCATTATACCGTGACCTTCCCTAATTCCGCGCATTGCCTAATATCGTGGATTTTATCCAAATTGATGAATATAGAGGTACTGTCTGTCATACACATCACATTATTTGGTGAAACGCACAAATATATAACAGAAAATGTTGGCAAATTATTATTGTGGGTATTTGTGACGTAAATTTGGCGCGAAAAAATAAATGGGAAAATGTATGGCTCGACCAGCCAAAATTTTCATCCTGTTAGCAAAACGCTTAAAATTATGGTTATATTTCTAAGTCTTGTCTGTTGTTCCCCATTACGAATGTCTTCCTCTTGTTGTCCATTTCAATGTCTGTCGTTAACCCCTTCCGTAAGTCTTCCTCTCGTTGTTGTCTCCCAAAAAAAGTTTTTTTTATCCCGTTACAGATGCGAAACATCGCGAAGAATGTCAACTTTGTGAGCATTAGCATCGTAGTTACTTATGATGATGATGATGATACTACCATCTATTGTGGCAAGGCACCTGCCGATAGTATTTATTTATTGATTTATTGTGTGATTTCATCAACAGACTACAATTAGCCCTAATGATGTATGTAAATACTAATTAATACTAAAAAACGCACATAGTCAAAAAAATATAACATAGTAGCATTGTCAAGATAAAAAAATTAAAACAAATAAAATGCAGCCTTATCACATACAATCAACGAAAAAATTCAGAAAATCTACGACGAAGAACATTCCGCGTCAAGTTGAAGTCGAACATGGAAGAAACTCTATTAAACGTTCGCTGGAGGCCGTAGATTGCAGTTTCTGCACCGTAGATAGTGCGACGAAAGGGGAGCCTCAGCATCGAATTGTTCCGTAGCGGTCTTGGTTGAACGTTTATGTTCACTTGTTGTAAAATTCTTTCGCAATCTATTCTTCCTTGAAGCACATCAGCTACACATAGGGCTCTGCCCACATCCCGGCGGATACGCAGTGGCTCTAAGGCAATCAAGCGACAGCGCTCTTCGTAACTAGGAAGATGCAGCGGGTCTCTCAGTTTAGTCTTCAGAAGCGAAAACCGCAGGAAACGCCGTTGAATAGATTCAATACGTTCTACGCCGTTGTTGTAATACGGGCTCCATACTGACGAACAATACTCTAGTGTAGAGCGCACCAAAGAACAGTACGGCGATTTCAGACAATAGACGTTCGTAAAATTTTTCGCCGTTTTCATGACAAAGCCCAGGGTTCTAGACGCTTTGTCGACAACGTATGAAAGGTGGTGTGAAAATGTCAGTTTTGAGTCTAAAACCACACCCAAATCCTTCACGTGATTCACTCGTTCGAGTGTAGTTCCCAGCAAATGGTAATTGAAGATAATCGGCTCTTTTTGCGGGAAAATGTGATAGCGGAACATTTTGTCGGATTAACAACCATCCGGTTCCTAGTGCACCAATCAGCGAAAGCATTGATTTGATCTTGGAGAGTATGGTAATCAGTAACCGAGCAGATACGTAGGAATATCTTGAGATCATCTGCAAATGATAATTGTGGACCCTTAACAGCGTGATGGACATCATTGAAGTACATGATAAAAATCAGCGGTTTTAAATGGCTGCCTTGTGGTATACCTGACGTTGCACGAAAGTACGTTGATCGGTTGTCGCCTAATGCGACCGTTAGTTGGCGATCAGTAAGATACGAGCGAAACCATTTCAAAATCGGTCCAGTTTTGCGATCGCGATGTCATGATTCAGCTTATCGAACGCAGCAGAAAGGTCTGTGTAGATCACATCCGTTTGGGCCCGAGTGTTCATACTTTCCGTGATGTACGAGGTTAGACACAGTAAATTCGTAGTTGTGGAGCGCCCAGTTACAAAGCCATGCTGGTCTGTGTTGATGTGTTGCTTGCAGTGTGCACTGACGTAATCAATGATAACAAGTTCAAATAGCTTCGATACGGCGCATAACGATGTAATTCCCCTGTAGTTATTAACATCGCGCTTGTTACCCTTTTTATATACAGGGAACATTTCGGCTATTTTCCAACAGGAAGGGATAGCACTAGCCATATCTGACAAACGATTTGATCATGATTATGTTATTGTTTGTATTTCTTCAAACTCCTGTATGAAGGGCCAAAAATGGGTGGGGTGGTTCCATAAGCAGAAACACTTATGCGAATCCACGGGATGTATAGAGAATCTCCTTCCAGAAGAAAGTTCGTACATACAATAATATAATCTAGCCTTCGTTTCCCATTCATTCATTTATTTAGTTAACATCTAAACAGATAACACTGAATCAACAATTTGACGCCACAATACACGGTTCGAGGCCGCATCTCTCCATCCTCGGATACGCCCCACGCTCGCCAAGTCGTTCTGCACCTGGTCTGCCCATCTCGCTCGCTGCGCTCCACGCCGCCTCGTACCTGCCGGATCGGAAGCGAACACCATCTTTGCAGGGTTGCTGTCCGGCATTCTTGCAACATGTCCTGCCCATCGTACCCTTCCGGCTTTAGCTACCTTCTGGATACTGGGTTCGCCGTAGAGTTGGGCGAGCTCATGGTTCATTCTTCGCCGCCACACACCGTCTTCTTGCACACCGCCAAAGATCAAAATTAAGTTATTCTATACATTTTTGCATGAAAGTTCCTTAAATTTAAGTCCAGTGCACAGGTAGATTGAGGTTAGGGAAACGCCACTGTCAAAACTTGTGTTACCGCTCCGTCGATATCAAAAGTTTCGGTATCAATCAATATCTTGAACCTCTTCCTATCATGCACTTCGTCTTAGACGTGTTTATGACTAGTCCGATCCGCTTAGCAACCCTCTTCAGTCTGATGTAGGCTTCCTCCATCTTCTTAAAGTAACGTGCCACAATATCTATGTCGTCGGCGAAACCAAATAGCTGGACGGACTTATTGAAAATTGCACCACTCGTGTTAATCCCTGCTCTTCGTATTACCCCTTCCAAAGCGATGTTGAATAGCAGACACGGAAGACCATCACCTTGCCGTAACCCTCTGCGCGTTTCGAAGGGTCTCGAGAATGCCCCTGAAACTCGAACTACGGACATCACCCGATCCATCGTCGCTTTGATCAACCGTGTCAGGTTATCCGGAAATCTATTTTGGTGCCTTAGCTGCCATAGCTGGTCCCGATCGATTATATCATATGCGGCTTTGAAGTTGATGAATAGATGATGCGTGGGCACGTTGTATTCACGGCATATCTGCAGTATTTGGCGAATGGCGAACACCTGGATCGTGGTAGGGCGTTCGCCCATAAAACCCGCCTAGTACTGCCCCACGAACTCTCTTGCAATTGGTGCTAGTCGACGGCATAAAATTTGCAGCGTTCAGCAATGTGATTGCGCGGTAGTTTCTACAATCCAGCTTATCGTTCTTTTTGTAGATGGGACACACGACACCTTCCATCCACACCTGCGGCAAAACTTCCTCCTCCCAAATCTCGGTAATAGCCCAGTGAAGCGCTCTAGCCAGTGCCTCACTACCGTGTTCAAATAGCTCTCTTGGTAGTTGGTCAACCCCAGGGGCTTTGTTGTTCTTCAGCCGGCCAATCTCCTCCTGGATTTCCTGGAGATCCGGAGCCAGTAAAATTATGTCCTGCGCGCGTTCTCCCAGGTCCATCACCATACCGCCATCTTCGTCTGCCACATCACCATTCAGGTGTTCTTCATAGTGCTGCCGCCACCTTTAGATCACCTCACGCTCGTTCGTAAGAAGGTTCCCGTTTATGTCCTTACACATATCAGGCTGTGGCACGTGGCCCTTACGTGAACGGTTCAACTTCTCATAGAACTTTCGTGTGTTATTAGCGCAGTACATCTGCTCCGTCTCTTCACAGTCTCGATCTTCCTCGATGGTACTTTTACCTCCGGAAAATCGGGTTTTGTCTGTTCTGCGCCCGTTTGTATCGTGCCTCGTTTGCCCTCGTGCGGTATTGCAGCAATCTCGCCCATGCTACATTATTCTCCTCAACTAACTGCTCACATTTGCCGTCATACCAGTCGTTTATCTGATCCGTGGGCACCGTGCCTAGTGCAGCGGTTCAAATCGCGGATCGAATATCTCTCCAGCCATCTTCAAGAGACGTTGCGCCTAGCTGCTCTTCCGTTGGGAGTGCCACTTCCATCTGCTGCGCGTATCCTTGGGCTATTCAACCGTCTTGTAGCCGCCCTATATTAAGCCCCGTTCGATTACGACGCGTGTTGTACACCGTCGAGAGTTTTGAGCGCAGGCATACTGCCACGAGGTAGTGGTCGGATTCAGTATTCAGTATCCGCGGTAAGTGCGGACGTTCGTGATATCGGAGAAGAATTTACCGTCGATTAGAACGTGGTCGATTTAGTTTTCTGTTTCTAGGTTAGGTGATCTCCATGTGGCCCAGTGGATATTTTTACGGTGAAGAAGGTGCTTCGGACTACCATTCCGCGGGAGGCTGCAAAGTTTATGCATCGTTGGCCGTTGTCGTTCGATACGGTATGCAGACTATCCGGTCCGATGACCGGTCTATACATTTCCTCCCTTTCTACCTGAGCGTTCATGTCACCGATGACGATTTTGACGTCCCGCAGTGGGCATCCAACGTATGTCTGCTCCAGCTGCGCATAAAACGCTTCTTTCTCGTCGGTTCCCAGTTCGTTGGCGGTGCCACAGCTTTAGTAGAAGGTAGTCGCTCGATGCCCGCTCGATGCCCGGTCTTCCCGCGAAGACCACTGCGACGAAAAGGGACTAGAACGGAGGAGATTTGAACGCTCAGGTTGGCCAAGAGCAGACATCATGCACGCGTACAAAAAAGGATGAGATTGAGCAACGACTGCTACGCGCAAATAAAATTTAGCGCACGCGAGTCTCACGAAGCTTGTGTACCTCACATTAACATTGGTGAGTCGCATTGAGAAACAATGTTCGGTACCGACGACCGCCGCGGTACGACATAGAGCGACTGAACCAACCTGATGTCGCCACTGCATACGCGCAGCATCTCGAGGCAGCGTTGCCGGAAGAGGGTGAGCTCGATGGGGCCCCTCTTGAGGACTGCTGGAATACAGTCAAAGCAGCCATTAAGGTCACTCCTGACGGAATCCAAGATTAAAAGTGCTCGCGTTTTCGGGGGCACACCACTCGATTCAGAGGCGGCGCACAACTGTCATTTTTGTTGATTTAACTTTGCTGTGTCGCAGCATGCGTGAAATAATAAAAATGACAGTTGTGCGTTGCTTCCGTATCGAGTGGTGTGCCCCCGAAAACGCGAGCACTTTTAATCTTGGATTCCGTCAGGAGTGACCTTAACGACGCAGCGGAGAACAACGTCGGGTAGATGGGTCGAAGTCGACGGAATGATTGGTTCGACGAAGAGTGCAGACAGATTCTGGAGGAGAAGGACGCAGCGCGGGCGGTCGCGCTGCAGCAAGATACCCGGCAGAACGTGGAACGTTATAGACGGAAGCGGAGACAGCAGACCCGCCTTTTTCAGGAGAAGAAACGTCGCCTGGAAGAAGCGGAGTGCGAGGAGATGGAACAGCTGTGCCGTTCTCAAGAAACACGCAAGTTCTACCAGAAGCTCAACGCATCCCGCAAAGGCTTCGTGCCACGAGCCGAAATGTGCCGGGATAAGGATGCGAGCATCTTGACGGACGAACGTGTGGTGATCAAAAGGTGGAAGCAGCACTACGAGAAACATTTGAATGGCGCTGAGAGTACAGGCAGTGAAAGTCGAGGCAGTGGAGGAGATGACTACGTCAGTTCAGCAGACGATGGAAGCCAACCAGCCAGCCCCCACCTTGAGGGAAGTTAAGGATGCCATCCAACAGCTGAAGACCAATAAATCAGCTGGTAAGGATGGTATCGGAGCTGAGCTCATCAAGATGGGCTCGGAAAAGCTAGCCACTTGCCTGCACAAACTGATAGTCAGAATCTGGGAAACTGAACAGCTACCGGAGAAGTGGAAGGAAGGGGTTATATGCCCCATCTACAAGAAAGGCGACAAACTGGAGTGTGAGAACTTTCGAGCGATCACCATCCTTAATGCCGCCTACAAAGTGATACCCAAGTCATCTTTCGTCGTCTGTCACCATTAGTAAATGAGTTCGTGGGAAGTTATCAAGCCGGCTTCGTTGACGGCTGCTCGACGGACCAGATCTTTACTGTAGAGTAGAGTGGGGCAAGAGTACGCACTTAGTTTTCAATCGATCATGTGGCCCTTATGAAGCAAGCTTCTGCATATCAAATCAATGTCGATGATTCATATACTCTTCCTTTATGTTACCCAGCGGAAAAAATATTGAAATTATTGATATTCGTTTTAGTAGAACCATTATTGTAAGACAAGTGAAAAACGCACTCTTACCCCACCGGTGGGGTAAGAGTGCGCATCGGGTGGGGTAAGAGTACGCATTTATCCAATCATGTGCTTTAAGTATATATTAACACAAATAAGAGTTAATAATATTTAATTGATATTTAATGAACATTTATTAAGGAATGTTTAAAGATTACGTAACTCTTAAAGGGGGAGGGGGTCCTAGAAATGTGCACTTTCATACGAAAAACCATTGTTTTCTTATATACAAAAAACAACAGACTTAGGTAAAAATGTATCAAGTTTCGCGTAGCGTAAACAAAGGAATTTTCCTTAAAGAAAATCCACCAATCACTTAACGTAAAATTTGGCTATTTCATCACCCCTGCCCCCTATCTTACACTTTTTGAATAAATTCTCTAAAAATTATATGGATCGTCATACATCTCGCAAACCCCTCCCAGCTAAGCGTTGCGTATGGATGTTTCTTTTGATTGAATGAAATTATCATTTAGATGAAATTGTGTTTTCATACTATGTTTAGGTGTACAACAAGTCCAAATACAATTTCATCATTTCGCTTCAGTGCTTTGTTCGCTAAGTCTTTTCTAACACTAAATTACTTCAACTTATCCTTAAAACTTGTGATAATTTTCAATTTCTGTCCCATTTTTCTTAGTTGTGGATATTTACGCTTTGGAAGTAGTCTTATTTCGGCCGGAGATACGGGTTTGACATTAAAACTTGAAGATTCACATGCGTACTCTTGCCCCACCCGTTCCTGCGTACTTTTACCCCACAGTCCCAAAATTTATTCAAGTAATGGTTTTGACTTCTTGGAAAATCAACCTGATTGGTGTTCTACACCATAAAGTACTCTATACAATAGGTTATCGAAATGGTATAATGTTCACCTGATTGAACGCTTATATGGTAATAAAATACTAGCGGAAACACAATTATTTTTAGCAAAATGACCAAAAAAATATCTAACTCCATATCTCCCTTGTTGTTTATTCAAATCGTTCACAATTACACGTGATAATAGTTGGCCAGAATACCTGTCAAACTGATGCAGTGCTGCTAGTTTATCTTTTTTTATTACTTCAAAAAACCGAAAACGTACTCTTACCCCACGCGCACTCTTGCCCACTCTACTCTACGGCAAATCCTTCCAAAATGCCGTGCATATCAGGTTCCAACGCACCATCTGTTCTTTGATTTCAAGGTGGCATACGACAGTATAGACCGCGTAGAGCTATGGAAAATTATTGACGACAGCAGCTTCCCTGGGAAGCTTACCAGACTGATCAAAGCAACGGTGGATGGTGTGCAAAACTGTGAGAAGATTTCGGGCGAACACTCCAGTTCGTTCGAATCGCGCCGGGGACTAAGACAAGGTGATGAACTTTCGTGTCTGTTGTTCAACATTGCGCTAGAAGGTGTCATGCGGAGAGCCGGGTGTAACATCCGGGGTACGATTTTCAACAGATCCAGTCAATTTATTTGTTTCTTGGATGACATGGACATTGTTGGCCTAACATTTGCAAAGGTGGCAGAACTGTACACCCGCCTGAAACGTGAAGCAACAAAAGTTGGACTGGTGGTGAATGCGTCGAAGACAAAGTACATGCTTGTGGGTGGAACCGAGCGCGACAGGGCCCGCCTGGGAAGCAGTGTTACGATAGACGGGGATACCTTCGAGGTGGTCGTGGAATTCGTCTACCTCGGATCCTTGCTAACAGCTGATAACAATGTCAGTCGTGAAATACGAAGGCGCATCATCTGTGGAAGTCGGGCCTACTACGGGCTCCAGAAGAAACTGCGGTCAAAAAAGATTCGCCACCTCACCAAATGTGTCCTGCACAAGACGCCAATAAGACCGGTTGTCCTCTACGGACATGAAATATGGACAATGCTCGAAGAGGACTTGCAAGCACTCGGGGTATTCGAGAGACGGGTGCTTAGGACCATCTTTGGCGGTGTGCAAGAAGACGGTGTGTGGCGGCGAAGCATGAACCATGAGCTTGCCCAGCTCTACGGTGAACCCAGTATTCAGAAGATAGCTAAAGCCGGAAGGGTACGATGGGCAGGATATGTTGCAAGAATGCCGTACAGCATCCCTGCAAAGATGGTGTTCGCTTCCGATCGCTTCCGCAGGTACGAGAAGGCGTGGAGCACAGCGAGCAAGATGGGCAGACCAGCCGAATTCCGAAGGTTTAAGAAAAATTGAAAAATTTCTTTATAAAAAGAGATTTATAGATTCTCTTTCTCTTTCAAAAATTTCTTCTCTTCATACCGTATTCCGATAGACTGAAGAGAAGAAAAAACTATAATTTCTTGCGAAGAAAAATATTAGTTCACATATTTTCCCTAGATGTCTTTTGACAACTATTTGCATACCAGTTGTTCAAAACATCCTCATATCGAAAATAAAACTTGCTTTTGCTTATTGTTATCGAAATAATGAGGAAAAAAGATAAATATTCAATCTATTGATGAAAATATGCAGTAACAACAACATTGTTGTGATTTCTAACTGTCTAAAAACGGATGCTCTAACTTTATTACCTCGAAAACACTGAACCATTAGCATTTGAAGCAGCAAGCTAGTTTACGAAACTTTAGCTTAACTGGCTTAGCTTTAAGCAACTAGCGAGCTTTTAAAGCAACCAGCTTTAAGCTTAGCTGAAGCTTTAAGCAGCTTTAAAGCTTTTAGCAAGCTTTAGCTGACAGTTTAGCTTTGAGCTTAGTTTAAGCAGCTTTAGCTTAGCGAAGCTTTAAGCTTAAGCTAGCTTAGCTTTAAACAGCTTTAAGCAAGCTAGTTTAGCTTAAACAACTTTAGCTTAGCTTTAAAGCTTAGCTTTAAGCACAGCTTTTAAGCTTATTTTAGCTTTAAGCGAAGCACAAGCAACTTTAGTTAGCTTTTAGCTTAGCTAAGCTTAGCACAACAACTAGCTTTAGCTTTAACTAGCTTTAAGACAAGCAACAGCTTTAGCTTAGCTTTAGCTTACTTTAGCTTAGCTTTAAGCTTAGCTTTAAGCAACTTAGCAGCTTTAGCAAGCTTTAACTTTAGCTTAGCTTAGCTTTAAGCAACTTTAGCTTTAGCTTTAACAGCTTTAACCTTTAGCTTAGCTTTAGCTTAGCTTTAGCTAACTTTAGCTTAGCTTTAGCTTAGCTTTAGCTTAGCTTTAGCTTAGCTTTAAACAACTTTAACCTTTAGCTTAGCTTTAAGCTTAGCTTTAGCTTAAGCTTTAACAGCTTAGCTTTAAGCTTAGCTTAGCTGCTTTAGCAACTTTAGCTTAGCTTTAGCTCAGCTTTAGCAACTTTAGCTTACCTTAAGCTTAGCTTTAGCTTAGCTTTAAGCTAGCTTTAAACAGCTTTTTTTTATGATAGTTGGTTGTGCACATACCATGATATTGAAATGATTTGGATGTTTTAGAATGTTTGCCTTGAAACTTTTTTTTATCAAATAATCAATCAAACGCGATTCTTCTTCTTCTTCTTCAATGGCTTTACATTCCAAATGAAACTTGGCCTTATTTTTAACTTAGCGTTCTGTTAGCATTCCCACAGTTATTAAATGAAAGTTTTTCTTTTCTTGCCATTGCATGAGTATGTATCTTGAGTGGCAAATAAGTACAATGGATGCATGCCCAGGGAACCGAGAATATTTCTCATATTATTTTACACTCCTAATGGAAGTGAAGACACAATTATACCTTCAAATTACATCCAAGAAAAATCTCTTATCGAATTTCTCCATCGAAAATCTCGAAGAAATTTAAATTCTCGTTTTCTTTTTCATCTGTCAAAAAATTTCTTTCACGCTTTCGTCGGAATTCCAAAATAAGAAAATTTCGAAAATCTCTTCGAGAATTTCTTTTCTTACAAGAGATTTATTTACCGGAATTCGGCTGCAGGTGCAAAACGACTTGGCGAGCGTGGGGCGTATTCGAGGATGAAGAGATGCGGCCTTGAATTGTATATTGTGGCGTCAAATTGTTGATTCAGTGTTATCTGTTTAGATGTAGACTAAATAAATGAATGAAACTCGTTGGAAGTTTATATGGAAAAATGTTTCCAGCATAACATTCTGTATTAAATTCTTCAAGATCTGAATGAGTATCATAGTTCTTCATCGTAAATTGTGCCATCTAACTGCAAATCACTGTTTTTGGATGCTTCTGCATACATTTTTACATATAAACTTCCAACGAATTTAGCACCGGCCAAACGTTGACCGATATGGCTGCAATTTTGTCCAGAGCATCAGGGCATCAAATAGAACCGAATAGAAGGACCCATAAAACAATTGGAAAAAGTTTTTTTCATACTAATTTGAGCCACCCTACTCTACATCCATGTGCCACTGACCAACATTCCCATGTCTCTGAATTGAGAAGAACTTTTCACGGAAATAACATTTTTTTTAATTTTTGGATTTTTTGGGTTTTCAATTATTTTGTATAATAAAAGTATTTTTCAAAAATATTGTTCGCAGGTATATCAAGATTGGATAGATGATTCGTTATCTCATAAATATAATCAATTTTAACATTACAATATTATATTCAACTTTTATGACATGAACTATACGATTTCCATTACCCACTTGCCGCACTGTACCTTAGGTATAAAAACATGTACTGAAATCGAGCTGGGGCCCTCCTTAGCCGTGCGGTAAGATGCGCGGCTACAAAGCAAGACCATGCTGAGGATGGCTGGGTTCGATTCCCGGTGCCGGTCTGGACAATTTTCGGATTGGAAATTGTCTCGACTTCCCTGGGCATAAAAGTATCATCGTGTTAGCCTCATGATATACGAATGCAGAAATGGTAACTTGGCTTAGAAACCTCGCAGTTAATAACTGTGGAAGAGCTTAATGAACACTAAGCTGCGAGGCGGCAATGTCCCGGTGGGGGATGTAATGCCAATGAAGAAGAAGAAGAAGAAGAAATCGAGTAATTTGATGCATTGAAAGCTGAGGATGTATTGAAAATCTGGTATAGGAGTAGGAACGCTACTCAAGTAGATCTTCTTCCTATTTGTATAATCCATCGTGTTTGGTTGCGTTAGCTTTGTTAGAAGCTAAAATTTACCGAAAAATGCGGTATTGAAGGTATGATTTTCTGTGCCTCACCTTATAAAATAAACTGCAATTAATTTACAATAAATACATTCTACGTTGAAGAGAGATTTGGACTTTATCAACAACCTACGGGATGGCACCGCCTTCACGGCCAATAACCTCCTCGAGCTTCATCGGTTCAGATCCGGTTCCCGTAGTCCACCGTAGGAAACAGCCTTTGTGTCTGCAAACGTACCGATTGCGGTGAGATTGGAAATAAAACAAAGTTGAAATTGAAATCAGATCAGATTGTGTCAGCTCAACAACATACCAGTCGTGAAACTTGCGCCCTCAGCGACGAAACCGCATCCATCGCATACTGGACCTTCTTGTTCATCTCATGGGTCTCCGATATCGATCGGCGATCCTCGTTGAAGATTATCTGGTTGGGTAAACGTGGGGAGAAGAGAAAGAAATTACTTTGGTTGATAAAATTACACCTTCGGAGCAATGCAAATTGCGCTCCACTTGGAGGTAGACATGAGGCGAACCTTCTCTAGTTTGGTTAATCGCGTATCGAGGCTATCGTAATCGACATCGTTTTCCATATCTCTGGCTTCGAACGCCACATCGTTCGTCGTTTCTGGAAGAAGAGCGTTTTGGAACAGGTCAACGAAAAGGGAGGCAAAAATCTTTGTACCGACTCGTACCCATTTTCCGACAGCTGTGTCGATCCGCCTGGAGCATAAAGCCGTCTCGACAGGTGCAGTAGTAGGATCCATCCGTATTGTAGCACGTCTGGTCGCACGGTTTGTGCTGTTTGCATTCGTTGATGTCCAGTTCACACTGGGGCCCGTTGAATCCCGCCGGACAGGTACAGGTATCTGGGGCCGTGCAGCGTCCTCCGTTACGGCATTCGTTTCGGCAGATGGCTGTTGGAAGAGTTAGGGACATTAGAGCTTATTAGGAGCTGATATTTATACAGTTCAAACGATTCGATTCTATTCTACTAGATACACTGCCTTCCTGTTTCTAACAAAAAAAAACTGTTTTTATGTCTTCCCTGGTAAAAAAAAACTCGGTTAATACCTATAATAGATCGATTAATCTATATTGATCTTACGTTTATGACACCCTTCGGTGACGGTGCTGGTTGTTTCCCAACCGGGGCAGCATGCGTAAACCTCTCGCTTCACTTGGTGGTAGGTTGGCTCATAATTGGTACTGCACAGCCGCGATTTCGTTTTCGCAAAAGGGAAAAAATGGAAAAAAAATAATAGTTATCGCTATTAGTGACGCCAGCAAGGTGCCCGTCTAATCTTGATTGATTCCATCAATCGTGTTGACATACGAAATGTATAAATTATACGGGAAATAGAAGGAGAGATAATGCTGGAATTTGAGTTCGACTCTAAGGCTATAGCCTACCGTACGCCGGAGCACAGCTTCTGGTCCGAACATGGCTGGACAAAGTGTTTCACGGATGACTTTCTGTAGATTGGCACATGGACGGTCCGCTTCTCGGTGCACACGTTTTTGCTGCAATGGAAACAGAGTACAGACCGATTACTATGAGTGAATGCGGGTTGTGGCGGAGACTTATTTGTCGTTCATGTGGAATTGAGCGTTAAGACAAATGCAACTGTCTGCCAATCCTGCATTTCCGGGTACATGTGATAAATCATATGTGAAGGCCGGGCTTCGATTCGCTTCAGCATGATTTATTGGTCAGATTAATTTGGTATGGTCAATTCATTCCTTTGTCTAAACCTGTCCAAATACAATTAAAAACGGATCGTGTTTCACCAAATATGTCGCAAGGTATAATTCATCACTACTGTTCAAGACCATGAGCATCAGTCTTGTGTGAGAACCCTAATAAAATCGAACCTCCGTGCCTCCTCGTGGGCCAAATCGCCCAGCAGAAAACTGTTCAGAAGTCGATAAATTGCACTTCACGATCGGTAAAGATCCATTAAATTTGCATTATTATGGCTGGTGCTGTGCGGTTGAGCCTAGCCAAGAAAACAATATTGTGAGTGTCGATTCCCCGGAATAGGAGTGATCAACGTTACGACTGCTTAATTTACATCAAGTCCGTCGCCGAAGATCGTAAAACGACAATTGGTACCGTAAACGATCATAAGCTTCATAACTTAAAGAGATGATTATTCCTGTCCTACTACACGCCCTTTATGTGTACGCTGCAATTGGTTTAACTGCTAAACCAGCTACCCTTCATTGTTATTCGTTAAATGGCTGTTGTAAATGATCGACGGCAAAGCCGTATGCAACTGTTCCTGGCAGGACTGTCACATTAAGTTGCAAGCACGCTGCGATGTTTAACGGGTGGATTATTGTCGTCTAATGGGCGATATGAATTTCATCACCTCGATGAAGTCATCAATAGGTATCTAATATGGATTTGCACAGTGTTAGTGATAATGGATTCGAAAGCAATAATTGATAATAAATAGTAAAATCTATCCCCCTGAAGAGCTAATTTGACCTCTCTTATGAGTTTATCTCAAATTTATAATGCGCGAGAAAAGCACCACTATAGATAGTAAGAGCCATCCAGCTTTTTAGGCGACGGCACTATCGCGCTCCTTAGCCGTGAGGTGAGATGCGTGGCTACAAAGCAAGACCATGCTGAGGGTGTCTGGGTTCGATTCCCGGTGCCGGTCTAGGCAATTTTCGGGATTGGAAATTGTCTCGACTTCCCTGGGCATAAAAGTATCATCGTGCTAGCCTCATGTTACACGAATGCAAATATGGTAACCTGGCTTAGAAACCTCGCAGTTAACAACTGTGGAAGTGCTTAATGAACACTAAGCTGCGAGGCGGCTCTGTCCCAGTGCACAGTGTTGCTTTTTGCCGATTTCGTGCGCTTTTTAAATAGCATCGTTTCTGTTGATTTTTTCGCTGTAGTTTGTTTGGAGAAGACGTTAGATATGAAAAAAGCTTTTTTTTAGAAAATCTGCAAAATGATTAATCCACCTAAAAGTGAGATAAAAATTTTGCTTAAGCATCGAAACCAGATATGAGCCTAGTGTCTTCAGGAAAGTTGTAGCGGATAGTATTTCAAGCCACTTTGCCAAAAAGACCCCATTCCTATGACTTATATAGTACGAGATATGTGACATTTTCTGTGGAAGGTCCCTGAAATCAGTTTTTTAAGCATAACTTTTTTCCTATGTTCAGGCATTTTTTCCAACTTCAACAAAGTTGTTTGGCTAACAAAAATACACGTTTTTGGTTTGGGGTTTGACAGTGGGCCCTGTTAAATTCCTATAAAAAGCTGCATGTATCCGCAAGTAGGGCCCACCAAAGCGACCGTGTGCCGCTCAAAGCGCACAAGCCCAACTCCTGGTGTTAGGTGGGACGCTAAACAGCCCTGACACGACGGCCCTCCGACGAAACAGTAGGTTTGCGCAGGCCCAATAAGCCGCCTGGGAAACCAATAATTACGAACAATATAAGAGATAATGTGGCTCGATATAATCGGCAAAGACCTAGGCGACTAATAAAGGAACACGATTGGAAGCTTGGAACATGGAACTGCAAGTCGCTAGGTTTGCGACAGGATGATCTACGATGAATTCCGCAACTTCGACGTCGTGGCGCTGCAGGAGATTTGCTGGACAGGACAGAAAGTGTGGAAAAGCGGGCATCGAGCGGCTACCTTCTCCAAAGCTGTGGCACCACCAACGAGCTGGGAACCGGCTTCAGAGTGCTGGGTAAGATGCGCCAACGCGTGATTGGGTGGCAGCCAATCAACGCAAGGATGTGCAAGCTGAGGATTAAAGGTCGTTTCTTCAACTATAGCTTCATCAACGTGCACTGCCCACACGAAGGGGGATCCGACGACGAGAAAGAAGCGTTCTACGCACAGCTGGAGCAGACATACGATGGATGCCCACTGCGGGACGTCAAAATCGTCATCGGTGACATGAACGCACAGGTAGGAAGGGAGGACATGTATAGACCGGTCACCGGACCGGATAGTCTGCACACCGTATCGAATGACAACGGCCAACGATGCATAAACTTCGCAGCCTCCGATATAAACAGGCAAAACTCGATTTTCAGGAGGAAAAAGCGTCAGCAGGAAGATCGAGACCGTGAAGAGACGGAGCAACTGTACCGCGCTAATAACACACGAAAGTTTTATGAGAAATTGAACCATTCACGTAAGGGCCACGTGTCACAGCCTGATATGTGTAAGGACATAAACGGGAACCTTCTTACAAACGAGCGTGAGGTAATCCAAAGGTGGCGGCAGCATGGGTGCACTTTATCACCTAAATGGCGATGTGGCAGACGAAGATGGCGGTATGGTGATGGACCTGGGGGAACGCGCGCAGGACATAATTCTACCGGCTCCGGATATCCAGGAAATCCAGGAGGAGATTGGCCGGCTGAAGAACAACAAAGCCCCTGGGGTTGACCAACTACCAGGAGAGCTATTTAAACACGGTGGTGAGGCACTGGCTAGAGCGCTGCACTGGGTCATTACCAAGATTTGGGAGGAGGAAGTTTTGCCGCAGGAGTGGATGGAAGGTGTCTACAAAAAGGGCGATAAGCTGGATTGTAGCAACTACCACGCAATCACATTGCTGAACGCCGCCTACAAGGTACTCTCCCAAATTTTATGCCGTCGACTAGCACCAATTGCAAGGGAGTTCGTGGGGCAGTACCAGGCGGGTTTTATGGGCGAACGCTCCACCACGGATCAGGTGTTCGCCATTCGCCAAGTACTGCAGAAATGCCGCGAATACAACGTGCCCACACATCATCTATTCATCGACTTCAAAGCCGCATATGATACAATCGATCGGGACCAGCTATGGCAGCTAATGCACGAACACGGATTTCCGGATAAACTGACACGGTTGATCAAAGCGACGATGGATCGGGTGATGTGCGTAGTTCGAGTTTCAGGGGCATTCTCGAGTCCGAAACCCGCAGAGGGTTACGACAAGGTAATGGTCTTTGTCTGCTGTCTGCTGTTCAACATCGCTTTGGAAGGGGTAATACGAAGGGCAGGGATTAACACGAGTGGTACAATTTTCAATAAGTCCGTCCAGCTATTTGGCTTTGCCGACGACATAGATATTATAGCACGTAACTTTGAGAAGATGGAGGAAGCCTACATCAGACTGAAGAGGGATCGGACTAGTCATCAACACGTCGAAGACGAAGTACATGATAGGCAAGAGAAGACAATGTGAGCCACCCACCGCGAGTTTGCATCGGTGGTGACGACATCGAGGTGGTAGAAGAATTTGTGTACTTGGGCTCACTGATGACTGCCGAAAATGATACCAGCAGAGAAATCCGGAGACGCATAGTGGCAGGAAATACTTTATAAAAAAAATACTAAAACTAAAATACTAAATACTACGTACATTAGGGTGGCTCAAAAAACACTTTTTCAAATTTTTTGATGGGCCGCCTTCTTATTGGGTTCTATTTGATCCTCTGATGCTCTGGACAAAATTTCAGCCGAATCGATCAACGTTTGGGCGGTGCTAAACTCGTTGGAAATTTATATGGAAAAATGTATGCAGAAACATCCAAAAACAGTGATTTGCAGTAGGACAGCACAATTTACGATCAAGAACCATGATACTCATTCAGTTCTTGTAGAATTAAATACAGAATGTTATGCTGAAAACCGCGAGAAGATTAGAGTTTATTAGGCAAATATTTAATGAATATAATAATAATATTTTAATGAAGTGTTGTAGGGGTGAATTTATTTCTTTTCAAAGGTAAAAGAAACGAAATTTGCTCGAACCCCACTTCAGAGAAATACTAATAACTTAGCCGGGCAAACTCTAATCTTCTCGCAGTTTCCTGCATAACATTCTGTATTAAATTCTTCAAGATCTGGAAGATTATCATAGTTCTTCATCGTAAGTTGTGCCGTCCAACTGCAATTAACTGTTTTTGGATGTTTCTGCATACATTTGTGCATATAAACTTCCAACGAGTTTAGCACCGCCCAAACGTTGAACGATTTGGCTGAAATTTTGTCCAGAGCATCAAGGCATCAAATAGAACCGAATAAGAGGGCGGCCCATAAAAAAATTGTAAAAAGTTTTTCCCATACTAATTTGAGCCACCCTAACGTACATACGGAAATATTAATACTACGTACATACTTTGGACTCCGCAAGACGCTCCGATCGAATAGAGTTCGCCGCCGTACCAAACTGACAATCTACAAAACGCTCATTAGACTGGTAGTCCTCTACGGACACGAGACCTGGACGATGCTCGTGGAGGACCAACGCGCACTTGGAGTTTTCGAAAGGAAAGTGCTGCGTACCATCTATGGTGGAGTGCAGATGACGGACGGTACGTTGAGGAGGCGAATGAATCACGAGTTGCATCAGCTGGTGGGAGAACCATCCATCGTTCACACCGCGAAGATCGGACGACTGCGGTGGGCCGGGCACGTAGCCAGAATGTCGGACAGTAACCCGGTGAAAATGGTTCTCGAAAACGATCTGACGGGCACAAGAAGGCGAGGTGCGCAGTGGGCAAGGTGGATCGATCAGATGGAAGATGACTTGCGGACCCTCCGTAGACTGCGTGGTTGGCGACGTGTAGCCATAGACCGAGCCGAATGGAGAAGACTCTTATATACCGCACAGGCCACTTCAGCCTTAGTCTGAATAAATAAATAAATAATCGAGATGTTGAACAGAAGTTCTCGGGAAATTGTTCAAAAGGACTATCAGAGTAACCGTGAAAATATTTTAGTATGGCGTCATTTGTTTCAATGATTCGATATTGAGTCTTAGAATATCAACTCATGGAGGGTCCATTGTAGCTTGTGAAAGAATTAACGACGTTTCGGAGAACCGAAAAGGCCTGTAGTAGCTTGTAGACATAATGAGTGAAATCCAATCGGCTCAATAGACCTGCTAGGATGTTCAACGATGCACGGATACATCGTTCAGGACTTGGTTGATCGGGTAGATCACATGTTCTGAACTGTTTTGAACTCAAGGACGTTTTGGAGAAACGAAAAGGCCTGTAGTTGCGTGTGAAAGTAATGAGTGAAATCCTATCGGCTCAATGGACCTGCTAAGACGTTCAACGATGCACAAATACGTCGTTCAGGGCTTGGTTGATCGGGTATTTCACAAGTTCTGAACTCCAGGACGTTTTGAAGATCATGACATAGTTTACATGTATTCAAACTCGATCAATTTATGTCTTATGATCACATAGATATTTTTGGACATATATCTCAGCTTAGGACATTTTGTTTGTAGACATATTTCCTGATACATTCGAGGACATGTACTCGAGAACTGTTTGGACGGCCTGGAATATCCGAAAAAAAAATATTACAACGCTTTTTCAGATATATCAGAACGCCAGATAACAATGTAATCCTTCACCTTGAAGTGATAAAGTGCGAACAAACCCGCATCTAGTCAATTTTATTTGGATGAGGGGAAGTTGGTGAAGAGAATCTTTTCCTTTTAGTTACGGTCTTATTACCGCTAGTGCTTGAAATATTGTAAATATGGAGCATCCGTAAATTACGTAACGCTTAGAGGGAAGAGAGGGGATGCAGGAACAACCCATACGATATTTTTAGATGTTTCATACAAAAAGTGTGACAAAGGGGGGAGGGGGGTTGACAATAGTCAATTTTAGCGTTACGTAAATATTGGATCTTCCCGTACAACATTTAGCCAAAAACTAGCCTAAGTTATTTTGTTTTAAAAGCTAAATCTCTAAAAAAATGATCGAATTTTCTTGTTGATAAAAACGGAATAGTTATGTTGACGAAATCGGAGCGTGACAAAATCGGAACATATCTGTACCGCTATAGAGGTGGCAAGTGTGGATTGAATGGTGATTAACGAGCTATAGTTGCCCCTGAAATCAATTTTCATGGCATAATACATAAAATTGCGATTTTATATAGTCACCTAACCATCGACATATATTTTTTTTATATTCTTTATTAACAACCATCGACATGTTTGTATGTGCATATATTCTCAGACAACAGCGTAAAGTTCCTTTCCTCAATCGGCTTAACGCCCTGTCGAGACGAAATTTTTCGTCACCATTATTTTCCACCAAAACGAAAGAAAAATCAGACAAATCCACCTAGCGGCGATGATGCCTTTCTCGTGTATCATAAAATGTATTGAAAAAATCACATCAAAAAAACACTTTAGGGAAATAGATCACATTTTTTTCCATAGCATTCTCCCTTGAAAAAAAAAACAAAACAGAAAAAAAAATCTGGTTGGTTCAGGAATGGTTTTTTATCGATTTAAACATTTTTAAGGGGGACGCTTGGGAAAAAACAAAGATTTTTCAATAATTCCGAAATTCAGTGTCCGATTGGACCAATTTTGAATAGCAAACAATGGGACATCGAATGCAGCTTATTGCGAGTAAATCGGGTAATGCTAAAATGTGAAGTGTGGAAACACAATAAGTCTCCGGGCCTTCTAACAAAACTTCATTTTTGAAGTAATCCTACAGCCTTTCGGTACAACTTTGTTGTACGAGAAAGGCAAAAAAATCTTCGCATCATTCCCGTTTAATGAGCGTTTGATTTTTCGCGAAATTTGCTCTCGAGCGCGCGAGGTCCGCGGCACACACACATGACACTACGGAGCCGCGTCAACGCCGGCAGAGTGAATGTCACCGAGAGTTTCGGAGAATGTTTTGGGGAGTATAATTCAGTGTCGCGACACGCCGTGGATCGATTCGATCAAAGTCGTTTAATCGTAGTCGTCGCCGCGATCGTGATCGTCCTTTTCCTTCCATTAGTGGTCCAATTTGGCGTGACTCAGTGGTATCCCGGTGCATTTCGTAGTATTCTTCGGCCGGAATTTGGACTTCAATTGTGCCGTTCTCTTTGGATCCATATACGCCGCTCATGGCCGGGCAGTGAAAGTGTTTAGAATTGAAACTCGAGCGCGACAGTTATTTATATTCGTGGGATCAAAGTGGATGACAACAAGATGGAAAGAACGTCGATCACCAGCTGTGAGATTTGAAATGGTAATTATGTTGTACAAATGGCCATACGCGTCGTCATGATCCTAAACAAGATTGAACTGGTTGACGTGTCGTCATCTTCGGCGCGTTTTTAATTGGTAATAATCGCTATTAAAAATTATAATGATCGTGAAATGTGATTTGAGTTTGGAACAAAAGGAAGAAAATTAATGATAGGTAGAAAGACTATTTGGCCATTAAGCTATTGCGCTTCGGCATTTAATCAAAACGTCTACTGTAACAGCTGTCTACCTAACTACGAGTTAACAACAAAACTCAACGTAACGTTTAAGTGAAAGAATATGATGAAATCATCAGATTTTGAGCTTGAACCTTGACTTGAACTCTATTCATAAAGGATTCTTAGAGAAATGTTGCTTGCATTCAAGTGAAGTTGTGTATAATTTATGCTCAATATCAGCTGTAAAAAGACAAGTTGACGCGAAGCCTTAGTGCATAGGGCGATACCTGGAATATTTAGAATAATGTTTCTTAATATGTATAATCAAATAATTTTGGGAACAGCTCTGAAAGAAATACGCCTCCACACATTTTAAGTTATAGTTTGAACTTGCTATACCAACTCACGTGCCAATAGACATAACGGAGCCGAACTTCTTTGAAATTTTTGTTTATAATTTTATATCATGCATTATTGGGCCGATACAAATATTTAAAATCTATTTTGTCCCTCCCCCCCTCGGATTTTTTTGCCAAAAAGTAATATTTTGAGGGGGCAACAAAATAAAATTCAAATAATTTTGAGGATTTTCAAAACATTCTTTAACAAATCCGAGGAGTTTTTTTTATTTTTTTTTATTTTAATGTTTATTTTTTATTATCCCCCCCCCTTGACCCTTCGGAGACCAGTAGGACAAAATGTTAAATAAATATTTGTAACGGCCTTATTACATTTCTTTATACTTTTCGCTTTCACTGAACCATTTCAAGTTTGTTATTCGTCGCGATAAACCTTTTTGTTCGTCGCTTATGTGAAGTAATAATCCGTTGTTGAGTGTGAAATGCTAGTACTCTGACGGATTTAACGTCATGCAATGATAGACCTGCGATTAGTAACTAATAGCACTAAATTAATTTGAGAAGGATTCTCTTGATTTTTTCTCTTTATTGTTCCTTTTAAAACCAATAAAAAATCAAGGAGGAATACAGAATCTTCACAGAAGCAAATAATCGAACATTCGTTTCTCTGCACTTCTGTAGGAAGGTTTTATAATCAGCCGCGGAAGATTTCATTCCTGGATCCTTTAGCCAATGTAGAGCGAATATTTGTTGGGGCATTTTTACCCTCACCAATATTTGGTAGGAACATTTTTAACCTTCCTCTCCTCTTTCCCCTTTTATAAAATTTTACTGGAATATAATTCCCTTAACCCTCTTCCTAAAATCGATCCCGTCCCATTGTCGTATGTAGAGTGAGCGTCGAGTACGTCAAACCTCTCGACGATCTCATCAGGGACCCAACCCGAGTAGCACACATGTTGTATATCAGTTTTCCTAACTCATATGCAACCAAATTAGGTGAGTTGCTGCAACTAAATCTGCCCGCATTGTGTTGCTTAAGAAGGAAAAAGTTTTCTTTATTTACTAGTTTCGCTATTATGGAAAGAGGAAGAGGTCTACCAAGATCAGTAATGTAAATGGCCGTGATCGTCATAAGACGGAGAGCAAAGCGCCTTTTTTTTGTCTCAGGCGACCAAATGAAAGACTCGTGCGTTCTTTGATCAATTTCGCATGAAAGGATGTTGTGCTTCATTTTAAAATTAAAATTTCTAAATTATTTTAATAGATATATGCAAAGAATATTGACTAGTCGATAAATTAATCATATTTCTTTGATTCATCGAGTTGAAAGTGTTAATAAACACAAAAATAAAGCAGATATTGCACACTTTCATGCCCTGTCACGGAACAAATATTTTTTGAAATTTTTGTAGCATGCCATTCATCTTTCGCGTTTCTATAGATATTGAAAGGGGCAGATATGTAAACATTACGTGACATCTTTCGTTGAAAATGAGAAACTGCAGTACTGACCAAATACCAAAATTAGTGGACCCGAGGGATAAACACGGATAATTACTGATTCTCCGCCTTCAAGGATCCGAAGAGAAACTCATTCATTCGGTCCACATTCTAATTCAAAATTTGATCCGAGAGAACATAAAGTATGAAGCAAGGCTTATCTTTCGCGACTTTTCTATGATCAGCCCGCGACCTGGGGGTCGCGACTAGACCTGTGCGCCGGTCATATAATCGGCGGCGGCGGCGTAGTGGTCACTTTTGCCCCGGCGGCGGCGGCGTCATGGCGGTGCGCCGTTGGCTTTTATCGGCGGCGGCGGCGGCGGCGTGAACCGGCGTGGATGAAAAAATCAATGTCAAAAAATCAATTTTAATGCGGATTTTTGAATTCACGTGTGTTTTTATTCACATCGCCCGTATAAAAATCGACTTCAGTGGATTAAAATTGTAATATTCTATGTTTGTCGATCATCAAACAGCACATTCCATAGTAAATTACCAGCGACACTAATAAGTACCTGATCTCAAAAAGTTATTTTAATTAAAACTATTTTATTATTCTCTGATTTTGATGAATCAAAATTTAACAATTTTACAACTTTTCGTAACCCTTGAGCAGTATTAAGAACTAAACTTCGGTGGCATAAGACTAATTTGTTAATATTTTTTCCAAAACTTTTCCCAATTCAGTATTTTGATAAACTCCAGTCTATTTACTTCTCAATACATCTAAATTTGAGAAAAATTCTAACTACTATTCTTTGAGTTACATATACAATTGGGTAATGTTTGAGTGGTTGCATGTCTAGTATATTTAGAGAATTTGCAGTGCTACTTCGTTCACCTGCTGTGACCCTTGGATCCTGGAAGAGCATTCACGATGGAGTCCACTAATGACAACCACAATGGACAGTTTTCTCACCACCCCCATAGATGATCAACATAACTAAAATGAGCTCTGGCTGAGTAAGACTGGGGCGTGATGACCAACCAAATTGAATATTTTCTTCAAAAGTTGGTAAAATATGCCAAAAAAGTTCTTGGTAGAGTTCTTGAAGGGATTCGGAGGAAACTACGATTTTTTTTTCTAAGTTTCATTAGAAATTCCTTTGCAAAACCCTATAAGAAATTCTGCGGAAGCTCATATAGGTATTTCTTCAAAAACCATTAAGGTTCTCGTTGGGAAATTTCTTTAGAAAAACCACAGGTAAAACCATAGAATATTCTTTCACGATTTCATTCGGAAATTTATTAAGGAATGAAATAGTTTCCGAAAGAATTCCTAAAACGATTTCCGAAGAAATTGCTAAAAAAAATCTTCTTTTAAAGGGATTTTCAAAAGAACTTAGTGTAAAATTCTTCTTCCGAACTTGGCCATCTTCACTATTGATCCCACGACTCACTTCCCACAAATCACACCAAGGAAATACAAAACCTTGCTTGATGTATACTCGTTTATTCCTCATAAGGAACAAAGGTTTGGGCACGCAGGCCTTGATTATTATATGAATAGGTATTTTATAATTTTGCCCGGTAGCACCGACTTCAAAAATAGTTTACAAGGAAGGAATTCCCGCAGAAAAATCAGAAAGAATCTTTTTAGTAAATTTCGAAAAAAAATTCTAGGGAATTCCTAGAAGAATTTCCGAATGGTTCCAAATAGCAATTTCCGAAGAAATTTCTTTGAATTAATTTCTGGAAAGATTCCCGAAAAAAATTAAAAGAGATGAAGAATGTTGTGACGGAATTATTGAGGGAAATGTCCAAGAACTTCTTTCTAAAGTCACCATAGAATTTTCAAAGGATTACCCGTAAAAAATCCCAAGGAACTTAAATTGCTAAGGAACCCCTGGAGGAATTTCTATAAAATTTCCAACGTTTTTTTTTTCTAAAAAAAATCCGAAGGAATTCCTAAGCAAACTTTCAATGATTTCGAAGGAATCTGTAAATGAATTTCTGAAGGAATTTTTAGAGGAATTATAAAATATTTTCTGTCGATATTTCGAAAGGAATTAGCGAAACATTTTCGGAAGGTATATCCGAAAGAATTTCTAAGGGAATTACGAAAAAATTCCTAAGGCATTTTATGAAACAATTCCTGAAGCAATTTCCTAAGAAATTTTCAAAGGATTATTATTATTATCTTTTTTTTTCGGCCCTGGGCCCTGGGGTAAATTTTAAGGAATATTCGAAAGAATTTCCGATGAACTTTGTGAGGCAATTTCCTAAGGAATTCCTGCACGAATCTTCAAAGGAATCTCTGGAGGAATTGCAAATAAATTACTGGGAAAAATTCCAAAGAAATTCTTGAAGAAACCTAGAAATTACATCAGAAAACCAGTAAGCATTTTTTCTGAAATTCTATTAGGATTTTCTTCGTAATTTCCTTTGAGAATTCCTTCGGAAATTCCATCATAAAATCCTTCAAATATACCTTTATCGATTCCCCTGGAAATTCCTTTAGGAATTCTTCAGGAAAGTATTTTACCTTCAAAAAATGTTTTAGAAGTTCCTTTAGGAATTATTTTTGAAAATCCATTCAGGTTCTCATTCGGGAATCTCTTCAAATGTTTATTTGGATTTTTTTTGTGTCTTTATTAAGGAGACTTTCAGCCCGAGGCTGGCTCGTCTCCGGAGTTATTTGGAAATTCCTGCACTAAACCCAACACAATTTTTTTTTAAAAACGCCTCCAAAAGTTTATTTGGGAACTCCTCCAGAATTTTATATTTAAAATAATAATAAAATACCGCCCAGAATTCATTCGGATATTCCTCCAGGGACTTCTTTAAAAGATAATTCGTAAAACCTCCGAGATTTCCTTCGGATATTTCTCCAGATTTTTTTTAGGCAGATCTTCCAGGAGATCCTTTGAAATTTATTGAAAATGAAGTTGTTTGCGATGTAGTTACTTATTGAATATTCGAAAAAAAAAATCCAAGAATAAACAACAAACAAACAAAGACTTTAGGAAAGATGAAGGCATTTTCGAATTCCTACAGGAAGTTCCGGAAGAACTCCCGAAGAATGTTTTAAAGGAATTGCTGGAAGAAGTTCTGAAGAAATTCCTTATGGATATCTAGAACAACTTTTTCCAGCGATTCATGAAATAAATGCGGAAACAATTTCAAAAGGAAAAATTTTCGAAGAAATTCTCAACAAATTCTGAAGCAATTCTCAAAAGAACGAATGGAATTTTCACAGGAATTGCTAAAGAAACATCCAAAGGATTTCCTCAAGGAGTCTCCGAAGGAGATTGTAGGAATTCGTAGAACAAAATCAGAAAGCATTCCGCAAGCAATTTTCGAAAGAAATTCGTAAAAGGATTTTCTGAAGAAATCCGTAATGAAAATTCTTAAGGAATTTTCGGAGAAATTTTGTAAGAAATCTCCGAAGGAATACCCAAACAAATTTTAGGAAGAATTCCTAAAATAATCTTCTAATCTTCTTTCTTTATTTATTTCCAAACTAATTTCTGGAGTATTTTTCGAAGAAATTCATAAATGAATGTTTGAACGATAATTCTTCGAATATTCTCAGAAGTTCCAGGAATTTCACAATAAGACTTTTGCTATACAGTATTAAATAATTTCAAGACAATAAAATTAAATTAAATTTTCGTAATGTTTGAAAATACCTGACGTTTTAACTAAATAATTTGACTAAATACTATGCAGCGAGGCGACAACACCCCAGTTCTGAGCTACAATAGCTGTGAATAAGAAAATAAGAAGCGTTTTAACTGATGCTCGTAATATTTGCTCAGCAATATTTGCTTTGCTGATGCTCAGCAAGTGGTTTTGTCAGTTATATTCAGAAATTGATTTCAAAATATAAATTACTTACTCGGGAATCGGAACGAAAAAATCGGTAAAGCATTCCCAGTTGGGATTTAATTATTTTGCTAAATCAGTTCGCCTTATAAGCCAACTGTCCTAATAGCACAAATCTTAAACAAAGAAAACTGATTAAATAAGTTGAGTTAAATAAATAAAAAAATAAATATTGTCAAAATAAATAATGTGCAACTTGACTTGAAATTTCTTCCTTTAAGAATGGGCATGTATCAAGGCCCCACAAGAAACCCATTTTGCGAGTCACCTACAAGTTTAGGTGCCCGACTAAATGAGGCCAAAGATCAGTTTAACAATTTATGTATTATTATACTAGATAAAGCCTCATTCAAACTCTCAAACTAATCAACCAACCCATTAATTAACCAAGACAATATATGTCACTACACCGACTTAGAGACACCATCGTTTGAGGTAGATTCGAAATTGAGTTTTGACGAGATCCACCTTAGGGGTCGTACACATATTACGTAAGCATTTTTTCTGAGTTTTTTGATTCCCCCTCCCCCCATGTAAGATTTTTTTCATACAAATGATTTTTTATTTATATGGTGCGTAAGATAATGACGGACCCCCTCTCCCCCCATAAGTGCTTACGTAATATGTGTACGGCCCCTTAACAACATTTATGAACTTCCATAAGACTAGTTCAGTACTATTCCAATTAAAACTACCAAGCTGTATTTCTTCACAGATACGTAGTTCGACCTCAATTAT
This sequence comes from Armigeres subalbatus, assembly GCF_024139115.2. NCBI lineage: Eukaryota > Metazoa > Arthropoda > Insecta > Diptera > Culicidae > Armigeres > Armigeres subalbatus. Next base: position 74,344,218 of record NC_085140.1, read on the forward strand.
TAGGCCGTTTTCAGTGTCTCGTGCTTGGCTTGACTCGACTTAAGTTAATTGATTTTTTTTATTGCGATTAGTCACCGGCGTGGCAAAATTATGATCGGCGGCGCGCCGACCCAAAATCATCGGCGGCGGCGGCGCGAGTAAAACCACCGGCGACGGCGGCGTGGCGCGGCTGCGCACAGGTCTAGTCGCGACCCACATTTTAGGAAACCATGCACTGCGGATTACGAAGGAAATCCACTTTACAAAGGGAATCAGAAGGAAACCCGTTAAGGGCTGTCCATATACCAAGTGGATAGTTTAGGGGGAGGGCAATTGTCCACGCTGGTGGAGAAGGATATCTAAAACTGACCAAAAACTATCCAAGTGATAATATGGAGAGCCCCTTAAGGATTCTGGGAGGAATCCATTAAGGATTCCGAAGGCGTCCTCTTAGGATCACGAAGGGAATCCACTGAGGATTCCGAAGGGAATCTACTGAGGATTTTGAAAAGAATCCTTTCTGAATCCTTGTTGAATTTTCTTTGGAATCCGCTTTGCACTCCCTCCGGAATCCTCGTTGAATTTTCTTTGGAATCCTCAGTGGATTCTTGGGTAGATTCGCTTCAGAATCCTCAGAGGGTTCGCTTCGGAATCCTCAATAGATTCCTTCCAGAATCTTTAATGGGTTTCCTTCTGACTCCCTTTGGAATCCTTAGTGGATTTTCTCTGCATTGGATTCTATCCAGAATCCTCATTGGAGTTTATACACAATGCTTATTTTCAAATTGATCCATCTGGAATTTTTATTGGATGCGATTCAAAATACTCATTGACCTTTCCCGTCAATCATTTTATTTCGGTTCGTTGCCTCAATAATTTCTTCCAATTATTTATGGTCAACTTTCTCAAAAAAAAAAAAAACAAATTTTGTGTGGCCTTTAATTATTTTAAAAGCAAAAACTGAAAAGTTGCTGCATGTGTAAATCGGCCTGTTGTTGGTTCAAAATCGGGCGAATATTAGGCCAAACTTAAGAAAACAACGATTATTTGTTTTAAATTTAAACAATAGTGAAGAAAATATGGGTTCTCCGAAACAGTTGACCTTGAAAAAAATAAAGTTTAATTGAGGGAATAAAACATTTTGACGGAAAAGGTTAATGAGTTGTGTTCCAACTTTTAAAATATTATTATAATAATTATTATTTTCTTTATTAATGAGGTTTTCGGCCCTGGGCCGGTTCGCCTCGCAACTTTTAAAATAATTTAGAAGGCTCGTAGCATGAAAAGAATCGATCGTGCCGAATCGACTTACAAGTCGAGTCAAGTACGAGACACTGAAGACGGCCTTACTGTTGAGGTCGAAATACGTATCTGTCAAGATACAATTAAGTGGTGGAATTCAATGGGATTGTACAAACTCGTCTTATGACAAGTGAAGACATACCATTAAAAAGCTCAAAATAATTTTCTTAACAAATTCTGATTGTCTCCCTTGGATTCGTTCTTTGAGATGATCGAATAAGTTGGTGGCAATTTCTGTGGCTTGTTCTGATAACTGCTCCAATACAAATCAATGTTCATTGAAGTCGTTGACAATTTTAAAAATAATGGCTAAGAAAATGAAGCAACACGTATGATTAATGAGATGATGATCAATTATTGCTGTAGCGCGATCGTCGTTAATGATGCTCACTTGTGCAAAAGTTCATTCATGCGCATTGTTGTAAGTGTATGTTGCACGGTGAGTCTTTAGCTGATATATGTAAAAACTATTCGCTGACAGAAAAAAATTGTAATACCGGAAATACCGGTATTTCGGTACTCAAAATTGGCTCATAGTACCGGTATTACCGGTCTCGGTACTACCGGTTAGACCACCCTAATAGAAATATATAAAAATCGAATTTCGCTTTCTTTCATGTCATCACTTATACCAACGACCACTGCATTTCTGGCCCAAATCGAGTCCTACTGGGGTACCTTATTGCAATCGTTGGAGCTACCGAGGGCATCGAAAAAAAGAAAAGAAAAGAAAGCTTCGAGCAATATGAATGGGCAGTCAGAATGATGGGACTGCCGTCCAACTCGTCGGACAGTCCATACATAACAACACGGTCAAATGTATCGTCTACTGTCAAGATGTGGTTGACATCGACGTCCCCGAGCTGCAGACGGAGCCACAAGAACAGAAAGTAGTTCATGTCCATCAAATTACCATACCATCTGGAGAAGGGCGTGCCAAACTGCCAACACTCGCTTGCTTGTCTTCTCTCTTTGGGTTTCCTGAGGTGCCCTACTCATCCGTTATATCTTATGCCCAAGCAGTACTTCGGGTATTGGTTATTTGGTCACACCAAGCTCCATTGGTCATATTATCGCCATTCCATTGGTGGTGTGCATTTTCGGAAGTCACTGGAGGAGGAAGAAGAGGCGTCTCTGAATTATCCAGGATCATCCCTTCCCATTTCTAATGGCAGGCAAGGCCGGATTTTAGGGGGAGGGTGTTTGGTGGAGGCATGGCCCCGGGCCCCCAGAAAACCTTGCAATGCGCATGATTTACGATTTAGATACTACCCTACCGGTTGTTTTAAGTTCTTTACATCATTGTGGAGTTCAGACCAATAGATCTACCATATCAACTAAGCTCAATGCAAAGCCAATAGCAACTCATATAGGTCCTTAGAGTTCATGTCCATGATTTACGATCTAGATATGTTCAAACCGGATGTGCCAAGCTCTCCCAATCACTCTTTAGCTCAGACAAACTGATCTTCCATGTAAACTGAGCTTAATTCAAAGTCAATAGCTACCAATAGTGTCCATACGGGCCTTTAGAGGGCATGTGCGTTATTAATGATTTAGACATGTCCAAATTTAATGTTCTAAGCTCTCCAAATCATCCTGGAGTTCAGAACAATTCATCTACTAAGTCAACTGGGCTTAATGCAAAGCAAATAGCAGCAATTAGTTTTCATACGTGCCCTTAGAGGCCATATCTACATATGTTCATCCGAATATGATGTTTTGAGCTCTCAGATTATCGATAACATATCTAAATTCTTGATCATATACATGGTCTTCAGGAACCTAAATGGACATAATAGCTTGCTATCGGTTTTGTACCTAGCGTTATTGGCATGGTAGACTAATTGGTCTTAACTGCAAAGACTTGGAGAACTTAGAACGCCGTATTCGGTCATTTCTAATTCATAAACTATACCCATAATGTCCAGGAGCCTGATTGATAAGAAAGAGTCGCTATCGATTTTGTGCCGAGCGTATTTGACCTGCTAAACAAATTGGTCTGAACACCGGCATGATTTCGTGAACTAAGATCATCGTTTTTGCACATATTTAAATCGTAAATCGCATGGCTACTGGCCTATATGAACACCATGGGTTGTTTTTGTTTTTGTACTGAACCCAAGTCTGAGCACCAAACTGATTTGAAAAATTTAGAATATCCGATTTAGATGTATCTAAAATGTTAATTATGCGCATGGCCTCTCTATGGGTCTATGAGGACATCATGGGTTGCTACTGGTTTTAAATCGAGCCCAGTTTACTTGAAAGATCTATTGGTTTTAACTCCAAAATAATTTATAGAACTTAGAACATTGAATTTGGACATAACTTAATCGGTCTATATGGACACCATGGGTTGCTATTTATTTTGTAACGGGTTGACTTGGTAGATCAGTTGTTCTGAATTTTTGAGTGATTTGGAGAACTTAGATTATCCGGCTTGGACATATCTAAAACGTAAATCATACGCACGATCTCAAAGGAGGAGTCTGTATGGACACCGTGGGTTGCGATTGGTTTTGCACCAAGCGTAATTGACGTGGTAGACCAAGGCTCTGAAATCTAGAATGGTTTGAAGAACCTAGAACATCTGTATTAATATTGTCTGCATTCTTTATTCGTCATCTGTTCATTTTTAAGAAAACAGCAATCAAAACGTGCATGGGCGATAATCGCGTGCAATTCTCGTCTATATAAAAGTTACCAACTGACGATCCTTCCTCCGAGGATTAGGATGTAGCTGTGGCCGATCAACAATCTGAGGTCAATTTCGAAAAAAAAAATATGAGCAAACGATTATTTTAATTATATGAACGTGTGAATTCGGCTGAGAAATGCATGAGATATTGCTAAGTCAAAATGTGAGTTTTTTTTAGTCTTTCAAAAACGTCGTACAAAGTTGGTAAACGTTCAGGAACACAGTTTTCCACGAAATAGAAAAAAGTTAAGAAGTCAATTTGAAAGTGCGATTTGGGTCATATTAATCCGAACACTGTAGAGCTTGAGCTTGAGCTTGAGCTTGATTGACTGCTCGTAGTTGCTACTCCATTATGACCAGATCAGCTGTTCTTGCACAGGGAACCAACAGATGTTTGCTTGGGACTAGCACACATCTTCAATGTACAAATACTGGTGATCTCATTTGTTAGGTCATACTGGCGCCTGCCACGTCAGAATGCAAGTCAATGTAGGGAAGGGGAGGAAATGATGATGCAATCACTCGCCCACTGCAAGCCGAATATACCTCTGCACTTGCCACGAGTTCATGCGGAATTTGTTGGAATTTCTGGGTTAGGTTGGAGAGGCAGAGGTCCGTCTTGGTTAACGAGCTGCCAATGTGATAGATAGGAGAAGGTAACTGATGGAATTTCTAATTGGATGTAGGAAACGAGCTCTATAGTTCATTTCCAATTCTAGCAGATTACTGTTAGAATACTCAAGTTGAAGGTATAGGAATAGTAATGGAAACGGTATGGAAGTCCATTTCCAGTTCTAGCGATTGCTAGAACATGAGAAATGAAGAGAAAGATACAAAGTAGGAGAATGGAACGGACCTGGGATTGAACCCACGACCTCCTGCGTATGAGGCAGAAGCAGTAGCCATATGACTACCGAGCCCGCCAAGGGTCATATTAATCCGAACACTGTAGGAAGGTTAAAAAACAAATTTCTTCCAAATTTAAACGGTTTTTCTGATTTTCCACGGGAAAAAAAATTACATGGGAAATCTTCCTATTTTTACGGGATGTTTTCCCTAATTTTTTCAGCAAATTCTTCCAAATTTCCACGAAAAATTCTTCAGCATTTATATGGGAAATTCTTTAGATTTTTCTCGGGAAGATACTTACAGTAAAGCGTAAAAAATAAGTGCTTTTTTTGCTTAAAAGCATTAACTTGTAGATATCTGGATGATCGCTGGATGAAGATCTCATTGATTACAATGAATTAGTTCTGGAGAATGTACATATGATGGATGTGAATTTCTCAAACCTTTGGGGGTAGTGATTCCCTGTTGCCCTCTTATTATGTCTGTGTGAAATTTTATAGAAAATAAATTGGCAACGATTTCTAAAAAGTTAATCACTGCATTCCAATAACACCGTCGCGTCGTATTCAACCGCGTGACAAACAATAAATTATAATACTGTCTTTTAATGCGGGCGTCATTTATATGGCTGCAATATGTATTAACGGAACGATGCCAATAAGAGATCAGCATCCTAACTGGTCCATATCTAAATGTGAATATCGAACATGTAATGCCATCGTGATGTAATGAAATGGTGAGCGTTGTCTTTATATTTGGATGAGCTAAAATTCTGTGTAGAGACTTAATGATATTATTGGTCGCCAATGACATTCGAAACAAATCGAAGATTGTGCGAGAAAAATGCTACAACCTCATAACGACGAGTTATTCCCCCGAGCAACAATGTTAAGCTTGATTGGTATTTAATATGATAACGGTCGGCTGTCAAGTTTCAAAGCAAAGACGGAAATAGTGTGCTGTTCTTCAGTGGATTTACATTCCAACTGGAACAACTAGCTTTTCAAATTTAAATGTTGTTTTTGCATTTGCATAGAACATTTTTAATTGAAAGCATTTTTACCCTTTTTCAATAAGTACAATGTATCCGCTACGCTAAGGGAGCCGAGAAAGTTTTCCACTCGAAAACATCTTAAACCGAGACCGAAAATTGAATTCGTCCTCTTTGGATTGGTAATCTTACGCCTTTGCTCGCAAGGTTCGCTGGAGAACTGGACACAAAAATGGTGTATCGAAGCATAAAGATGTCTTAGTTACAAGTTGTTTGATATTATAGTCAAAAATTATGACTATGACACATACATCCAATACGTATATTTCTCTTAGTGAAGATGCACGATTCATCTTGTTGCAATTTTCAAATCGACTCGAGACAAAAGTATCAAAGCTACGTAACTAGTTAGAATTGTCGACACTAAATGCAACGATATTGTATTGACCCTAGTTCTTACATTTGGAAAAAAATGTTCATGGTAATAAGTCGATAAATATCAATTTAAAAACATTCTGGACTTTGGTTGGTAGTCAAATGTGCGGCTCAGTTAATTATCGACTGAAAATCTCAAGAAAGTTGGAAGTGTTGACGACGATGGGAATCAGGTGTGCTGTAAATCACTGATGAACCATTTCCGCATCGACGTGTGTCGCTGCTGCGCTGGCGATTGGCCGCCTTGCTAACTAACCCACATTTGCAATTACACATGTCCAGCTGTCTCGTCGTCCAGAAATGTGCGAACACATGTGCCAAATTAAAATACCGGCGATGTGTTTTGCATTCGAGTAACACTTTATTCGTGCTTCGTTGGCCGTTCAATTCTAATTTTGGGCCCATTGGGGGAGTGCACACGCGTTCCATATGATCACGTTTCTGCTGGCATCATCATTAGGTTTGAGATGACTTAATTAAAGTACAGTATTTTATAATATGACCGCTGCAGCAAGCCGGTTTTACACGACGCGATTCCCGCAGTGCAATATCTCAGCTGGATACATTTGCTTGTTCATGTTTATGGTTGCAGCGCACGAGAAACCCCAAATAAAGCGTGTATGATTTATTGTTAGTGCAACCGGTAGCTAGTCAGCATAGCAGCCACGACTAGCCACTACAGGAAAGAAAAATGAAGCTGAAAACAAACCATTCATCATTGGCACGTTATCACATGATTCTGCCAAAGTGTAATCCGAACTTTATGTCTGCTGCAGTCCAGACTCTTAGTGGATGGAGGCACTTGAGCTCAACTTCGCCTCGCGTAAGGATTATTTTAAGAACTTGATCTTGAGGAATCGCTTCAATTGCAGCAGCATGGTGCGTCGTACACAGAAAAAATAAAGAACCTAAAAAAAAAGTTTAAAGAACTCAACTTTGAGTACGAAGCTCAAATTTTTAACTCAATATTAGGTAGTTTTCTCACTCCCTCTCATGAATGATATTATAAACAAACAGAGCTGCATCGACCCAACGTGTGCTGCTCCGTGGAAGAAGCCAAATTTGAGTTGTTTTCATCATAGTCTCGAGTGAGTGAAAATAACATAAATTTGAGTTGGTGAAACTTCATAGTGGGTGAAAATTCAACACGGGAGTAAAGGCAAAGTACTCACCGGATTTTTTCGCGTTTTACTTATTTTTGACTTCTTCCACGCAAGGGCGAATTTGAGTGAAAGGAACCGTAAGGTGAGTTGTTTCGCGGTTCCGTGTAGGTGCTTACGGGTGAGGGCACTTAAGAGTCGATACGCGATCCATCGCATCGTTGGACACCATCATGACAGATGATTTGTTTGCGTGCGGAGTGTGCTTGACCTACGCTACGCGTCGATTTCTTCTGGCTTGAGCATTGAGAGGTGGGTAGATGAACGAGGTAGATATAATGCATCAATGCAGCTATCATGCCACATGAATATCAACAGCCAAACTGGGGGAATATCGGTGCGAAGTAAAACGGGTTAGGGACTGTGGGTGGATGCGAATTGATGTGAAACATACGAGCTGCAATATGAATGCAAATTTTGTTGCAGCCAACCAAATGGTAGCACCTTTCAACAACTGATGTGCATGGGTTGAAAAATTATTGAGAGGGTAGAAAGAAAAAGGGAATAAACTTATTTCTCTACATAAAATCATAGAGAATCTTAACTTGAATTTAATAACACAGGCAGAACACTAAATCTTACATTGGTATCAAATGATCGAGTCTTTTACATGCTGCCTATGCATATCGAGTTTTCAAACATTGTAAAAAAAACATAAATAACGACATTAAGTTTTTTTTGCCAAAATATAGTTCTTAATTACAAAAATTGATCCTTCAGTGTTCTCTGTTGTAACACTTGCATTTTTGTTCATTTTGTAAAAAAAAACTGTGAATCTTTCAGAAAGCTCAATTTACTGCACCTAGGGCTTCCATTCCCGGAAACGATTTCCCGGGATTCCCGATTCCCGGGATGCTCACTTTAGTTTCCGGGAAATTATTGTGCTCTCATAATGAAACTTCTATTCAGTAGTATATTTCGCTTTCAAAGTAGATTACTTCCCATATTATAAAAATATAGTTTGAATCTGTAGATGCTACAGTATTGTACGGTCCAACCCTAATACGTGTTCAAGGGAGCCAAAGCAAAGCATAAGCTTCCATCGGTCGTTCATTTATTTAGTAGGCCCAATCACCGGTAAGCGTTACGAGGTCGACATAAAAATCTAGTGTTTGATGAAATTTCTCAATAGCAAGAACAAAGTTATTAATTCGTGCAGAGCGACAAATTTCTCCAGATCGCAGATATTTAGGCAAGGACAGAGACGGCGTTGGTAGGTTTATTGTCAGAGGTGAAAAACCTTTATTTATGGCTCGAACCCCGATTCGTATCAATGTTGATAGTTAGGATATGTAAGGTACGACAATAAAACGCTCGTCTGAAAGTATTTTTTCGCTTTTGAAAAAACATTTCATTTTTGAATATATTTTCATTTATATGTTTAAATACCTCAAATTTAATAGCGAAATGTGCTCAAGTGTTCGTTTCAAGGTTCGTATTTTAAATCAAATTCGACAAGAATATTGTTTGTATTAATAAAATATACGGACGAGTACCAGGATGGTTGATGTTAGAAACCTTCCGGCAATAACAGAACAAATCCTGTCAAAGCCGTCTTCTCCTCCATATCAAGGAAAAATGCTAACATTATGGAAATGTAGCACGCTTTTCGAACTAAACAGAGAAATTTCTCAGACTTTTCAACAACTTTTTAATCATTTTACAATATAGCAAGTATCAATCCCCTGAGGTCGAGAGTATATTTTAATCATATATAAGTTATTATTTCACGTTACTATTTTTCGCATAACTGTTTTATTTCCCGGGATCCCGGAAAATCCCGAGAAGTTAACATTAACCTTTCCCTTCTTATTGGCATTACATCCCCACACTGGGACAGAGCCGCCTCGCAGGTTAGTGTTCATTAAGCACTTCCACAGTTATTAACTGCGAGGTTCTAAGCCATGTTACCATTTTTGCATTCGTATATCATGAGGCTAGCACGATGATACTTTTATGCCCAGGGAAGTCGAGACAATTTCCAATCCGAAAATAGCCTAGACCGGCACCGGGAATCGAACCCAGCCACCCTCAGCATGGTCTTGCTTTGTGGCCGCGCGTCTTACCGCACGGCTAAGGAGGGCCCCTAACCTTTCCCACAACAGTAAAATAGGCTTAGGGATGATTGACAAATGATTTACAAAATCAACCAAAATACAAATGTTACAAATATGCGATCATGGGCAGTGTTCGTACAAAAAACGAAACGTGATGAACAATATCCCTGTTGACGTTACCTATCACACCCTTTCTCCCGATATTCTGTCGTTTACCGTCACTTCATATACCTACATAGCGTTGAGAACAACCAGCCGATATCGATCTAGGATTGCTTCGCTTAACCCTTAAAAGACCGGGACAACACTCACATCGTTCAAAGTCCTTGTTCCCATTAATGCACTGACCGATTTTCTTCATAACCTCAGGCTTTTCTCAAAGGGGATTAGTAGGGCTTTCTTTTGATCTAGGGACCGCCCGCTAGACTCCTCCCGCGTTCATAAGATTCAAAAATGTCTGTGTTTCTTCGTTATTTTTGCTTTTATTGCCAAATCCTTTCAGTAATCATATGTGTCATCAAGCTCTAACGTCACGAAACGAAACAGATACATGAAATATATCAAATAGAAGTGAGTTTGAATGTTTTCCATTTATCTTATTACTGTTGCTACCAACATTGAAAGACATATATTCCTCATATATTATTAGTCATTCCTCTGGTCATATTCCTCTAAATCTTGTTACGTAATATACCAAATCGTACCAGACAAGGGAGTACAAACAAATGTAGAGATGTAATTTATTTGTTTAGAATACTATTTGGGACATTGTAATTCATCCAAAACATTCTCGAGTTCAGGTCTTGAATTCTATCACAGAAGAGAAAGGTAATGCACACATCAAAATAAGCTCAGTACATCCTACGCAGCTCACAGATATCATATGCCCATAATGATATTCTAGAACGTGCTCCATAGTGATTTTCTAGAACTAGCGGAATATTCTGAAGTTCAGCTCGTAAGGCTTATGCAGCAACGGCCTCCAAAATGTCTTCCGCTTCAATCAGAAATCTTCTCAACAGACCCTTAGACGCCAATGCATTAAAGGTCATCCAGAACGTTCTTGAGTTCAGGTCGTCAGATGTACAATCACGTAGAAGCGTGATGCATGTTTCAGGTGATTCTGCTTCAAGCTTAGGTGCTTGCCCTCAAGTGATATTACAGAAATCGCAAAACTTTCTGCAGTGTTGGTCATAAAAAGTTCATAGCATCCGTCAAAACTTTTCCCAACAAATCCTTAGATGTCTGTGAAGATATGTTATACCAATCTCATCAGATCTACAACCATATAGAAGCGTATGCCGTGTTTGAAACAAGCTCAGGTCACCCTGTTGAATTCAAAGATAACAGAAGATTATGCGAAAATATTCTGTATGCCGCATAGTGACATTCTAGAAGTCGCTAAACGTTCTGAAGTTCAGGTTGGCCTATGCAGTAACTGTGGGGTTTGAGTAAGTTACTTTCAGCGTGTGATTATACATTAACACCTCAGCGTGTCAATTGGTCAATTGGGGGCAGCAGGGACTTTGTCCAAGGGCTTGACGATCCCTCCCTAGGCCATCTTCGAGTTGTGGACTGCCTGGGATGTCGTGGGGTTTGACAGTGGGCCCAGTTGAACCTCTATAAAAAGCTGCATGTATCCGCAAGTAGGCTCCTCCAAAACGACCGTGTGCCGCTCAAAGCGCACAAGCCCAAGTCCTGGTGTTAGGTGGGACGCTAAACAGCCCTGACACGACGGCCCTCCGGCGAGACAGGAGGTTTGCGCAGGCCCAATAAGCCGCCTGGAAAACCAATAATTACGAACAATATAAGAGATAATGCGACTCGATATAATCGGCAAAGACCTAGGCGACGAATAAAGGATCACGATTGGAAGCTTGGAACATGGAACTGCAAGTCGCTAGGTTTCGCAGGTTGCGACAGGATGATCTACGATGAATTACATCCCCGCAACTTCGACGTCGTGGCGCTGCAGGAGATTTGCTGGACAGGACAGAAAGTGTGGAAAAGCGGGCATCGGGCGGCTACCTTCTACCAAAGCTGTGGCACCACCAACGAGCTGGGAACCGGCTTCATAGTGCTTGGAAAGATGCGCCAACGCGTGATTGGGTGGCAGCCAATCAACGCAAGGATGTGCAAGCTGAGGATTAAAGGCCGTTTCTTCAACTATAGCATCATCAACGTGCACTGCCCACACGAAGGGAGACCCGACGACGAGAAAGAAGCGTTCTACGCACAGCTGGAGCAGACATACGATGGATGCCCACTGCGGGACGTCAAAATCGTCATCGGTGACATGAACGAGCAGGTAGGAAGGGAGGAAATGTATAGACCGGTCATCGGACCGGATAGTCTGCACACCGTATCGAATGACAACGGCCAACGATGCATAAACTTCGCAGCCTCCCGCGGAATGGTAGTCCGAAGCACCTTCTTTCCCCGCAAAAATATCCACAAGGCCACATGGAGATCACCTAACCAAGAAACGGAAAACCAAATCGACCACGTTCTAATCGACGGTAAATTCTTCTCCGACATCACGAACGTCCGCACTTACCGCAGTGCGAATATTGAATCCGACCACTACCTCGTTGCAGTTTGCCTGCGCTCAAAACTCTCGACGGTGTACAACACGCGTCGAAGACGGACGCCGCGGCTTAATATTGGGCGGCTACAAGACGGTAGACTAGCCCAAGAATACGCGCAGCAGCTGGAAGTGGCACTCCCAACGGAAGAGCAGCTAGGCGCAGCGTCTATTGAAGATGGCTGGAGAGATATTCGATCCGCCATTGGTAGCACCGCAACCGTTGCACTTGGCACGGTGCCCCCGGATCAGAGAAACGACTGGTATGACGGCGAATGTGAGCAGTTAGTAGAAAAGAAGAATGCGGCATGCGCGAGATTGCTGCAACACCACACGAGGGCGAACGAGGCACGATATAAACAGGCGCGGAACAGACAAAACTCGATTTTCCGGAGGAAAAAGTGTCAGCAGGAAGATCGAGACCGTGAAGAGACGGAACAACTGTACCGCACTAATAACACACGAAAGTTCTATGAGAAGTTGAACCGTTCACGTAAGGGCCACGTGCCACAGCCTGATATGTGCAAGGACATAAACGGGAACCTTCTTACGAACGAGCGTGAGGTGATCCAAAGGTGGCAGCAGCACTACGAAGAGCACCTGAATGGCGATGTGGCAGACGAAGATGGCGGTATGGTGATGGACCCTGGGGAACGCGCAGGACATAATTCTACCGGCCCCGTATCTCCAAGAATTCCAGAAGGAGATTGGCCGGCTGAAGAACAACAAAGCCCCTGGGGTTGACCAACTACCAGGAAAGCTATTTAAACACGGTGGTGAGGCACTGGCTAGAGCCATTACCAAGATTTGGGAGGAGGAGGAAGTTTTGCCGCTGGAGTGAATGGAAGGTGTCGTGTGCCCATCTACAATAAGGGCGATATGCTGAATTGTAGCAACTTTCGCGCAATCACATTGCTGAACGCCGCCTACAAGGTACTCTCCAAAATTTTATGCCGTCGACTAGCACCAGTTGCAAGGGAGTTCGTGGGGCAGTACCAGGCGGGTTTTATGGGCGAACGCTCCACCACGGACCAGATGTTCGCCATTCGCCAAGTACTGCAGAAGTGCCGCGAATACAACGTGCCCACACATCATCTATTCATCGACTTCAAAGCCGCATATGATACAATCGATCGGGACCAGCTATGGCAGCTAATGCACGAACACGGTTTTCCGGATAAACTGACACGGTTGAGCAAAGCGACGATGGATCGGGTGATGTGCGTAGTTCGAGTTTCAGGGGCATTCTCGAGTCCCTTCGAAACCCGCAGAGGGTTACGGCAAGGTGATGGTCTTTCGTGTTTGCTATTCAACATCGCTTTGGAAGGGGTAATACGAAGAGCAGGGATTAACACGAGTGGCACAATTTTCAATAAGTCCGTCCAGCTATTTGGCTTCGCCGACGACATAGATATTATGGCACGTAACTTTGAGAAGATGGAGGAAGCCTACATCAGACTGAAGAGGGAAGCCAAGCGGATCGGACTAGTCATCAACACGTCGAAGACGAAGTACATGATAGGAAGAGGTTCAAGAGAAGACAATGTGAGCCACCCACCGCGAGTTGGCATCGGTGGTGACGAAATCGAGGTGGTAGAAGAATTTGTGTACTTGGGCTCACTGGTGACTGCCGAAAATGATACCAGCAGAGAAATTCGGAGGCGTATAGTGGCTGGAAATCGTGCATACTTTGGACTCCGCAAGACGCTTCGATCGAATAGAGTTCGCCGCCGTACCAAACTGACCATCTACAAAACGCTCATCAGACCGGTAGTCCTCTACGGACACGAGACCTGGACGATGCTCGTGGAGGACCAAAGCGCACTCAGAGTTTTCGAAAGGAAAGTGCTGCGTACCATCTATGGTGGGGTGCAGTTGGCGGACGGTACGTGGAGGAGGCGAATGAACCACGAGTTGCAAGAGCTGCTGGGAGAACCATCCATCGTTCACACCGCGGAAATCGGACGACTGCGGTGGGCCGGGCACGTAGCCAGAATGTCGGACAATAAGCCGGTGAAAATGGTTCTCGACAACGATCCGACGGGCACAAGAAGGCGAGGTGCGCAGCGGTCTAAAAAAAATCACAAGGCAAGGTGGTTTGGAAGATCACAAAACGCATCTGGAAGACCGCTGGAAAACGGATGGAGGTTTGGTAAATCACAAAGCGCATCTGGAAGACCACTGGAAACGGATTGTGGTTTGGAAAATAACAAAGCGCGTCTGGAAGACCGCTGGAAACGGATTGTGGTTTGGAAAATCACAAAGCGCGTCTGGGCGACCGCTGGAGAACGGATTGTTGTTTGGTAAATCATAAAGCGCGTCGGAACAACCGCTGGAAAACGAATTGTAGTTTGGAAAATCACAAAGCGCGTCGGGACGACCGCTGGAAAACGGATTGTGGTTTGGTAAATCACAAAGCGCGGCTGGAAGATCGTTGGAAAACGGATTGTGGTTTGAAAAATCACAAAGCACGTCTGGAAGAACGCTGGAAAACGGATTGTGGTTCGGAAAATAACAAAGCGCGTCTGGAAGACCGCTGGAAACGGATTGTGGTTTGGAAAATCACAAAGCGCGTCGGAACGACTGCTGGAAAACGAATTGTAGTTTGGAAAATCACAAAGCGCGTAGGGACGACCGCTGGAAAACGGATTGTGGTTTGAAAAATCACGAAGCGCGTCTGGACGACCGCTGGAAAACGGATTGTGGTTTGGAAAAGTCACCAGGTTTCGGTGAGCTGTATATGAACATAACCCAGCCGGCTCTAGCTAAGTTCTAGCTCTAGCTCATCACTAACAATAGCTTCTGCTGTAAGTAGAAAATTGTCAAAAAAACCGTTTGATCGTAGAATAATAGTCTTGTTGTCCCAGTGAACCAAATGAGGTCCGTTGAGAATAAAGGTACTAGGGAATCAATCCAAGGTGCAAGAAGCAAACTAAATGTAAGGTAAATTGTGGCATAAGTTGGTCAATGAAATTAATCGAAATTAAATTTCAGCTTGAAGCTGCGCTTACACTAAGCTGCTTTGAAGGTGTTTGCATTTTCTAGTATCGACTTCCAAACACTATATGTTCCTAGAGAGATAACACTAGGTACTAAACATTTGAACGATACAATCTATTTACTTCCATATCGTGGCTCTGCGATTAAAAACCACGATGTTAAGACAAGTTTATTTTGGAATTCAGATTTCAAAGGAATTAATCGGTTTCTCAAATGCAACATGGTCAATGTTCATCTTCGTCTCGCGCATATAACTTAGAAGAAAATCATTGCGTCCTATGCTAGAGGATTTGTTTTGCCTTTTTATGAGAGGAGAAGGGGAATGTGGGGTTTGAGTAAGTTACTTTCAGCGTGTGATTATACATTAACACCTCAGCGTGTCAATTGGTGATCAGCAAGCCATGACTCGGCCTCTTCTTGTCAGCACTGACGGAGAGCTGCTGTCAACGTATTTCGTTCCGGCAATTTGGGGCTACACAGTAACGGCATCCAAAATGTCTTCGGCTTCAATCAAAATTCTTCTCAACAGACCCTTAGACGCCTGTCAAGATATGTAAGATCTGTTACATTTCAATACATGCAAGGCCATCTAAATGTTCTTGAGTTCAGGTCGTGAGATCTACAATCAAGTAGAAGCGTGATGCGTGCTTCAAATCAAGGTCAGGTCATCCTACTCAGTTCAAAGATATTAAATGATTTTTGTAGACAAATTTGGCATGCCCCAATGCCCTATGGGAGCTGTTCTTGCAATAATCACTATGAAAAACTATTTCAGCTATGATAAACTATTTCACTCTTTATAGCATGGGTATCTCGAAGTCTGACAAGCCTGCGGCTTTCCGTAGAGGATCAGCGTGCTATGGACATTCTTAAGCGGTGACAATACCCAAGGACTAATGCTTTGAAGTATGATACTGCGGGGCTATTTACGAGGCTTTCAAAAGATGGAAGTGTTATGAGCAGCGAATGATAAATAATAAATTTTTGGCAGGAGCTTCTTCTTCTTATTGTCATTGCATCCCCACACTGCACTGGGACAGAGCCGCCTCGCAGCTTAGTGTTCATTAAGCACTTCCACAGTTATTAACTGCGAGGTTTTTAAGCCAGGTTACCATTTTTGCATTACACGGAAACAAATGCATACCCACAGGCATGAATAAAAAATCATGAAATCATGAATCAGGTCAGTTCATGAAACCATGATTATAATTCATGATTTCAGGAACATTATTCATGGTACTAGGCAATCCTCATCAGTCAACAGTATTCATAACCGGTTATACTTCGAACACTCCATTCCCAGGAAGTAAGAACGGCTGAGAGGTAGCACGCCGGACTCTCGCTCAGTGTACTCGAGTTCGGATCCCCTGTTGAACTTTTTTTTTATTCTGTCGATTTCAACAACCAAATTGTAACGCATTGGCTGCGTTACGCGAAAATAAATCATGAAATCATGATTTGTATTCATGGAGTATTTTCATAGCATGAAAACGCGACGGATTCATGGAATCATGAATTATTTTCTCATTTCTGGGAATGGATTTTTACCCGTGTAGTATATCATGAGGCTAGCACGATGATACTTTTATGCCCAGGGAAGTCGAGACAATTTCCAATCCGAAAATTGCCTGAATCGGCACCGTCTTACCGCACGTCTAAGGAGGGCCCACAGGTTTGGCAGGAGGCTATTTCAGGAAATTTACTGCAGATGAGGTGACCACGCAAGTGGTATCTGCCTGTGTCTCCGGTACCGACCAACTAAGTTCCCTATGGTCAGCGTTGATCCAGTTTCGAGGAATCTATGACAAAAGGTCGAAAGGACAAAAGGTAGAGAAGACAAAACGTCGGAAGGGGCAGAAGGTAGAAGGAACAAAAGGTCGAAAGGGACAAAAGATCAAAAAAGACAATCCAGCTTTTTACGCAGGCCATGCTATAAACTTTGAATCACCCCCTTTGACATTTTCTGTGTCCACTATAATTTTTGTTGTAATTGGATCAAAGTAAGCGATTTAAACAATGTTGATTACATGGAAACGTCACAAGGAAAAATGATTTCTTCATCCAGGACCTTTTCATAACCAATTTGGATTTTTTCAATTCTTCAACTAATTTTCTATCTTATTCTAGGTGATACAAGAGCTGCTGATTGCTGAACATAATTCGTTTCAACTCTGGGCAACTGAATGAACTTCATGAATTCAAAACTGCAAGCATATATTCGAATATTGTGTGTGGTCAAATAGTTTTAGCTATCCAACACCCCACAGCGATTTCCAGAGTTCTATCCTACAGTTACCAGAACCTCATTGCCATTGAGTTCTCAGAATTCAAAAGTAAAACAGAGTTGCAAGAACGCATCCACATATCAAAAGCGTCTCAAATAAACACGTCAGAAGTTATAAAGTACATCATGCAAAAAGTAACGATATTCAAATCTCCTTTGCCTTTTCTTAGTGCTTTTCTTACACCTTTTTATGCTGAAACTCCTAACTTTTTTGTATAATTCATCACGCTCTACCAAACCCTGGTTTTCGAGAACATATTAAAATTTTCATTAGCATCCCTCAAAAGCTCCACCAACATTTTACGTTGCATGCGAGGTTGCACGCAGATGAAAAATTGTTGAACCCCATGTTGGAGAATGTTCAGCATTTGAGATCGAAATAAATAGTCGGATTTGTGTTGTTTCACCTTTACCTAAAATAGATTTCGATTATTTACGTAAATCATTCTCAGATAGCGTCTATAGTTCGTTAAATATTTTATAAAAGGTGCTACCTCATTCGAGATTCAGACAGCAATATTCATCCCTAATATGCATTTCCTAATCTCACATTCAAACCAGTTGCCCAAAAAAACGAATATTTTCAATTGTTGGATGCCGTTAAAAAATTAATCCGTGAGGTTTCGATTGATTCGCTCATTCCTCTCATTCAGCTGACTCTCAGTTTTTTAATTGACTGTGCATCTACCATAATCTAGAATAATAATAATAATTAGAATGAAAAATACTAAATTTACCTTTGAAATGGAAACATTTATCAACAAGAGAGTGAAAATGTATGACAGATTAAATAACAAATTGAATGTCAAGACTACTTTGATGCAGAAAACAAAAGCTGTACACAGCATCTGTCATGATTAAATAACCCCTCCACAAGATTATAGCTAGCGTAAAAAGCTGGATAGATCGAAAGGGACAAAAGGTCAATCTGCAACAACTTGATTACAACACGGTGTCTCTATGGAAAATATTTTTTTCAAATCAGTATCTCTGAAACACCCACCACGCCAAAGTACATCCTCTTTCAAAGAGTGGGTAAACTAAAATGTTCTATCGAGGGATCTAGAAAAAAAAATTTTTTTTTTCACTGGAAATCTCAAATGATTTTATCCCCGAGACCCCCGAAAGAACATTTAAAAATGCACCTCCGTGAAATAGGAAAACCTTCGCGTAGTGGGTGTGACACCGTGACAAGTAGGGTGTACCCAGAGAACAGACGTTCATCTTATATCACGGTGCTTCATTTACCGTTATTATGAAAAAAAAATATACCATTCAAACGGTAGGCTCCATTCGATTCCTATAATTCTACGGTTCTGGACAACTGGACAAATTTTTAAAAAAATCGTTGGTGAGATTTTCAAGTTATGCCGTTTTTAAGTTTTTGACGAAAAACGCATTGAAAATCAACTAAATGTTTTAGTTCTCTTTTATATAGATGTTCTAAGTTCTAAGTTTACAAACATCCAAGCAGTGTTCTAATTCTGCATGTAGATTCAAATTGTTAAATCTACTTTATGAAGGACCAAAAACAGGGTGGTGAATCCTTGAGCTGATGTAGTTACGTGAAACCAACAATAAATAAATGCTTCAATATTCGAACAGCTTATCAAATGGTGTAACAATCAGTACCCTTAATTCTTCGATTGCCTTCTTCTTGTTGTTGGCTTTACATCCCCTACTGGAACATTGCCGCCTCACAGCTGGGTTAATAAAACAATTCCAAGGTTATTATTACCTGGACCTGAGCGGGAATGAGTCCAGCCACCTTCAGCATGGTCTGGACTAAGGACGCACGACTAAGGAAGGCAATTATGTTATTATCAAATCAAAAATACTTTTTTTAGTTTTCTTTTCATTTATTTCTGTGTTTATCAATGCAAAATTCAAATAATTACTACAGATGGCCACTGTTGTAATCTACAACTGCGCGTAAAAGATGAGATTTATACACCTTAGATGTTTGTACTGTTTTGTATCGCTCCCAGGTTAGCTTAAAATCGCTATGCACAGATTCCGACGCCTGCTCATTATGCCAGCCCAAGCCGCGACCAGTAATATGGCAGAAATCTTTTACGTGGAATTTTGTAATGTGGTATTTTGATGATTTCGGAAGGTTCAGTTCTTCCCAACATTCTATGAACTTGTTCAAATCTTCTTCAAAACTGGGATCCAAATCGAACGAAAAGCACTTTGCATAAACATTTTCAAAATGACCTTTAAAATACAATTCATGATTATTCAACATACATACATATATCATGTACAGTTTACATACATAGAAATAGCCTACAAGATCTTCATGATCTTGAAGAATGTTGGCAGCACGAATAAGGTCCTTACATGCACCTCCGGTAAAGCCATACGCTCGTTGTAAGTGGCGTACTTGAGCTTTATGAGCCCATAAATCAGCCCAATCTGGATTCCGCTTCTCCACTGCTTTAAACACTGCATCAGGCTTGTGATTGATCACCGTCCATAGTCATAGTAAAACAATAAATACCAACGTTTCACTCGTTCAAGGATCGTTCAATCGCAATAGGCTCGTTTAATTACAAATCCGCGTTGTCCGGACGGGAATATTATTTGTTTGTCTCTGGTTTAGTTACCTCCCAGCCCATGTGTGAAAAGACTCTTCGCTGAATGAGCCCGTCTCGTTACCATGGATAGCGAGAACGATGTTTTTCAGAGGTGACCCTTCTGGATACATAAAGGATGGTCGCGAAGCTCAATGCAGTGAATAGGTAACTTATGGAATGAAGGCAAAGTTACCTGTGATTTATTTGTCATATCATAGCTTTATAGTGCACAACCTTCACAGATCTGAAATGGCACAAATGCTAGCGTTGAAGCCAGCAGATCTTGAGGTTCTGAGATCGATCCTCCAGTATATTTTCAATCAATAATTTTGCTGTAATCATTTTAATTTTTAATTGATCCTTATCTTGATATATATTAGTTTTAGTTTATATTGAATAATTTCTTGACGAATTGAACTAGTGCGAGCTCTGGCAAAAGTGTTTACATAAGCTATAAATAGATAGATAAAAGGTGGAGAACATATTGGTCGCGACCATCAAACTGACAACGGTCAGAGCCACTGAAGGTCAAGGAATGAAAAAACTTATTATGGTTACCAGTGGTTTCTTGGTCGCGATGTTATGGCTTTTGGGTATGAGATATGGTTGCTAACGTTGCGTTTGGTGACGACGATCAGTAGGAGAAAAAACTAAGCATACCAATGACTGTCATGACCAATGCCAAGCCTGCACTGCATTAACAATTCCAAGCTTTATATGCAAGGGCGGGGAAGGACAGATGTCCAGAATCATATCAGCATCGTCACCAGAGACCAAAGGCGCATGGATGCAGCTAGCATGATCACTACGTTTTATCGATTCAGCACGTTTATCGCTATGTTCCTTAATTCTACCAATTGTTCTTGGTATTCCAGCTTGTACTGCCAGGTCTTTCTTTGCTATTTCGCAGTACGGACATGGATAGGATGAAGAGTGCGCCATGATTCCTACGATAACGTTTATTATTTTTAAATCGCCGGCGACAGTGTACTCCAGAGCGTTCAGATTTAAAAGGTTATTCCAAATTAACGAAATGTATTCGTACTTCTCCGGGAGATTCGGAGCCAATGCAATGATATGCAACCGCTTAACACCACTATCTTTGAAGGAGTTCGAGGAACGAGCTGGAGGAGGGTCTCTTGATAGGATGGATAGGGTAACTTTCAGGAATCCACCACCACCATCGATGCCGAGTTTGATGTAGTGTCCATGCTCTTCATTGCCTTCCCTCGATTTCTTCACATGCTCTATCAAGCCGGCCACATTGTTACATTATATTACCGGTGTAAAGGCGTATTGACCAAGGTTTGTGGTCTCGGCTATAATGATCAAAATTGTATTAAAAGAGCGTTCACATTATTGGGTTTGCAAATTGTTACCTCCAGGAACATCACCAAGCTCTATGATACTGAAAAAATTACATAATTCAGAGTTCATTTTCCAAAGCTTAACTTTAGTTCCTGCTTTAACTTTTATCCCTGAATGTTTCAGACCCTTCATAATGCCTGAAACAAAGATCTATGAAAAATATGTTGTTTAAATCAATATGATTCGTTACCCAGAGTTTTCCGCATGCTTAAGGAGTTTGAGATCTTCAACTTGAACATGTTTTTCGAGCTAATTTTGTTCTGATCATTTGATGTTGTGGCGGGTGATGTTTTATGGTATACTGACTGCTTACCACGACGATTAGAAAGACGAATATTGTTGGATCCTAGGTATAAAGTAGAAATAAAATAGAATAGAATAGAAGTTGAATAAAATTCAAATAAAACGCAATTTATACCGGAAGATGACACTTTTTCCGCTAGAAATTCAGACACTGCTGCTTCCGCTGATTTTGTGAAGAATTCTTTTCCTTCAACATTATTGATAAGTTTTCTGTTCGCCGAGAAGAATTGCATCCATGCTTTCTTCCTCGCCCTATTTCCGTTAAACAAACTTTGCAGATTCGAACCACCTTAATCGTATCTGACAGCACTTTCTTCGGACGGCCTGGCTTGAATTTCTTGGGAGTGACTCCTGGCAGGTTTCTTCCTTCCACAACCTTAGATGCACTGCATACTTCACAGTGGCAGATACTGACACACCTGGTCACCTGTTTATAGTCGTATTTGTACTTATACAAGTGTTGTCTTGCCCACGTTTCACTGGGAACAGTGCACATCACACGGCAGGAGGTACATATTGATGTCGGGTAGTACCACTTTCGCTCATCGATATCTTGCAAAAATTTTTCTTGAATAACTGTTCTTACACTTTTAGAAATCGGTCTAACATTTTTATTATTGGAAAGACATAGTATACACACTTTTTTTCGGTTAAGCTCGTGGCTGTCCATACTTATTGCTGTCGTTACCTTATTAGTTCAGAGGTAAATTTACACTACATAATAGACGTTTTGTATTCAAAATGTCACTTACAAACTTGATTGCGACGCCGCACTCTAGATCAATTTTCGTGCAATCGCGTTGTGGTTTCTTTACTATTTGCGTTGATATTGTGTTTCAACAATTTTTCTACTTTTCTTGTCATGTTCATCAACTCTTTGATCCCAAGACGAATCAATTGATGAGAAAACCTTACAAATCTGTCAAACCCGTTCGTCAGCTAGTTTGCTTCAAAGTAAATGCTCATTGTTTTTATGAATATATAGGTTTAGTTGATTTTGTACAACACATGATTAAGATGCACAAAACTAACCAATGTTTCGATCATACAAAATTGCTTCACGGTAATCTATCGAAGGGCGAACGACTGCAAAATTTCAGCAAGATACAATGATGTTCCATATATTAGATTTTTTTAAAATTTTATATGGAAGATGCGATTTGGAACTTCAATGGCTATCTCAGTATGTAAAAAAAACGGTATAGGACTAATATGCGAGTGGGGGCAGGGTATGCGTGCAGTGAAATGACAACATGGCGGGTCAAATTTATCTGCAGCATAAATTAACGTGCACGTGCAAAGCCCCTCAAGCACACACTCTATCGCGCTATGCAGCCATTTTTTTAAATACCTACCAAACTGATTTTTTCAGGATTTTAGTTTTTTAACCGACGATTTAATATAAAGTAGTTTTTTTAATTGTCAGTATGCCAATGAAACTGTATGGGACTGATGAGAAAGTACCGTACGTAAGTATCATATACGAAAATACACTACTTGCTGGGTCAATATTCTCTAAGTGACAGTAAATGACCGTTATCCAACTGGTGCAACACCCATCATGAGACACGCTCCTTCTCACTGACCCATATGCGTCGCTCGAGATTGTTTACCGTCGGAGTAAAATAAACACTGCAATTATTGACAATTGGCGCTATTTAAACTGCAATATTGTATCCAACAATCTTATCTTTATTTTCCCAGTTCATCCCAGGCAGTAATAGGACATGGATAGCGCTTGTTTAATTCCGCCCCTCCGCACGATTCATCATCCCACACGACGACGCGCGGCTCAATGGATCATTTCACGTCCCCACTCTTAAGCGATCTTCATCAGTATCAAGCAGCTTCATACCGTTCGAAATCCGCCCAATAGCAGTATGGCACACATCCCTTTCTGTAGCAGTGTTTTTATTGATGTTCTTCAACTGAAATCGGGCGGTTCTACCCGAGGCAGTCCCATCCTTCCCGTCGACTGGGATCGTTCAAGGTTTCTTCGCAGAGCAAACAACATAAAGTGCTCCACGTTTCCCCGATGTGGTTGGTTGACTGGTGGGCAGGCGTTCAGCAAGATGCAACATGCACCGGGGAGGTTTTCTTTGTTTTCGCGTGTCGAATCTCATCAGTTTCAATCAGTCTTACATGTACTTAGCATTACAAACAATGGTAATAATAACTGGTAATTTTGAAGCGAAAGTATCCTCTTCTTTCACCGTTTGTGCGAACCATATTGGTTGGAAGTTGAGCCAATTCAAGTGTTCTACGTATCTAGTTCGCCCCTTCTGCAAAGATGATGAATTAACAACTCTCCGCGGACGGTAAACAAATAAACAACTCTCGTTGGGAAGGTTTATGCTCATCATCATGGAGTACCTCCGGATTCCTGTGAAGAAGAGCGATCGCCGTCAGAGGACTATTTTTAGTCACCCGCAATGTGTAAAGTCACTTTACTAAAGTGCATAGACACCCGGCGACGTATCGTTCTGTCTCCTACTGGTAATGAGATTGTGTTACTCGTGCTTCCTCTTAGGTATACTGCAACGAAAAACGATGACGGCATGGCGGCCGATGGTTGATCTAGTCTAGACAGATTTCCTCGTTAAAGATCCGAACTCATTTGCTGAATGACTACCGTCGTAAGAACATAAAGCATGTTGATTTTCTATGATGCAGTTTTCATTGCACCTAGGTATATGCCACAACTTTCAGATTAGACGATTATTCAGTATTTGATCTTCTGTAAGAAGATAAATGTTAGCTTATTTGCTATTTGTGCGAAAGCACAGATAAGCTGATTCGTTGGATGCAGTTTTGGAAGTACGCTTTTGCAACGATGATATCACGCGGTACCTACTTCATTATTTATATTAGGTTGCTCCGTTTATCGTTGTGGATATGGCGTTACTGAATCTGTAGAAGAATAAAACCACCTTGAAACGTCAATTCTATGCCCGGTTGGAAACCGTGTAGCGATTATGTTGTTCTCAAAGTGCTACTGCCCAAAAGAAGAACGAGTGTTATTGTTTAGCGTTTCCAAACTTGGTTTGTTGGCAAGTCCCTCTCATGTGCCGAATGTCGATGATGGGTGGACCCCCTTGAATATGATTGATTTCTTTCCAGTCGGTTGAAGTGAGCGAAGTGCGAATGAGTCAATAATTTGTGAGGTTAGAATTATAGCTTCCTGATTGGTAGGTACTAATGGTCCACTTAGCACAGTGATTATGACCCGTGGAGAGGCATCCCTTGGGTTCGAGAACATTTTGCCCAGTCATTTACATTTCCTAATATGGACCTTACTGTAGCGGTTGATTTAAGAAGGTACGGTAAAGCTGTTATTTTGTCTTGTCCAGCAAGAATAAATTTCCTTCCGAAAGTTGCAGAGAACATTCAAAAATAGATGCTCACACATGTTGCGTCATTCAGTACTGAATATAAAAAATTCTATTCACTTCTGTTATCGTTTAACAATCGTTGCTGAATTCAGGTGCGTGTAATTAAAAAGATGTTAATTGGTGACTCACATGAGTAACTTTAATGTTTCATTTCTTGACAGGCGAGCGACGCTATACAGTAGGGTGCCAATGAAAATCGACTTTTAGTAGTACTCAAAAGTTTCATCTTCTCGAAAAAAGTCCCTATGCTAAATTTTAGCTTAATCGGACTTTAGTGTTTGACCAAAGCGGTCAAAGTTTGACTGTTTTTGAAACACGAAATATTTTCTAATTGTTGTTGGTGTGTTATGGAAAAATTTCGAAATCGATTTTTTATGCCAAATGTCATCGAGATCTAATGTTATCTCAAAAAAAAAAAAAAAAAATTGAAAGAAATTGACTTTTTGGAACTTTGAAAATTTTTGGGACTCAGAAAATTTTTCGAAATCCAAATTTTTGTTTTTGATGCCAAATGTCTCAGAAATGCCTGAAACGTCGAGATCTGGGGCCTGTAGCATAATCGAAACTTTACTAATAATATTAGTAGAGTAGCTTGTAACTTGTATTTTCCTGTTGCATAATGAATCTACAAGTATGAATTTACAAGACTAATATTACAAGTAAACTGCACTAATAATATTAGTGGAATTTACAAGTAACTGTTGCATAAAGAAAATACAAGTAGAAATTATTAGTGTTGGCTTGTAGTTTCTTTTACAAGTATGAATGGTGCTGTAATTTAATTTACAAGTAGCTTTTATTTTATTATTTTAGCTGTGCAAAGCAATTATGCATCGTTTAATTGTTTTTAACGACGAGAAAAAAACTATTATTCTAGTTGCTTCAAATTACCATATAATGAAATACTGTGCATTAAGAATAAATTTCTCGTTCCGATATAACACTGAGAATTATGAAAATTTTCAAATGACTTTAAATATAGTAGAAGTACTTCAAGTGCTGACATCAAGTATTCAAATGGAGGAGCGCTAAAGATCATTAAATTATACAGTACACAGAAACCCAAAACTACTCAAAAGTGGGTTTTTTAGCGCAAATCCGTACTTTGGACCAATATCCCAATTTTGAGTGAAATGAGTTTCGTAACACGTTTTTAACGTAGTTTAACTTAATCCACTTAAAACATATTAACCAAAGCTGAGTTTAGTTTACCCAAAGTTGACTTTATCCATCTCAAAATTGAGAATATATTAATTTACTGAAGTTTGTATTATTGTATTATTGTAGTATTATTATACTAAACAATCTCGCTTAAGATCATGCATATTGCTTTATGTTTGACAACAATCATGGGAAAGAAAAGAAAAACGAAAAAACTACCTAAATTCTAAGTAGAATTTATTACGATATTTTCATCAGTATTTTGAACTAAAAAAGAAATCGTCCAAATTTCATAATCAAATTAGAAGCAAAACCTAAACCCGCACAAGTCTCACAATACACGTAAATTAAACCCTCTTCAAAACCCAACAACAAACAAGTCTAGCGGGATTCGATTTGTCATGGAGCATAGGTTCGCGTACCTTACAAATCGCCTTAATTAAAACTTAAGTCAATCCCAAAGACCACATAAAACGACTCCAGTGTGCACTACATTGGCTTGGTTAAAAATGCCAATACCACGAAGCCGACTTAAACCGCGGAATCAATGAATTTACAGAGAGTGTTCCGTGCATACCTATCGCAGTCAAAATATATATTTTATCTGCAAATTTGCAAACAAACGTAAACAAACCGTTTACCTCCGCATTGACAGTGAACTATCGGATGAATTTTGACAGGTAAATGAACGTAACGGACTTGTAATTTCAACCTTACTAATATTACAAGTACTAATATTATTAGTTGGCAAAGCATTATTATGCGACGCAAATTACAAGTACTTGTAATTTGTTGACTTGTAACTTGTAACTTGTAGCTAATATTATTAGTCTGATTATGCTACAGGGCCCTGGTGTTATCTCGGATTTTTTGTGTGTAGGAGCCGGACAATATTAAATACTCATCCTACTTGGTTGACATTGTGTACAAAAATACATTTGAGAGAGTTAGTTCTGAAAATGTATTGCGAGAGATCGGCTGGTACCTGGTGCTGGGAATTTGGTGTCATCAGTACCCGCTAAGCTGCGGTGGACGACGGAGGTCCTTCGTAGCTTAGTAGGGAAAGCACCTGTCATGCGAACTGGGGTCGTGGGATCAAACCCCACCGAAGGGGCGGCTACCCTCCAATACCTTTTCCGAACTAAATCTATCACATGTTGTACATAGCATAGCATAGCATAGCATATCTGACCGCACACTATCCTGGGTTGGCTGTCGATAGGGACGTTAGATGCGCCAGAAAAAACAGCCTGGGGCTTGGCATGTTTTTCATTCAACGATCCCTTTGTTCAACACCTGGCCAGGTCCTTACGATCAGTGGGGATTTGGGTGGGAAGTGTTGATTAGATACCTACTTAAGAAGATGCGGAGAACTCGCGCGACCTTCATAGGTATCTGGAGTTGGAGTTTGGATGGGTTATTAAGGGGTGCTTTTCTTGGCGAAAAAGCGTAAATATTATATTTTTATTGGTATTGATATTGTAAAAGGTGATGTTTTGTTCTTGAATGTAATATGAATAAATAGATTTTGACAAAACAATTGCATTGATTTTGCAATCTGCGGCATATTTCTGAAATAATAAATTGTAGTAATATTAGCCTTTGTAGTGTGATGCTGCTTCAGAATCTTCGTCAGCACTCAATGTTTCTGAAAATGAAGATTAATTATTGTCATTTGGTTAGGTAAATCGTTGACAAGATGATTGTTTATAAATGTTTATGCGAGATTATTTAAAATATATGGAGCTCTGTGGTATGGAAATATTAAGAATAAGTATAGGAAAAACGTTGAAATTTATGAAAATCAAAGGAGAGTAAATTGATCCTTGGTGTGAAATAAACTTCACCAGCAACCCTTGCTTCAGCTGAAAAGGAAATATTAATGTTTAGATTGGGATTACATTATTTGAAAAATAGTTCACAGTGTCCCTGACCGAAGGACCTCAGCTTCAAGAAATCAGCGTCACCAGATTACCGTGTGTCAATAAAAATATATGGTAAAAATTATTAAAATAAATATGTTTCTTCTATTGTATTGGAAATGTTACCTTTCTTTGTATCTTGTCAGCTCCTCTCGTTTTTATATCACCGAACCTATCAAAGTTTTGTCAGATAACAACGACCTAGGTAAATGATGCCCTCTCAATCTTCCTGTATTTGAGTGCACCAGTTTTAGTAAATTTTTAATAAAAATTTATATGTAAATGTGGAGAAATATATATTAGAAAATATGACAATTGTGGGCTTCGTGGCCGTGCGGTTAGTGACGTCAATCGTCTAGACGCATGTGCTGTGGAGTGTGGGTTCTATTCCCGCCCCGGTAAGGAGAAAACTTTTCGTGAAGCGAAAAGTTCTCCACTGGTCCACTGGGTGTTGTGTAAATGTCCTGTCCGTTGTCTATTGCTAGATGTTAAGTATTCAGTCTGTGCGACCTCTGGTCGAAGACGGTGACCCTGTCTTTTTTTTTAACAATATGAAGGGATTGAAAATGAATATATGAAAATATGAATAAAACATGAACAGTTTATGATAAAAATAAATATTAAAGAATGAAAACATAAACATATGAATATATAACAAAATGGAAATATATAAATTTGAAAATAAGAAAATATTAAAATATGAAAGTAGCAGAATATGACAATATGGGTATATGAAAATATAAATCATGAACATATGGAAATATAAGAGATAAACATTTAAACAAGCAAAATTATGAGAATATAACACATGGAAGCATAAGAATAAGAAAGTATAAAATATGAAAATAACTTCACTCTTTCACACTATTATATATACATGCTATGAAAATTAAAATATGAGAAAACAAAAGTATGAAAATATGAAAATATAAATGTGTATGAAAAAATAAATATATGAAAATATAAATATATGAAAACAAAAATATATGAAAATAAAGATATATGAAAATATAAATAAATGAAAACATAAATATATGAAAATATGAAAGCACAAAGAAATAAAAACATGAAAACAAGATAATATGAAAATATAAAAATATGAACATAGGAAAATATGAATACATGATAAAATGAGAACGTGATAATATGAATACATATTTGAAAAATATATAAATAAAAATATGAAAATATATAATTAAAAAATATAGTTCCTTATCAACAGTGTATGGCAGCATACAATACAACATTATGAAATTATGAAAGCATAAAATTTAAAAAAATATGAAGATAAAAAAAATTGCAAAATTTTAAAATATGAGAGTATAAAAATATTACATTATGAAATTAAATAAATATAGCACATATAAATATGGAAAAGTGAGGGAATAATTATACGAAAATCAAAAAATATTCAAATTCCAAATTAATAAAAAAAATGAAAGTGGAGTAAAACTCATGTTTCTTTTGAAAATACTGTCCAGATTGCTATCAGAAATCAAGGTAGGTGTAGTCCTTGATTTCAATCTAAGACAAAAATTACAAAAGCGTGAGGATTACTACTCCGTACTACGCCCATCTGTACCACAACTAGGGGATGGAAAGGAGGCTCTTCGCTCAGCGACACCCTCATAAAGTACCATGGAGTTGGCTATTGGGAAGGTATTCGTTGGTCAGGATTTGCCTGTAGCTGGCAATGTGACCATGGTAGATCTTACCCCGTAAAGCACCACGTAAAGGTGTCTATCCAGCGCTACGGGTAGGCTTAGCAGATGTCCGATTCTTATTGGTACTTAATGTAACTAAATCAACTGTAAAGCAATGTATGTAAATGTGTTTCCTGTATAATTGTTGATATAAAAATTAATCCGCAAATTCCTATATGGGATTTATGTATTCCATAGGAAAATCTATCAAAAAGCATCCACTCTGTGTGGCCCTCAACGCTACGCTTCGCTCTTAATTCCAAATCAGAACTCTAGTTCAAATGACGGAGACGGTCTGAAAGCGTTGATTTGATGAATCCTTTATTTTATTCTCAGTCGAAGCGAGACATAATACATTCAAGCTACGTAATACCAGTGGGAATTCTTTCGAACATCCAAACCGACCTAAAATTCAATCATTCGAATTCAATATAGCTACCTTGGGACTTGTTGCTGAAAGTTCTGGAAACAGGAACGCATGGAAATCGAACAGATTAAGTATCATAGTTGCCGATATTTAGTTCATAACATTAGTGTCCCATATTTGCTTGAATATCTTTCTATATAGGACAGATATGCTTTTAAGGACAGATTAGTATGGCTTATAAATATGTTGACTTCGAAGGACGTAAGAGGCGAGTCAGAAAACAATGAATTTCAACAACATAAAAGTATAACATGGATTGATCTCACCGGAGTTTTCAGTAACTTCAGCATCCCTGATTAGTTTTAGCGAACTGCAGGTTTTCGATAGTCTCAGATAATTTCCGTAATCGGACATGTTTAGAACAAACACCGCTTTTCGAGCTTTTTGAAAGCACTTCAGAAGCACAAATACACACATAAATGAATTGTGCATCTTCATTTCACTTTCCACCAATACTACTACACACTCTCCGTACGGCAGCATTTGAAACAAAAAAATAGCGAGAACGATTATGAATCACAACACAACAGATTATGGACATCACTTGGCATTTACCACTTGAATTTTAGCAATAACAATTACATCATGCCAAATTAAACATTTTAATTCGGTTTCCATCTTTCACTCGCGATTTATCCTCGAAAAACACAATATTATTCACGTATTTCCACGGAGCACAAAAATAGTACGACCGACGTGTGTCCTAAATCTATCACATGTTGTACATATACATAATCAAGTTTCAGACATAGTAATTAATTTCCACTCCGGGTGGCTTAATACCCGGCATATAGGCAATTAACTCTTCGCTTGTGTGGTCGTGTTGGGATCTGACGACCAAACTGGCACAACTAGAGATGTCGTAAAATCACGATTAATCGATTAGTTACTAATCGATTACTCTTGATTCTTGTCGATTATTGAATCGATTAATCATTGTATAGTAATCGATTCAAAATTAATCGATTATCACAACGATGAATCGATTAATCGAAATAATCAATTAATTTTCGACATCCTTATTCTTTGTTGCTTCCCTTCTAAACATATTCATATTCGCTTTGCACCGTCAATTTTCGGAATTAATATGGGTCAGTGAGTATTTATTTTCATGACCTATTCGGCCAAATGACCCTTCCGGCTAAATGACCCTTTCGGCCAAATGACCCTTTCGGCCTAATGACCCTTTCGGGCAAACGACCCTTTTGGCCAAATGACCCTTTCGGCCTAATGACCCTTCCGGCCAAATGACTTTCGGCCAGATGAGTTTCGGCCTAATGGTTTGTTCGGCCAAACGACCCTTCCCCCACGATAACAGCTTTAATCTCCTCCAAATCAAACAAACCATAATTCACTAAGACGAATTAAGTGCTCTCCATTTAACTCCACCAATTATTTTCGATATCTTTGCAGACGATCACAACTGTGTGGTCGTCTTCAGTGTCTCGTACTTGACTTGTGGTCGAAATACGTATCTGCAAAGATATCGAAAATAATTGGTGGAATTAAATGGAGAGTACTTAATTCGTCTTAGACGGTTGAATACATTCCACTAAAAGAGCTTAATATATTTTTCCAAACCATAATTGTAAAAATGATTTTGCTTAATTGTTGTCGTCCTTTGCACCAGTTGTCGCACTAGTGATCCCATTATGACCAATCCCATAAGAAAACAATTGGATTTGCCATAATAGGAACCAAAATTAAGAATAGTGCCACAACCGGTACATGCGTTCCTATTATGGATTAAGCAATTTTGGGTACTATCATTAATTTTAATGCGGTTTTTACATTTGTTCTAAGGAGCAGTAAGGGAAACCTTTCGCATGACATATCAACACCATCAATATGTCTTCTATTTATATTTTTTTAAATTCTTAATCTTCTTCTTCTATATACATAAAAATGAATTTCTGTCTGTCTGAACCTTATAGAATTCGAAACTACTGAACCGATCTGCGTGAAAATTTGTATGCAGAGGTTTTTGGGGCCGGGGAAGGTTCTTAAGATGGTTCGATACCCCTCACTCATTTGGAAAGGGGGGCTCCCATACAAATGAAACATAAATTTCTTCATACCTCGAGAATTAATCAGAGAATAAATCAATTTTAGTCGAAACGAAGTTCGTCGGGTCTGCTAGTTATTAATAATTCTTAACTATGGCGACGATTGGTACACCCACCCTAGTCATGAGACGTTTGTCAAAATTCGGGCCGAAGTTGCTTTGTGATGGTGAATATTTTATGCTCTTCGTTTTTTCTAAATTAAGCCAACAAAGCAAACCTTCTTCTTCTTCTTCTTCTTCTTCTTCTTACTGGCATTACATCCCCACACTGGGACAGAGCCGTCTCGCAGCTTAGTGTTCATTAAGCACTTCCACAGTTATTAACTGCGAGGTTTCTAAGCCAAGTTACCATTTTTGCATTCGTATATCATGAGGCTAACACGATGATACTTTTATGCCCAGGGAAGTCGAGACAATTTCCAATCCGAAAATTGCCTAGACCGGCACCGGGAATCGAACCCATCCACCCTCAGCATGGTCTTGCTTTGTAGCCGCGCGTCTTACCGCACGGCTAAGGAGGGTCCACCAACAACAAAGCAAACCTACAGTTGCCATTAACCAGCGGCAAGTAGGCGCTTTTGTGTTTATTCTTTATTACTGAAACTACCTGCTCCTTTTCTCTCCCAAAATTGTTTTTCCTTTGAATTACTGAACTGTTCTGAAAATTTTCAAAGTTTAGTGAGAGATTTTAGCACGAACATTTCGGAATTCAATATTTTATCACCTCGCGTTTTCAAGGGTACCATATCAACACGTTTTTTCGCCTCGCGGACAACATTATTGTCACATGTAACGAGTGATCCAAGATATATGAATTTGCCGACAAGCTCAAAACGCATCTCATCCAATTCCACCTCAGGACCAACACTATTTGGACTGCCCCGTTCTCTGTTTGCCACCAGATACTAAGTTTTAACAGAGTTTATGATTAGCCCTACTCTCTCAGTAGGCCTTTCACTGCTCTGCGATCGACACCAATGATGTCAATGCCACCCGCAAGACCATGGAGCACCAGATCGTCGTATTGCATCTTCCAGAGCTGTGTTTTTTTGGGCAGCAGGAACTATATCCAAGGGCTTTACGACCCCTTCCCACGGCCTCTGCGAGTTACGGGGCCTACCAAGAAGGACGTGGTGGGGTTTGGCAGTGGCTCTGATAAACCTCTACAACAGAGGTTCCCAAACTGTGGGTCGCGACCCCCAGGGGGTTCGTGGGCTGTTCAGTGGTGGGGCGCGAAAGACAAATCTTAATTCACAATTGTGTTACTATTTTGTCCCACAAATCTATTTCATATTTTGAATTAGGATCTAAGTAATGATTTGATGATTAAATAACAACAAACCTGACAAGGTCAACGACCTTTTTTTGTTATACGATATTTGGGCAAGTCGAAGGAAGTCCTATACAATCTAAATCTAAACCCCGAGCATAATCCAAAACCAATTCGACCAACCAATCTAATCTAAATCAAATCCAAATCTTTTTAAAATCCAATCCAAATCTAATTCAAATCTAATCCAAATCTAATTCCAATCCTAATCAAATCGAAATCCAATTCAAATCCAATCTTAATAAATTTCAAATCCAATCCAAATCCAACCCAAATTCAATTCAAATCCCATCCAAATCCAAACCACATCCAATCCAAAAAAATTGACGAAATTTGTGACAAATACAATGATGGAATATCAAGCAATTTATTATGATTTGTGCAATCTAACGCGAACTCATTTTTATCTAATTTCACAAAATCAATGCATTTGGTACCTGGTGGGTCGCAAGCAATATGGGATTCTGCTAGGTGGGTCGCATATCTAAAAGTTTGGGAACCTCTGCTCTACAAGAAACTACATGTGTTCGCAAGCAGGCCCTATCAAAGTGACCGTATGCCGCTCAAAGCGCACAGGACACAGGAACCCAGGGAGTGCCAATTAGCATGGGAAGTGTTCCTACAGTGTAAGTGTCTGCACGCTAAAAATGAACTACTCAAAATTGAGTCGAATCCGACTCATTTTCATTAAAAACGGGACAACTCAAAATTTGAGTAATATATACTACTTCAATAAAATAATGATTTCGCGAAAGTTAAGCTTGGCCTTCCATCAATTTTTAATACGACAGATGCGAATCAAGTTTATCTATCTATCTATCTATCTATTTTACGACAAACAGACTCCTAGTTTAAGTGCGATCATCATTTTATTGAAGTAGTATCTTTTACTCAAATTTTGAGTTGTCCCGTTTTTAATGAAAATGAGTCGGATTCGACTCAATTTTGAGTAGTTCATTTTTAGCGTGTGTGTGAATGGGAACAATAATCACAGCCTATCCTCCAGAAGTAATGCTGAAAAGCTGTCCCGAGGGGAAAATAGGGTTGGAACCCAAGGAGGGTTTAGTGGGTGAGAGTCCCACACTCCGGTACACTGCCATGTGGTAGCTTGGCAACTACTACGTGTGTGCAGGGTCAGCGCATAATGCATTATTATTTGTAAAAAAATGGTTTTGTTTAGTAGTCGATTAAAGAGTGCAGTAGTAGAAGATTAGAGAGTCCGTAATCAAATGATGAGTTCGAAAGTTGTATTTACGGAGTTAATGAATGTCGCAGAGTAATCATCTGGTTCATTTTTGTCGCCCTTTTCGGTGAACAGCCAGTTCGGTATTCGCCTGCAAAGTTTTATTGGACATGCCCTGCTGCATTATTTTTGTAATCTTAATGGATTGAAGCTGAAGAACATACTTTACGGTCTACATCTAAAAAATTGCATGATCTTCAGCAAATCGCTCGGTGGTATCAACTTGATCCAACGAAAAATCGATTTCTCATTTAGACCACGTGATCATGTCTAAGATGGGATTATTGAAGATTCCGAACATTCATGCATACTATAGACCAGAGGTTCCCAAACTGTGGGTCGCAACCCCCAGGGGGGTCGTGGGCAGTTCAGTGGTGGGTCGCGAAAGACAAATCTTAATTCATAATTTTGTTACTATTTTGTCAAACAAATCTATTCCATATTTTGAATTAGGATCTTAGTAATGATTGATGATTAAAAAAAAACAAACCTGACGTGGTCAACGGCCTTTTTTGTTATACGAGGCAAGTAGAAAGAAGTCCTATACAATCTAAATCTAAACCCCGAACCCAATCCAAAACCAATCCTAATCCAATTCGAATCCAATCTAAATCAAATCCAAATCTTTTTAAAATCCAATCCAAATCTAATTCAAATTCAATCCAAATCCAATCCTAATCAAATCGAAATCCAATTCAAATCCAATCTGAATAAATTTCAAATCCAATTCAAATCCAACCCAAATTCAATTTAAATCCCATCCAAATCCAATCCACATACAATCCAAAAAATTGACGAAATTTGTGACAAATACAATGATGGAATATAACGTAATTTTTTATGATTTGTCCAATCTAACGCGAACTCATTTTTATCTAATTTCACAAAATCAATGAATTTGGTACCTGGTGGGTCGCAAGCAATATGGGACTCTGCTAGGTGGGTCGCATATCTAAAAGTTTGGGAACCTCTGGTCTATCAGGTAACTGTTAGAATTCGAAATTAGCCAAAAAAAAGTCCGTTTCAGCATCAAATTAGAATATACACCACCCTTTCATTACTATCGCATTGGCAACCCTTTAACCAAGACGAATCTCTGCCATAAAACCTAACCCCAGATTCCGAAAAAAACCCGCAGGAACTCGTGGAGAGTGCAAAGGTGTTCTCGGCTTGCAGTGGGAGATTGACTGCACCATCAATTCCTACCCATCCCCAATGACCGTGGCCAGCGCCGTTATCGACCATCAAAAATACTAGAGCTCTCGGACTGTGCACATTGAGGTTGGAGAGCAAATACCATGCTTTCCATCCATTGGTTCCCTGTGCAATTGCGATTGTTCTGGTCGATCACAGAGTATCAACTACGAAATTCACTGTCATCATGCTCATGCTCTATCACATGGAGAAAATTGAGATTAATTTTGTAGTAATCTTCGAATAAGGAAATCAATTTTCGTTTATCGTAAGTCACGAAGAAAATAAGGTATATCACAATTCCTCGCCATGAACGCGAATACATAAAATTGTCATGCAAAAACTTTATCGAATTCTTTCTTTGCCACTGATTTTAAATATTATTTTCCTACGAAACGCTTTGTATATTCGTGGAGAACATTTTCAAAAGCTATTCTTGAAAAGCTAATTTCAGAAATCCAATTCATCGGGATATTTTAAAATTCAATATTGCAATATTGGACATTTCAAATGCCGATTTTCTTCTAAGCTGTTCAGATGATAGTTTAAGATTGTTAAAAGATTTCATGATGAATCGTTGTCGGCAGAACATGGAAAAGAACATGCCGAGAAAGTGGTACCAGCTTTCTATTGATTCTAGCATTGGTCGGCACGTTATTGACGTTATCGCCACACTGTCGTGCCTCTGGATAATCTCGTACTGACAGTGGCTATGCTTCGGATGATGGTGGCCTCGACACTGTCAAACCGAATATTCTGATGGTGTTAATGATGTTCCCTTGCTGCTGGATGGTGTTGTTGCTTTGCCTATCCCGGTCAGTTGTTAATTTGTTTTGATCTTACTTGTACCGTTTCCTTATTCCGTAAAAGCCTATCTTCAGAGCATTGTCACGATGGTTTTGTTCCTGCACAGTTTCATCGTTTGTTTCCGCGTCAATCGTGTTCACTCTGTCAGGTATGCGCGTCTCGTCATGCGTTTTGCATCACAGTTTGAACACAAAAGCGTCGCATTTGGTGCCGCATTTGCATCGCATTACGTGCTGCATTACTATGTCATCTGTCCGAGACTTCCTAATCCCATAATCAAACGCGATCAAACGAAAGCTTATGACATGTGTGGAAATATATCACCCATTGAATCTTATTTGAACGGTTCTGTGCTGCGGCACATTTTGGCCTTTCGATTCAGTTTTGAATGCTTTCAGTTGCAATCTTAATTTTTTTTCAAACGATTGACATTCAGCGATGTCTAATGCAATATTGGATTACTTTTTTCGGCCCAGTAAAATATAATAATTTACCAAGAAATCTACAAATAATATCTAAACGACTAGAATTAAAATCCAACATAAAATCTTTTTTGAGAAGTCAAATAACACACAATCATAATTCTTTTATGTTATCTGTTTCATGTGTGGCGGTTACATAGAGAAATTAAATTAAATTAAAAATTTTAGTCACTTTTTCCTAATAATTCTACACGTTTGCTTATAATGCCTACATTTCGTGCTTCTTTAAAAGGATGCTCAATCCACTAGAAGTACCCAATTTGTATTTATAGTATTTCATCTTACATTTTTTAAAGCCAATTTTCAAGTTTTTCATTTTTATTTTTCGTGTTGCTGTGGCTGAGAATTGAGTGTCCACTACCAGAATGGGCATTTTTGAGCGGTCACTCATTTTTGAGTGGGTGACTAAAAAAACGAAAAGAAATTCCAGTTTTAAAATACGTTTGCGTTATATATTGTTTTAAATATCTCGTCATATTTTTTTTTTAATTATACACTAAGATTGTGTCTTGCGAGTGGTTATTAACTTATTGAATACTTAAGGAAATTTTAGAGCTTCGCTAGGTTTCGGCTATGCAGTCTTGGTAATCAAACGATAATTTTAATTTTATCCCAACATTTCGACCACTTTTCGGGTCTTCTTCCGGGGAAAGTCAGTGTTATCGTTCCCTGAAGAAGACCCGAAAAGTGGTCGAAACGTTGGGGAAAAAATATCGGTTGATTACGATCAGTCGAACTCCCGTTACAAACTTTTTTAGCTTCTTTAGTTTGATGCAAACACGACTCAAACGATAATGTTTAGTTCAGCTTGATTGACTGTACACTGTACACTGTAGTTGCCAGTCGTGATTGGCCGGGAAACAACAAATGAATATTACTTAAACTAATTGGTTACGGTCAGCGGTACGGAAAAAGTCTAGTAACCGATGACGAAACACGTCAACTGATAAATTAAAGTAAAGAATATCGAAGAATTCGTTGAAGCGTCGACTGATGGATCGAATTGGTTCGTGTAGTGTATAGTTGCTAGTCTGTGATTCTAGGAGCAAAAATAGACGTTGACGAAGAGGTCTTTCAGGTGCATATAGATTTAACTGCGACAGTAGTGCTAGATAATCGATGTGATCCGTTAGCAGCTTTCCAGCAAATGTAGCTTGAGTGACACCGACACCGCTCCTCGTACGGTGGCAAATTCGTCGGATCACGCCACCTTAGGGATCGAAGAGCGTATCCTAGGAAAATCCGTTGAACGGCTTCCGTTCTAGCGATCCATGTGGCTTGGAAAGGGCACCAAACAACAGCGGATGATTCCAGTATTGATCGCACAAGGGAACAGTACAGTGATCTAAAGCATAACGGATCACGGAATTCGCCGGCAATTTTTAAAATAAAACCCAATTGACAATTAGCTCGGGCTACAATGTCATCGTAGTGAGGTCTGTACGTCAGTCCGCTATCCAGGATAACGCCAAGATCCTTAATGTGCTGAACGCGAGTGAGCGATCGTCCAGACAGGGCATAGTCGAAGATGATTGGTGCGTTCGTTGCAGTCTGTCAGGTTTTTTATAATGTAATAAATTTTGGAATCGTCTGCGTCTTTAATTCAAGACCAATAACGATGTCGAATGAATTATCACAAATTATGCTAGAACATGGTTTTCCGGCGAAACTGATACGGCTGATTCTTGTAACTTTGGACGGATCGAAATCAAGTGTAACGGTTGCGGATGAAATATCGACATCATTTGTTACCTGAAGCAGGGTGATGCAGGAGGATTAACCGCATTGATTTCTGGGAGGAATCGGCGCACGAATGATAAATTTCTGCAGAAATTCTCGGAGGAACTTTCGCAGATATTCTCTGATATTTTAGTAAAAACGGTCATTTGCGGTCAAATTGCGAATTAATGTCCACTAAACATGTTGTCGGAATCCCACATGAATTCCTATAGAAACGTGTTACAAGAATTGAAGAAGAAATAACGCACAAATAATGGACTATTTTTTGTTAAAGTTTACGCAAATTATTCTGCCAAATTCTCGAAGAAATTTCTGCAGAAATTTTTGAAAATATCTTCTGGAATTTCTGAAGAAATTACGCTGGCTGATCAACTATGTTAGATTTTGTATTATTTGTTTTTTGCCTTTCTCGTACAACTAAGTTGTACCGAAAGGCTATCATTTCACTCCAAATTCGAACTTTTGATAAAAGTCCCGGAGACCCATAGTGTTATATACCATTCGACTCAGCTCGATGAGCTGAACAAATGTCTGTCTGTCCGTGTGCGTGTGTATGTGTGTGCGTGTGTGTGCACAAAATGCCATAAAAAACATTAGCCAAATTTTCACATAGAAACTCTTAACCGATTTTCTTGCAACAAGTTGCATCCGACAGAGACTAAAACGCTGTTGATCACTATTGAATTTCATAATAATTGCAAATTGCAAAAAATAGATAATATTAAAATAGTGATGAGACATAGTCACATAGAACAATAATGTGTTATGAAAAATGCCTTGCATCTATGAATATTTTATCCGTGGCTTCCCATTAGGAGTTTTATCGCACTATAAAGATGCTCGTGTTGCACGCATTTAGGCGTAAGTATGCTCTTCGTTCAGTTTCATAGTACTATTAAATTGTCCGAAAGTCAAAATTCGAACATAGGAAATTCGAGAAACTTTTGGCAGCGCCATCT
Organism: Armigeres subalbatus; assembly: GCF_024139115.2. Classification (NCBI taxonomy): domain Eukaryota; kingdom Metazoa; phylum Arthropoda; class Insecta; order Diptera; family Culicidae; genus Armigeres; species Armigeres subalbatus. The sequence continues at coordinate 74,384,235 of NC_085140.1, forward strand.
GTCGTCTACTAGTGTAAATTTTCTATCATAACATTAGACGGTGTAACTGTTTTGCCTTTCTTGTACATCATCGAGGTGTAAGCGTAAAGGCTACATTTATTACCTTTTTGCGCGAGAAAGGCACCATCACCGTTAGGTGGATTAATCTGGGTTTTTTTGCTACGAATTCATATAATTGTTTTACAAAAGTTTTGTTTCAAATACGGGGCTGCATTGTCAATTTCCTAATCTCTACACAAGTTTGTCTTGTGATCAATAATTACAACAAGGTTGCATAATTTATTACTTCAGTAAAATTATGGTTTTGGCAGATTTTTTATTATTTGACAAGTTTATCTAATGATCAATTATGATCAAATCTGACCTGAAGATTCTTTGCATATCAATGCATCTTGTGTCGAATTTTATAAAGTTCGGTGAACAAAAAATCCACTGAAAATAAAGGAACAAAACTTGCCAAATCCAACATCTCGTCTAAAAAGCAGTGCTCTTTGAAATATGTAGTTTTGGCTGTTTCGTTTTTGTTCACTTAGCTTCAGTACTTTTAGTGGTGAATAGAGCCATCTAAAAGGGCTGTAATAATAACTGCAGGTTTTTTAGTCCTAGGGTAAAAGACCCAATAGTGGAGGAACTAAGCACGTTCCAACACTAATTTCTCGATTACTTGTAATTTATATTTCATTTCCCTTACCTTGAGAGTGCATCCGAAAGCTCATTACTTCAATTTTATCCAGAGCGGGCCATAATTCCATCAAAATCTCTTTTTGTTACCTGAAATCAATCCTCCAATTATTGGTGCAGTGTTCCAATAGTTGCGGTATTTTTTTATTCGTGTTCCTATAGTTGCGAATGCCATAGGTTTTATTTGGGATTCGCAACTATTGGTACACTACCGCAACTATTGGTGCAAGGGAGAGAAAAAAATAAAGTATTTTAAAGATACTTTACCAGTTTAAATGGAATTCCAATGTTGTTTTTGTCTCTGTCGTGTTATGACAGGTCAACTTATTGACTGGTAATGTGGGTTACTGCGTTTAATTTGTTGATTCCCTGCAAACCGCACTACCGCAACTATAGGAACACCCACGACTATCGGAACTTTTACCCTATATTTAATTTGTTGCAAATATAAAGTTGCAGTTTAAAACTCATATTTTAAATCAGTAATATTATAACTAACAAACTTGAAGAGAAGACGTTCAGCAAATTGTAATAAAAAATTATATTTACGTGTATTTGCTAAGAATTTAGTTCTAAGGCGCACGGATTTAGCGCGGTATGGATTTCATGTCGCGCGGAAATGACGCAGATTTGATTTTAGTCGGCACGGATTTGGCGCGGAAAAAAAAAATCTCCGTAACAACCCTGCATAGGCTTCGTGGAAGGCCGCGAACACGATTGCTTTTTGCAGTTGAAGAGGACCTGAAGGCGTTCAACGTTCAGAGCGACTGGAAGCGATTGGCCCAGGATCGAGTCCAGTAGAGAAGGATACTTCATTCGGCGTATCCTTCTCTACTAGACTCGATCCTGGGCTGTAGCGCTGTAGCCCTTCAAGTGTCAAGTAACCATGCCGGCCACTTCCTCATAGCCAATTAGGATAAAGAGAAGAACATTAGTTCGTCACTTATTGCTACAAAAGACCAAAGAATCCTCTGCATCTCCATGAGCGCTCTGAAAAGGAATAGTATGTTAGTTGGGAAGGAAATCTATTGGAACTCGCCTTGGTAAGCAACTAACTACTTATTTTCAACGATACCATATTCAAGATGATACATAGACGAATACGCAATGTATGTCTAACGTATTTCACCGAAGACAAATTCAGTATCTTAACCATTTTGCGACGACTAGAACACGACTTTAAATTGCAAACTATCGGAAGCATTACTCAAACGATAATGATGGGGAAACTGCAAATTTTGAGAAAAAAAAGAAACCCTTGGGTCTTTCTATAGCCGTGCGATAAGATGCGCGGCTACAAAGCAATACCATGCTGAAGGTGGTTGGGTTCGATTCCCGGTCCGGTCTTCCCTCGGCATAAAAGTATCAACGTATTAGCCTCACGATATACAAAATGGTAACATGCCTTAGAAATCTTGCAGTTAATAACTGTGGAACAGTTTGGACAACACTAAGCTGCGAGGTAGCATTTTCCTAGTGGGGGATGTAATGCCAATAAGAAGAAAAAGAAACCAACACAAGGCCTAACTACTGCACAGAATGTTCAAATGACCATCATAGACTAGACCATTATGGATCTGTGTCGTAGTAGGGGAAACGTAGGGACGGGTTCAACCTTGCCAAACTAAGCTACCAGGTAGCAATTGAACACCCTATAAAAATCATCTCGCGTCCAACAAATTTAACTCGCCACCAGTCAGTGTCGGTGTCTTCCGAAATAATCTATTTGAGCTGACCCAATTCCTTCCAGTACTCTGGTTCGCAAAAACACACTAAAATTAGATAATCAAATCATTTTGTAATTTACAGTTGCCAAAACAACGCAAGCACTCTAAAGATAAAGATTAGCGTCTAAAGTGTTAAATTTCGATTCACAATTTCAACAAATATTCGAAGGATCTTATTATATATTTGTGCTTGGCGAATCATATCTATTGGATTGTATGAAACATATGATTCATTTTTTCAAAATAAATTGCGAGTCTAACAATTCTTCTTCCAGTCAACCTCAACCAGTGGTAGGAAATCCCCAGCAAAACTAATCGCGAAGCAATTTTGCTAGGAATTTACCCTCTTCACCCCTGTAGCTTAGAGCAATTAATGATCGACTCTTACATTAATCTTCTCCTAGACTGTGTACCGTTTTGATTCAAATCCCGATCATGACACATATTTCCGAACACAGATGGTTTAGTGCCATGAAACTAAAATTGTCAACGGTTTTCCGTACGTAGGTTTAAGATTAGAATTAATTAAAGATCATTCCGGCAGAGTTACACGAATAAAGTTTAAATGGCCATTTAACTGCGAGAGTACGGAATATGACACATGTTCAGGATTTGAGTAAAAACGGTATCAACCTCATCTTTTAGTCCGCTTTAAATTAGCAGACTAAAACACATCAGCAGCCGCACGCGTTCTGCACTGTTGAGAGTTAAGACATATTGCCATGGGTTTTAAACCTCTTCAGTGGTCGACGGACAGTTGGGAAGCAGTGAGTGAAACCTGCTCGACCACAAGTCATCGCCTCCGGCCTCCAGTCAGTGCGGTGTGTCAAAACAAAAACAAATTCTTCGCAAAGTTGACCGGCAACCATATGTGTGTGGCGGTGCATGCATGACCGGTGACTGTCGGCTTCTGTATTTGAAGCCCAAATGGGATCATAACTTACCCGGTTATGTTTCTGGGATGATGGTTGTTGTTCTTCAGCATTCGCTTCACCGGTCGCAATCCGGCAGTGTTGCCAGAATTATTAGTTTTCGGGGGTTTCGACGGACCACCGTATTTACCCCGGTTACCAGGATTGTCCAGCCGGCGGACATTATGCTGCGTTACTACCGAAGGTCTACTAGGTTGGTGATGTTGATTATGGTGTTGAGAATGGGGTCTTTGATCAGTACTGCCGGTATTGTGGAATTGATAGTGATAATTATTTGTTGGCGGTTGGTAGTAATTGTTTCCGGTGCTGCTACTACCCGTAATTAGAGAGTAACGAGAGGAATTCCTGCTGCCTAAGGACACCGAGTCCAGCTTGTGATGCTGGTGATGTTGATGATGATGACGGTGAGCTTGCTGTTTTGTTGAATGCTGCTGTTTCAGATTTTCGCTATAATCACTGTTGGAATGCTGATTCGCTTGACAAGCAATTGCACTAATCACCACAATCATCACTGGCACTAAGCAAAACCTATTCTGCAATTTTCCCATTTTTCGCTATCCTCACTCTAAGGCCGCGCTTAACGTTGAGATCTGCAATTGCACTTAAACTTGTTGCACAAACTCCGTCCACGGTCAGGATTTTCAAGACCGTTCGTGAGATCGGCACACGATCGAATCGTTTTCAACTAGGGCTGGAGCTTATAATTATTTCTAAACACTCAGCAATCAGCACTCAATTAAATTCCAAAGCAAAACCTTCTCTACTGAACTTGCAATGTGAACTCTTCTCTATTTCGTTTTCGACCTCAACTGCACTGTACCAAATCAATTTTGGGTACTACTGAAGTCGACGCTGATCACAAAAACCTGCAATTTTCTCTGACGAAACGCGGAAGACGTCAATTTTTTTTTTGCAAAAATGCCTCACGTTTTTTTGCGTTTATTCAAAGGGTTATTCGCGCGACGCGAGCTCAACTCTGTTTCAGCTTGGAGTCCCTAAGCACGCCCGGAGATTTGCTGCGCGCACGCGGTTAGCTTATCCGACCAGACCGACAGTCTCTGTCTTACTAAAGCCTCGCATGGCCGTAATCTGAGAATTTAATAACGAAGAAGGCGCAGTGTGCATTTTGTTTTGCTTCATCGGGCTTAGGTCTCCATCAATGTCTGGGCGTTTGTGTTCCTTTTTGTATACCTCTCTCAGCATTGCGGCAGCAGCAGCACGTACTGTTGATGGGCAAGATACAAAGTCTCTCGCGTTTGTCCTCGTCCTACGTTGATGAAAAATGATGCTGCGCGTGAATTGAAACAAACTCATATAATAGTTTCAACGCATTGATACTCACGATTTTACGCGTGCATTCTCAGTAATAATGGCACGCTGGAGAATGTGCAAGAATATCCCGAGTGGTAGAACGAAGCATATTAGATACATATTGAATTAATAGGCTCTTTTGGTTTTTCTGGTGAAGCCTAGCGGTAAGATGCGCGGCTATAAAGCAAAACCATGCTGAGGGTGGCTGGGTTCGATTAAAGGTGCCGGTCTAGGCGATTTTCGAAATTGTCTCGGCTTTCCTGGGCATAAAAGTATCATTGTGTTAGCTTCATGATTACGATCCCGATGTTATGCCAATAAGAAGAAGAAGGAGAAACTTGCTTTTCATTACAATTAGTTCATAGTATCCGAACCTCATTGACCAAAAAATCACTTTTGCTGAAATCTCAGCAGAAATCCTTAAAATCCCAAAACATGGTGTATATTTGATTACCCTTTGAATAAATGTATGAATGTTGGTTTAAATAGTCACTTAGACTGTCTGTTGAATTGTTATAATTATGACACCTTTCGATGTTATTTTTTTGAGTGTTGAATTCTTTACTGAATATTTTCTTCGCTTGACGCTCTTCTGATACATAAACAGCGTGTCCAGCCAACTATAGCCTGCCGCAGTGGCGGCCAAGCCCCCGCTTAGAGACACATGTTTTAGAAAAAATGTTTGTTCAAACCCTCTTAAATTAAAAAAAAATTCGGCTGCGCGGCTTATAAGTGCATGACACATTCCAGCGTAACGCGACACCATGAGGAGCCGACTTTCAGCGAGAAATTAGATCTGCATTCGAAAATTAGCTTCGAGGACATATGATTAAACAGGTGTGAAATTATCCTCATCAAATTTCCTTTCTGATAGAATATTCATTTTGAGATTTTTCGCTTTGAATATGATAAATATAACGCGCTGCATTTCGTAACGCGACACCATCGCTGAATTGCACTTTTTCGCATTTTGAAATGCAAGTGCGTTTTTTAGCTCTGGTATACGGTTTAGAGTCTCGATTTATTCTAAGCATTTCTCGTATACATCAACAGAAATAAGGATGTGAATTAAAATCGCGGGAAAAACGGAGATTATAAGGAAAATTACTGAATTGATATCAACACCGCCGCGTTACGCTTATCGACAAACAGTGTTCTGCAAATGGTGTCGCGTTACGCAAACGTGTTTATCGTTGATAGAATACGTATTTCAGCCGATTTCGATGGGACATGTTGTATTCAACACAGGATATTGTCACATTATCTATCGTTGAATGTAGTTCGAGTTGGTGGTCACGATCTGGAGTTTCGGTTATTAATAATTGGGGGACTGACCGCCACAAATTTAGAACTGAATCAATTTCATTCATATTACATATCTATTTTTATGTTAGTCACACCCAAGTATGATTCGGATCGGTTTTTAAGTGCGTGGTCAGACGATCGATCCCCCTAGAAGTGAGTTTTTTACACTGAAAAGTCCTATATTGCCTTTTTTCTACGTTAACCATTCTGATAGGTGATAATGGCCCAAGAAGCTCAGAAATGTTGAAGAGGAATCTTTTTGTTGTTTTTTACTCCAAGTTTCTACTGTCTGTTTTAAACTTCTTATTTATTCCTGAAGAGACTGATTTACGTCTCATGTATCAACCATTGTTTATTACAAAAGCAAATGCGTCGTGCTCTTAGTACTTATATGCATTTTAAATATTTACGCTCTCATCAACACTAATTAGAAAATAATTATAATTTTGAAAATATTATTTATGTCCTGGTGAAAAATAATTGCCTCATCATTGTATATTCACTCAGACCAAAGCGAAGTTCATTCGGATGCTGTGGAGTACAACTTGCACACAAAATTGCCATAAGTGTGGTCGATCGCACCTCGAGCAACGTCCTCGTTTTCCAAGTAGGGGTCTTCCAGCGGGGGTATTGCGTTCCTTATAAGGGCTGTTTTGATAGCGGGAAGGTTGTTCGGTGTATCGTCGTTGATTGTTTCCAGAAAATTGGTTTTCTTTGACGCTTTTCTGAAGGCTTCTCTGAAACACAGGTTTCTCGGGTTGACTTAGAAGCTGTACAGCTGATTCCGGTAGGGTATTGGTATTTCTCTCTCCTGCAAACGCATCTTTCCTTGTCGCTGCTTGAACGATGTAAGCCGCTACCAACCCAAATGTTCTTGCTTGGTCCGCCAATTTCTGATCCGTCATACCGTTGAATAGTTGAGTTCGGACGAATCGAGCCTGGTCTGTGGAGCTGTATCGACATAGTTGAACTTTCGACATTAAACGAGCATGAAACGCCATAGTGGATTCACCATTCGCTTGTTTCATCTTGGTGAACGCCTCGTGCTCGGCAGCCGTGTCCGTCATACTGTGGAAGTATTCAGAGATGTTCTTCACCATCTTACGATAGCAGTCTGGTTCTCCAATGCTCGGACGTAACCCGGCCGCACGCACTATTGTTAGTAGATTATCACCTATTACGAGGTACAAGATTTTTGCCTGTCGTGTTGGGTCCGTTATGTTATTCAATGTGATGGCAATCTCGAACTTTTCGATAAAGTTGTCGAACGCTTCCCACATTCCACTTGCCGGAATGTCCTTTGGAAACGATGGAATGCCTTCTAGTCGAATTGTGGATGCTTGATCTGATGACATCATGTGACCTGTAAGTCCACCCCATGAAGTATTTGCTTCGTCATTGGCATCTCGCGTAGTATTTGATTTATCCCAAGGTTTATCAAGTAGAAGTTGGGCCAAGTCAACCACTGTCCTACATTAGGTAGGCGTTCATTCGGCTTAGCTGGGTGTTCGTCGGGTTCTATTATCTCAACGTCACTTTCGTAGGATTCTGTGTCACTTCGGTTTTGCTCGACCACTTCACTATCACCTTCTTCATTCGAAGGAGCTAAACGTACACGGAAGAAAAAAAGTACCCAAATATGAGTACTTTTAAACTTACTTTTGAGTTATTTTTTCTCTTCGCTTTCATCCACTCTTTCTTTTGTTGTCAAAAACAAAAGAGCCAAACAATCCAACGACGCCAGTTCAATACGGGAAGCCAATTTTGAGTTTTATTACCTGAGGTCGAAATTGAGTGAATTAAACTTAAATTTGGGTCAATAAATTTTCCGTTGGGTACTTTTTTAACATGGGAGTAAAGGCAAACTACTTCGACCCTACTTACTCAATTTTGGCTTCCCGTACGGATGTTCGAGGTTGGGTGAATTAAACTCACTATTGGGTAGTTTATTTCTTCCGTGTACATACTTTCCTGGATCCATTTATCCTAGACGGCAATAACATAAAAAAACTCATTGTGTTTTTTATTTATATATATATATATATATATATATATATATATATATATATATATATATATATATATATATATATATATATATATATATATATATATATATATATATATATATATATATATATATATATATATATATATATATATATATTAGGGTGGTTCAAAAAATCGATTTTGCTCCACAGTGCTCATCTGTTTCTTTACCATGTTCTGAGTGTCCTCTGAAAATTTGAGCTCATTTGGATTAAAAGCCGTTTCAAGTTTGCATGCAAATTAGTATGGGGAAATTTATTTTTTCATTATACTGTTGATGACGTTTCCCCATTAAGCGCAGGTAAAAAGAAAACCTACATAGCTCAAAGGGATACTCAACAGCTTTCACCCAACGAAAATCGCATGTTGATTAACCGCCCCAATAATTAGTAATCGATTTTAAGATAGGTTGCGAATCTTTTGTCATGATCGTTAAACTTCTTTGAGGGCATCACTGAAATGTGCAGTGCAACATAGTAGCCTGAATTTGTGTGTGCTATCTTTCACGCCACAAGCAGCAATGTTGCCTGTTGATGAGTTATGCAATTAGCTCCAGAGAACCACGGTATAGATTAAATTCGATTACTAATTATTGGAACGATTAATTGAGATGCGGTTTTCACTGAGTGAAAGCTGTTGAGTATTCCTTTTAGCTATGTAGGTTTTCTTTTTACCTGCGCTTGATGGGGAAGCGTCATTAACAGTATAATGGAAAAATAAATTTCCCCATACTAATTTGCATGCAAACTTGAAACGGCTTGTGCTAAATCAGTTTTAATCCAAATGAGCTCAAATTTTCAGAGGACACTCACAACATGGTAAATAATCAGATGAGCACTGTGGAGCAAAATCGATTTTTTGAACCACCCTAATACCGTATGATGCGCAATTCAATTCAGTATTAATCTTGTATTCACACACGAGAAGAAATTACTATTATATAAAAAAACCCAGATTAATCCACCTAGCGTTGGTGGTGCCTTTCTCGCATTTAGTTAAGACACCAACCTTATATGGTCCGATGTTCCATTTTCTTCATAACTTTTAAACGCACTGACCGATCGTTATAAAATTCAATAGTGATCAACAAGGCTTTGTCCCCTGTCGAATGAAACTTGTTGCGAGAAAATCGGTTAAGGATTTCTTTACGAAAAGTTGTCTAATGTTTTTTATAGCTTTTGTGCACACACATACACACACACATATACACTTACATACACACGGACAGACAGACATGTGCTCAGCTCGTCGAGCTAAGTCGATTGGTATATAATACTATGGGTCTCAGAGGCTTCTATAAAAAGTTCGTTTTCAGAGTGAAATGATAGCCTTTCGGTACAACTTAGTTGTACGAGAAAGGCAAAAAGATCACTTATGGAAACATTATTGCTATTTCGATACTCTTGGTCAACATAATATTAAACACAGTTCTACAATTGACGAAAAAATATGAACAAATGTTGGTATGATGTGGTTCAATATTGGAATTAAATATAAACAAAATGTTTTGTTTTTTTTTTCTGGACCAACTCATAATCAACTCCTCTAAGAAGTTCTGACGTTAGAGCAAGTCGTATAATGAACGCAAAATGAACTTTTCTTCGTGTGAATTCCCCGCTCAAATGCCAAATCCATTGGGTGTGTAATTTATAATAAATATCACGGTAAAGTGTCAAGCTCCCATGACTGGAATATCACTACGCCTATGTTTTCTTTGTTGGTGTGCGTCCCGCAGCGCCGCCTTCGATTGAAAATCATTATTCCTCAAACTTTCAAATGACTATAAACTAGCCGATCTCTTCTTTTTTTTAACTAGCTTTATGTACCCGGCCTTGCTCGGAGTTGCCAGTTTAATTCGCAGTTTTTTTCACCATCGGAATTGGAATAGGTCAAAAGGATAATTGTGTTTTCTTATTGATATTTCATCATTTGATTAAAAGAAGGCTTTTGGAAACATTGACTGATTTTGAAAATGGGATCAAACCCAAAATCGCTTTATTCCGGGCAAACGTCTATTTCTAAAGAAGGAAAAACATACACCGATGCCTTTATTCCGGAAAAACGTCTATTTTAAAGAAATGATCACATTTACTGTCCAGAAGGAAACACTTTAATCATTGCTTTTCTCTGGGCAAAACCATGATTTCGATGAAGTGTTGAGTTGATCGATCCCGTCATCTTCGCCTTCTTAAGAAAAGAATGTTTGTTCCAAATTTGGTTGAAATCGGGCAAAGGGGTACAGAAGTTATGCTGGAACATTGGATCATTGCATACCTTGCTTTTATTTATTAATCTTGAATCATTATCATATAATTATCATACCTTTTAAAATTTGGAATAAAGGTTACTCGATTATGGATCACTATGCAATTTGATCATTCATAATCATCAATCATTAATCATATCGATCGTTAATCATTAACCATACACATAGTGTGTCAACATTTAATCACGATCGGTAATCGTTAATCATAATCCAACGGTTTTTTTCATCTATTATTCATAATCGTTAATTATTGTCAAAAATGAATTTAATCATTAATCATTATCAGTCATCATTTTCAAAAAAATATAATTCATTAATCATAATCTTTAATCATAGAGTTGAATGATTTAATCATTTAATCTGCTTAGAATTGGTCCTGGGGGTCAGGAGTTACACTGAATTGCCCGTTTTCTAAAGACAACCGCTTTCCCTTTACCCTTCCTCTTCTCTCAACGGCCCTCTCACCCCCTTTGTTATCTTCTCCTAGGGATAGAAAATATGTGTACCAAATTTGGTTGAAATCGGTACAGGGGTTCAGAAGTTACACTAAATTGCCCGTTTTCTGAACAATACCCTCCTTCAGACCACCCCCTTATCCAAATTTCCTCCTGTACGATCGGCTCCTCATAGTGAATATGTGTACAAAATTTGATTGAAATCGGTCCTGGGGGTTGGGAGTTACACTGAGTTGCTCGTTTTCCAAAGACAACACCTCCCCTATACCCTCCCTTTTTTCCAATGACCATCCCATCCCCTTTGTTATCTTTTCCTTTATGATGTAGAATGTGTGTACCAAATTTGGTTGAAATCGGTACAGGGGTTCATGATTTACTTTGAATTGCCCGTTTTTCTAAACAAAACCCCTCCCTCTCAGACTCCCTCCCCTTTCCCAAATCCCTCCCATATGATTACCTCCTCGTAGTGAATATGTGTACAAAATTTGGTTGAAATCGGTCCTGGAGTTGAAAGTTACACACAGAATTGTTCGTTTTCTGAACAAAACCCCTCCCACCACCTCCCCTTTTCTACATGACCATCCCACCCCTTTGTTAACTTCCTCTGAGGATAGAGAATGTCTGTACACAATTTGGTTGAAATCGGTCCTGGGGGTTGGGAGTTACAAAGATTTGTTCGTTTTCTAAACAATTCCCACCACCCCTCCCCCTTTCCCATCCCACCCCCTTTGTTAACTTCCCCTGAGAATAGAGAAGTGTGCACCAAATTTGGTAGAAATCGGTCCTGGGAGTTGAAAGTTACACAGAATTGTTCGTTTTCTGAACAAAACCCCTCCCACCACCCCTCCCTTTTCTACATGACCATCCCACCCCTTTGTTAACTTCCTCTGAGGATAGAGAATGTCTGTACCAAATTTGGTTGAAATCGGTCCTGGGAGTTGAAAGTTACACAGAATTGTTCGTTTTCTGAACAAAACCCTCCCACCACCCCCCCCCTTTTATACATGACCATCCCATTCCTTTTGTTAACTTCCTCTGAGGATAGAGAATGTCTGTACCAAATTTGGTTGAAATCGGCCAAGTGGTTCAGAAGTAGTTAGCGAACATACATACATAGATTGGTTTTTATATATATAGATTTTGGAGAGAAAAAAAAAACAAACTTGCATCGTCCCGAAGCACGCGGAATTGCTGTTAATAATTTTTAATATTGATTAATCCCTGCCTAGGGACTCATCGGAAAAGAATATATATATATTTTCCAAGTTTGCTCTACAACATATGTTTTTACAAAATGCCATCTTAGCGTTTGTCCCATAACGCTTTCTCTTTCTCTTCTATTTTTTTTCTCAAGAGGCGCTCGTCCCGCAGCGTCATTGATTATCGCGTGCGTCCCGCAACGTCCCTTTTTGTCAAAGATGCTCGTCCCGAAGCATTCGTTTTATCCACTTGAAAAAAAAAATGGCGATACTTTGCAACAGATCGTAGAGGGCTGTTTTTTTTTTCAAGAAATAAAATGAGAATTTGCGACGTGAGTCCAACGACGTCGATTACTGCGGATTGCTAGCCGTGTTCGTCCCGAAACACATTTCCAGGTTATTTTCCATCTACGGTGAGTGTCCCACAGCACCATTTTGAATAATTTTCGGAAATGCTCGTCTCGGAACCTTTGTCTTCTAGCAAATAACGGGTTAGAACGAAGCTTACCTTTAATTACTTTGAACTGAGCGGATTGAAGAAAAACCTTTTTTTTTCACTCACTTCACACGCGGGTTCACTTTACTATACTTTTTATTTATTATCGCGTTTCTTCTTTAAAATTTAGTCCAAGAGAAAAAAAAAACGATTTGTTCAAATGGCAGGATCGCCACTGTGGAGCTTCTATATTTCACTTTGGGAATAGCCCGGCTTTAGAGAAAGGAGCACACACGTCTGTCTCGGAGGACGGCTACGACTTGAAAGAGGAAAAGCCAGAGTTGTGTGGGCTCTGGGCTCTCGTGAAGATGATGAAGTGTGTGTGTGCCTACTAGATCGGTTGAGGGGGGTAGGGAATTGGTCAGTCAATGCCATGTATATCAAGGTGTGCAAGTTGTACTCCACAGATGCCTGAATCAGGTGTGCAAGTTGTACTCCACAGATGCCTGAATCAGGCATCTGTGGAGTACAACTTGCACACCTTGATATACATGGCATTGACTGACCAATTCCCTACCCCCCTCAACCGATCTAGTAGGCACACACACACTTCATCATCTTCACGAGAGCCTGATACAATATGTCTTTAATAAGGAGATTTTAAGCTCAAGGCTGTAACTCTCTGTTAACTTTTTTCGATAGGCCATTATTCTTGCAGTGGTTTGGTAAAGTTTTTTGCCTGATGCTATTCATTATATTTTCGACTGCCGGTGACCAACACACTTAAATTATTTAACAGATATTGACTGTGCAAATCTTTGTAAAAATTCTTAAGCTGAAATATCGACTAAATTGACATATCTTTACGACTGCTTCTTTGAGCGTTGTAATAAACAAGAGATATCAGAAAAAATTTACGGACCGAGCACTCGGCTGTAACGATGTCGGTTAAAGAAAAAACAAAATTGCCGAGCTAGTAGGTGCAAATGAAAGGAAAATCAATTAAAAACAATAGTGGAAATCATCAAATGAAATGCAGAATAAAAACACGTGTCTCTCGGCTCCTCGAACAAAAATATGTTTAAGAATCAAGATAAAATTTGTATTGAAAAACATGATTGCGGCTCCGTAACGCTTCACGTCAAATAAACCTTTCAGGTAAACGAAATATTGAAAACAAAAAATATAATGCTTACATCCACAAACAAGTTTGACGATCCGTGACATGGTAGAAGGAAACCGTGTTCGAGAGCAAACTGTTCGTTACGTTTACTCAAATGAGTGCATGGTGATATTGAGCGCTGAGAGATAGGTTTGAAAAAGCATCACAGTCCATTCGAATAAAAAAAATAACTCAAGTTTCACGTGACTTATTAATGGACGACCCCAATGAGTACTACGCAACACCAAACATTTGTAATTTTCCACCACTTCGTAACATTTTGGTACGGGAACCCATTATTTGTAGTATGGACAGTTACCAAATGACACCCCAAGTAACCAAAATTTCCTTTAAGAGTACGTTTTTCGCTTAATCAGCTCTAAAAATTTGTTTGTAAATCAAAAGTTTGTTCTTAAGACAAAGTTTTGATTTTCTGTTTATAAGTGGATATAGACACTTAATATATTTGTTACATTTGGCTTGAAGGCCTTCAATGTGATTTTTAAAAGTTAATTTTTGGTCCTAAATATTTGGCTTCGCTAGACCAATTAATTGGAACCCCATTCATAGTGACAATATGTCTGCTAGAAGGTTTCAAATAAGAAGCTCTCGGCTTATGTGGGAAAATTATAAGCTGAGTTTTGGAAGCATTCGGGAAAATTTTCCATTTTTGCAAGTAAGTGGAGAAATTATCCAAACTTTTTTGCAATCTACTACAAATGACACGAAGGCTTCGTCCATTGGCTGAAAGGGCCGTGTCATCTGCAAACAAAGATTTTTGACACCCTGGTGGTAAATCAGGTAAGTCAGAAGTAAAAATGCTATACAATATGGGCCCCAGTATGCTGCCTTGGGGAACACCAGCTCTTACAGGTAATCTATCAGATTTGGAATTCTGATAATTTACCTGCAGTGAGCGATCTGATAAATAATTTTGGATCAGTTTAATAATGTACAGAGGAAAATTAAAATTCATCAATTTCACAATCAAACCTTCATGCCAAACACTGTCAAATGCTTTCTCTATATCAAGAAGAGCAACTCCAGTCGAATATCCTTCAGATTTGTTGAGCCGAATTAAATTCGTTACTCTTAATAACTGATGGGTGGTTGAATGCCCATGGCGAAAACCAAATTGCTCATCAGCAAAAATAGAATTGTCATTAATATGAACCATCATTCTATTTAAAATAATCTTTTCAAACAGTTTGCTTATTGAAGAAAGCCTAGAAAACTAGAAGTCTCAGCTGGATTTTTGTCCGGCTTCAAAAATGGAACAACTTTGTCGTTTTTCCATTTATCTGGGAAGTATGCCAATTGAAAACATTTGTTAAATAAATTAACCAAAAAGGATAAAGAGCTCTCAGGAAGTTTTTTGATAAGTATGTAGAAAATACCATCATCACCCGGGGCTTTCATATTTTTAAATTTTCTAGTAATTGATCTCACTTCATCCAAATTAGTTCCCAACGAAGGGTCAAAAACATTCTCTTGATTGAGAATGTCTTCGAAGCTCCGTGTAACCTGATCCTCAATTGGACTAGTGAGTCCTAGACTAAAATTATGGGCACTCTCGAACTGCTGAGCAAGTTTTTGAGCCTTTTCGCCATTTGTTAATAAAATTTTATTTCCCTCTTTAAGCGCTGGAATTGGCTTTTGAGGTTTTTCAAGAATTTTCGTTAATTTCCAAAAGGGTTTCGAACTGGGATCCAACTTCGAGACATTATTCTCAAAGTTGGTATTTCTCAGAATAGCGAAACGTTTCCGAATTCCATTTAGCATATCTCGCCAAATAACTTTCAACTCGGGATCGCGAGTTCTTTGGTATTGCTTTCGCCTCACATTTTTAAGACGAATCTGTAGCTCAAGATCGTTGCCAATAATAATGGAGTTGAATTTAATTTCACATTTAGGAACTGCAATGCCTCTGGCTTCGATAATTAAATTTGTCAAAGATACGAGAGCATTTTCAATTTCACTTTTGGTGTCGAGAGGAATATCAACATCAAAATTCCTATCGATATACGTTTTATATAAATCCCAATCAGCTCTAAAATAATTAAAAGTAGAGCTGATTGATTTGTTAATGGCTTCCTGTGAGATTTCAAACGTCACAGGAAGGTGATCAGAGTCAAAGTCAGCATGAGTTACCAATTGGCCACACAGCTGACTTGAATCCGTTAAAACTAAATCAATTGTAGAAGCATTTCGACTGGCAGAAAAACAAGTTGGTCCATTGGGATATTGAATAGTATAATATCCCGCAGAACAATCTTCAAATAAAATTTTACCATTGGAATTGCTTTAAGCATTATTTCATGAACGGTGTTTGGCATTGAAGTCACCAATTATGAAAAATTTGGATTTGTTGCGAGTTATAATTTGAAGATCAGCTCTCAACAAATTCCTTTGCTGCCGTAGTAGGCAGCAATAAAAGAGATTTGAGGATTGTTTAAAATTGTCCAAAATTTCCCAAGGTTTCAAAAACTTTGATTTCAAATGAAGAATATAATTTTTGTTTGATACGTCTATTAATGACAATGGCGACCCCTTCACATGCGCTGTCAAAACAATCATTTCGGTAAATAAAATAATTTGGATCTCTTTTGATGAAAACACCAGGTTTTAAATATGTTTTAGTTATTATGACAATGTGCACATTATGAACTGATAGAAAGTATAATAATTATAATAATTCATCATAATTCATCTCCCTTACCCTTTAAATAGCGGGCATTCCAAATTAAAATTTTCAAAGAATTATTTGGATCCATTAAAACGAAGTCCAATAACAATTTTTTGAATAAATTTGATTACCAACCTGAACAGCTTCAGTTTTGGTATTTGCTTTGAACATTGAATCAATCATGTCATGTTCATTTAGAAAATCAAAGTCGGAAGCAGACAGAACGATAGGAGAAGAAGTATTTTGAATGTGGAAGTTAGAAGGAACATCTGAAGTCTCCAGCTTCCTTCTATTTTTTCCGCGCTTTGGCAGGACGGTCTTGAAACCTTGTTTCTTAGAAGGAAGTGGAGAATTCAGAGACTCCTCCTTCCTCTTGTTTTTATTAATGCTCATTGCTGAGCGCGGAGACGTGACCTTCTAAGAGTTTTTTTTTTCCTAGAACGGTGTCCCTGCAGAATTACCACCGCTTGTCGGAATTTTACTTCCGCAAACGGGTCCAACGTAAAACGAAGGCACGGGTCCTTGCAAAGATCGTAACGATCTCGAACTTCCAATCCATTAGTAAACATTCTTGAAAATATTCAAAAAACAAGGAATACAAAGCACGTGCCGAGACGTGAAAAAAGCAAGTAAACGAATGTGTAATAATCGGTAGCTGGGTAGCGTGCTTCAATGGATTTTATGTAATTTTTGTGATTTTGCAGTCCATTGGAACATTGTTACCTAGGTACATTATTTGTTCAACTTTCTATCAAAAAATTACACTATCCTTTTCCGGAGGCAGCAGACGTCAAAGTCAATCTAGGTATCTGGAAAGCTTATCGTATTTCATTCCTTCTCCAAGGATGTTGTCATTTCCGTCTCTCAGTAGACAGTATCTCTCCACCTTGCCTCAATAGGACCGTGGAGGCAAACAGTCTGTGTCTGCTATGTATATTACCCACGCCATCATGCCTTCAACCAGCTCCCCGACATGTTCCCCACAAAGCAGTGCAATTATTTATTAACCGCCTTTTTCGCGATGCTTTAATTTATTTGTAAATAAATACACCATCATCGATGGGTACAGCATTACAGCAAGTACAGTTGCAGCGAGGCCGGGCAAAGGGGCTGAATAAGTGCGAGTTTCATTTGACATTATGGGAAAGGCGGAGCGGTAAGAATTTCGTAGTTTGCCATCCGGTTGGGTGAGACGCAAGAAACAACGAGGGTTAGAGGGTTAGAGGACCCGTTCAGCACTGCATTTGGTTTGGATCGTGTCTCGAGGAAGTGTCAAGTGATGTAAACACCACAGTTTCTGATACGACGTTTCCTTGCTTTGCTAGCAGTCGTTCCTCGTTATTGCCATTTGGCTTATAACGAGGACCGACTGTGTGCGGAGGTATGTACTTATAGCTTGCAGCAGCGATGTAGAATCTCCCAATAGAGAAAGATTTTGTTCATCTTAGTGGGGCTTCTTTTTAAAGACAAAAACACGACATCGTGCGAGTCGAGTTGCACTTCCGGATAGATGGAGAATGCATCGACCGTCACCGACAGGTCAGTATGGGGTGCCACTTGTTGTGCAGATGGACTTTCCTCGAGTTGTTCTCAGTACCTACTTGTAGAGAGATCTATACATATCGTTTTGTCTTGACATGAGTAACAATGCAATGAGCTGCCGGTCAACTTTCGAGCGGTAAGTTTAAAAGCAATAAAATTGAAGATTAACAATAAAATGACTTTGGCGAGACGCGGATTAAGCAGCAGAAGCTATCTACTTTATGATATATTTTATATCGGTTTTGAAGCAGAATGAACTTTACAATGACGATCAAATCTTTCGAATATTTATTTTCGAGGCTTTTATAAGGCGAGATTGCACTATTGTTTTAGTTTCATTACTTTATTTGTTTTATTTTGTCTGATATCGGCATGTTATGTGATCACCTTAAGGTCCACGCTTGTGCTGTTTGAATGTCCATTATGTTTATAAAACTTGTAGACTTTCCATGAAAATTATATCTTTGGCATTTGTTGCAAAATATATTTATTTTCAACTAATGAACTGAAATTAAAATTCCATAAAAATTGGATTTATACGAAAATGCGGAGTAATTTTAATATTTTTCATGCACATTATTCTAATATTCTATTGCTTTTAAATTTGTTTGTAGAACATATATTTACTTAGAACTATTCACAAACTTGTTGTATGAACAAAGCTCTTATTCTTTTCTACATTATTTGTTATCTATCATATAGGGTAAGACAGTATAATATGAGCCCTCAACCCCAAGGCAATACCTATGATAACTTTACTTTTCAACGCAATTCATGCAAACTTTGTGTATTTTTTTCTCCAAAAAGTTGCAAATGCATTGTCTGTGAGTAGTCATATAACATTTTTACAGAGAACGCTGTAGGCTCGCCGCGCTTGTGTCCAGTAGGTAAGGGCATATCGTTCTGCCTACACTGGGGCGTTTTGACCAGTGGAACATGTTTTCGAAAAACGTTACATTTTTTTGAAAATGGTGGCAATTTTATATCATATTAACCTCTGAGAAAAGTAATTCTTCGTCCAACTAAGTGTTTCTGTGCAAGTTTTGCGAACATTATGCTAGAGTCGCTCCAGAATATTGTGCATACAAGCATTGAAAGTTACATCAAAACTGTAACTTTTTGTATTTTGCCATTATTTCCATTATGTAAAATTCAAAAATACTTCCACATTCATAAAGTATGATGGTTTTACAAATATTTAAAGGTACCAATTGATGTTTACAAAAGATATTTTAGTTACTAGATAAAGATTGTCGCTGTCCGGAACATCTTTTGCTGGCGAGGATAGGGGAGCTAAATGTCAAAGAAGAAAAATCCATACGATTTGACAGCTTGGTACCCAACATGTTCCGGACAGCAGAACAAAGGGAACCGAAGCGACAATCTTTATCTAGTAACTAAAATATCTTTTATGTTTACCCTTAGTTAGTTATAGTTTTCTAGAAATTAAAGGTCGGCGTTTTGGTCAGGTGGGGCGCATTATACCGTCTTGCCCTATATTTACACAAATGAAATGGTTTGTGTTCGTATCCGCATGAGACCTGTGCGCCGGTCATATAATCGGCGGCGGCGGCGTAGTGGTCACTTTGCCCCGGCGGCGGCGGCGTCATGGCGGCGCGCCGTTGGCTTTTATCGGCGGCGGCGGCGTGAACCAGCGTGAATGAAACAATCATCGGCTAAAAATTAATTTTAACCGGGTTTTTTTAATTCACGAATCGCCCGTATAAAAGTCGACTTCAGTGGATTATATTTGTAATATTCTATGTTTGTCGATCATCAAACAGCACATTCCATAGTAAATAACCAGCGAAACTAATAAGTACCTGATCTTAAAATGTTATTTAAATTAAAACTATTTTATTTTTCCCTGATTTTGATGAATCAAAATTTAAAAACGAATCCTGCTTCACTTTTTGTAATCCTTGAGCAGTATTAAGAATTAGACTTCGGTGTCAAAGGACTAATTTGTTAATATTTTTTCCAAAAGTTTTCCTAATTCAGGATTTTGTTAAACTCCAGTCGATTTACTTCTCAATATATTTAAATTTCAGAAAAATTCTAACTACTATTATTTGAGTTACATATACAATTGGGCAATGTTTAAGTGGCTGCATATCTAGTATATTTAGAGAATTTGCAGTTCGTTCACCTGCTGTGACCCTTGAATCCTGGAAGGACATTCACGATGGAATCCACTAATGACAACCATAATGGATAGTTTACTCCCCACCTTGAGTTCTTGTATGCACAAATCTCAATAGATGATCAACATAACTGAAATGAGCTCTGGCTGAGTAAGCTGGGGCACGATGACCAACCAAATTGAATATTTTCCTCAAAAGTTGGTGAAATATGACAAATAAGTTCCTGGTGGAGTTCCTGAAGGGATTTCCGGAGGAAACTACGATTTTTTTTTACGTTGCATTAAAAATTTCTTTGTAAAACCCTATGGATACTCCGAAAACTCATTAAGGTTCTCGTTGGGAAATTCCTTTAGTAAAACCACAGGTTAAACCATAGAATATTCTTTCAGGATTTAATTCGGAAATTTATCAAGGAATGAAATAGTTTCCGAAAGAATTCCTAAAACAATTTCCGGAAAAATGGCTGAAAATATCTTCGAAGGGGTTCAGAAAGGACTCTCCGAGAAAATAGCGAAATGAGCTTATAAAGACATTTCTGTCAAAATTTTTGAAGAAATTTTCGAAAGAACTTAGTGTAAAAATACTTCGTCCAAACTTGACCAACTTCACTATTGATCCCACGACTGACTTCCCACAAATCATATCAAGGTAATACAAAACCGAACTAGCTTGTTTGCTTGCATGCTAAATGTAGACTCGTTTATTCGTCATAAGGAACAAAGGTTTGGGCACGCAGGCCTTGCTTATTATGTGTATAGGTATTTTATAATTATACTCGGTAGCACCGACTTCAAAAATAGTTTACATTAGGGAACCGAAGGAATTCCCGCAGAAAAATCAGAAAGAATCTTTTCAGTAAATTTCGAAAAAATGTTCTAGGGAATTCCTAGAAGAATTTCCGAATGGTTCCAAAAAGTAATTTCCGAAAAAATTTCTTTGAATGAATTTCTGAAGAAATTCCCGAAAAAAAAATCAGAATATTGTGACGGAATTACTAAGGAAAATGTCCAAGATCTTCTTCCTAAAGTTACCAAAGAATTTTCAAAGGATTATCCGTATAAAATCCCAAGGAATTACTTAAGGTAGTTCTGAATGAATTCCAATGGGAATTTAAGGAAAAGTTGTCAAAGAACTTGCTAAGGAATCCCTAGAGGAATTAAAAAAAATCCAACGTTTTTTTTCTAAAAAAAATCCGAAGGTATTCCTAAAATAATCCTCCATATTAATTTCCGAAGAAAATCCTAGGCCAACTTTCAAAGAGTAAACATATTTCCGAAGGAATCTGTAAATGAATTTCTGAAGCAGTTTTTAGAGGAATTCTAAAATATTTTCCGACGATATTTCAAAAGGAATTTGCGAATGATTTTCGGAAGGTATATCCGGAAGAATTTCTAAGGGAATTACGAAAGAATTCCTAAAGGATTTTCTGAAGCAATTCCTAAAGCGTTTTCCTACGAAATTTCCAAAAGAATGAACCTTAACGAATTTCCTAAGGTTTTTTTTTAAACAAAGGAATACGTGGAGGAAATTCTGACGTAATTCCTGAGATAAATTTTAAGGAATATCCGAAAGAATTTCCGAAGAACTTTCTGGAATTCGTTTTTTAGAACTTTTTGAGGCAATTCCCTAGGGAACTCTTCAACGAATCTTCTCTGGAGAAAATTGCGAATAAATTACTGGGAAAAATTCCAAAGGAATTCTTGAAGAAACATAGGAATTACATCAGAAATACCAGTAGGCATTTTCTCTAAAATTCTATTAGGAATTTCTTTGTAATTTCCTTTGAGAATTCCTTCGGGAATTCTATCATAGAATCCTTCAAAAATACCTTTATGGATTCCTCTGGAAATTCCTTTAGGAATTCTTTAGGGAAGTATTTTACCTTCAAAAACTCTTTTAGAAGTTTCTTTAGGAATTATTTTTCAAAACCCAGGTTCTCTTTTGGTTCCTGCACTAAACCCAACACAAATTTCTTCAAAATCGCCTCTAAAAATTTATTTGGGAACTCCTTCAGAATTTCATTTCTTAAATAATCAAAAAAATACCACCCGGATTTCCATCGGATATTCTACCAAGGACTTCTTTAAAAGATTATTCGAAAAACCTCCGAGATTTCTATCGGAGATTTCTCCAGATTTTTTTTTCGAGAGGTCTTCCAGGAAATCCTTTGAAATTTATTGAAAATGAAGTTGTTTGCGATGTAGTTACTTATTGGATTTTCGAAAAAAAAAAACAAAAATAAACAACAAACACTGAAAGACTTTCGGAAAGATGAAGGCATTTTCAAAGAAATTCCTGCAGGAAGTTCCGGAAGAATTCCCGGAGAATTTTCTAAAGGAATTGCTGGAAGAAGTTCTGACAAAATTCCTTATGCAAATTTTGAATGAATTCCTTATGGATATCTAAAAGAATTCTTTCCAGCGATTCATGAAAAAATTCCGAAGATATCCTCAATGAATGGAATTTTTTAAGGAATTCCTTAAAAAGTTTCCGCAGAACTTCCAAAGGAATTCCTCAAGGAGTCTCCGAAGGAGAATGTAAGTATTTATGGAACAAAGCCAAAAGCATTCCTTAAGCAATTTCCGGAAAAAATCGTAAACGATTTCCTGAAGAAATCGGTAATGAAAATTCTTAAGGAATTTTCGGAGAAATTTTGAAAGAAATCTCCGAAGGAATACCCAAATTCCTAATTCCTAAATAATCTTCTGAGGTTAAAAAAAACTTTCGGAGGAATATCTGGAAGAATTATCAAATAAATTTCATGATTTATTTCCAAACTAATTTCTGGAGTATTTTTCGAAGGAATTCATAAATGAATGTTTAAACGATACTTCTTTGAATATTCTTAGAAATTCCAGGAATTTTACAATAAGGCTTTTACAATACAGTAGTTTATAATTTACAGACAATGCAATAAAATTAAATTTTCGTAATGTTTAAAAATACCTGACGTTTTAACTAAATAATTTGACTAAATACTACGCCCCAGTTCTCGGTTACAATGGCTGTGAATAAGAAGCGTTTTTGACTGAGGCTCGTAATAATTGCTCAGCAATATTTGATTTGCTGATGCTCAGCAAGTGGTTTTGTCAGTTATATTCAGAAATTGATTTTAAAATATAAATTACTTACTCGGGAGTCGGAACAAAAAAATCGGTAAAGCATTCACAGTTGGGATTTATTTATTTTGCTAAATCAGTTTGTCTTATAAGCCAACTGTGCTAGTAGCACAAAACAAAATAACTAACGTGCAACTTAACTTGAAATTTCTAAACTGCAATAATTTACCTGCACCAATGCCAGATGCTTTAAGAATGGGGACGATTTGGGCATGTATCCAGGCCCCACAAAAGCTTATGAACCACAACAAACCCATTTTGCGAGTCACCTACAAATTTAGGTACTCGACTGAATGAGGCTTTGGCTTAGCTCATTCCAAAGATCAGTTTAACAATTTATGTATTATTATACTAGATAAAGCCTCATTCAAGCTCTCAAACTAGTCAACCAACCTATTTATTAACCAAAACAATGTATGTCACTACATACACCGACTTAGAGACACCATCGCTTGAGGTAGATTTGAAATTGAATTTTGACGAGATCCATCTTAACAACATTTATGAACTGTCATAAGACTAGTTTAGTACTATTCCAATTAACTCCACCACGCGGTATTTCTTCACAGATACGTATTTCGACTTCAATTATTATGCCGTTTTCAGTGTCTCGTGCTTGGCTCGAATCGACTTAAGTTAATTGATTTTTTTTTATTGCAATTAGTCATCGGCGGCGCGCCGACCCAAAATCGTCGGCGGCGGCAGCGCGAGTAAAATCACCGGCGGCGTGGCGCGGCGGCGCACAGGTCTAATCCGCATAACTCAAAACGGCTGGATCGAATGTCTTCATTCGTTCAGCATATTTTTCGTTACCGTTTCCGACGGGTTTATATGATATTTCCTTAAATGCGAAAATCACGAGTAAGGTTGCGTAAATCGTGAAAAACTAAAATTAAGATTCGTATGGAAATTCACAACGCGCATTCTTACCTACTATGCAGGATAACATAGTAATGAAATATTATACGTACTTCACACAAAAATTAGCTATTTTGATAGTAGATGCATATGTGAAGGTAATAGATTGATAATGGCGATTCAAATCTTGTGATTAACATGTTTTGATGACGGTACTTTATGTGTCAGATGTAGTAGCCCAACTTTCATATTTGAGAAGAAAAAAAAAACCAAAACAATAAATTTTATATTCAAGATAGCGACCAACCCCTTTGTATTTAATTTAATTTTATTTATTTTATTTAAAGTAGGATTCAAATCCGCCATTGTTTTAATATGCCCTAGCTAAGCAAACACTGCTTTATTGTCTTATTTGTAACGCTATTCATGGGTATTTTTACATTATGCAACAGTTAAACAAGATAGCTAGTTGATGCTATTCAAAAATTGTCAAAAATCTCAATCATATTGATAATAATCACATTTCAAAAAAGTGGTGATATTCTGTTGCCGGAAAACTCATGAGGCAAAACGCCTTTTAGCTGGCAGCTCCTAGGGAACAAAGCACCACGCGTCGGCGAATCAGCATTCTGGTATGGATAGTGCGTGGAGACGCAAGTACATTGTAGGTTAGTGCCACTAGTGTCCGTTAAGATTAACCAAATAGGTATGAGGACTAATCTGTTCTAAAACAATAGCTGGAATCATCTAAATGGTTACGGTACAAAACTTTATCGCCACGAGCGTACGATTTCTGACACACTAGAGGTTTTTTGGGTTTTACTGGAGGCAAAGAAGGTTTAACCACGACTCGCACAGTGCGAGGAAAATAAGTGAAAACTAACGATGACGGGGTTTTACCGGTAGTGCTAGAAGGAGTATTTCGGTAGTTAAACAGAATACGGTTAAGCTTTCTTTGTATCGGATTGAACTTCTCATCCAACAGATACTTTTTCAATACCGTTTTGATAGTCTGTACCCTCCTCTTTGCTAATCCATTCGATTGTGGATGACACGGTGGGGCTTTCAATACACGGATATTGTTCGCCTGACACCAAGCGTGACACGCTTCCAGGAGCAAAGACGAATTAAACGGTGGACCATAGTCCAAACACACTTCAGTAGGGAGACCAAAGTATGTGTAAATTTCTTCCAACTTCTCTAGCACACTATTAGCATCGGTTCTCCGTGGTAGTTTAACGTAAATAAATTTTGAATACGCATTCACGACAATCAAGAATGTTTGACATTCGGGGTGAAACAAATCCAAAGAATTATTGACAGTAGCTGATTTTCTACTCGCCGCTTCCGCATCCAGGCGCTATCGTATAAGCGCAAATAGCCAGCATGAGTTAACCGCCAGAAATTTGTATGGCGAAAGACATCTAACGCGGGTTTTCTCAAAATTAGGAACTTTTCATGAAAAACTATTTGGTACCGGTTATGTAGGAAGGTATCCGCTACTACGCCTACCAAATATTTTTTCGATGAAGGTGCTTAATTTTGAGAAATCGAACCTTAGATGCCTTTCGCCATACTGATTTCAGAAAGTTGACTCCTAGTGTGCCGCTGTAATTATGCTCAAAGCAGGCGATTCAATGAAGACGTTTAAATGCATGGCGGTAGGCCAGTTAGACTCGTGCACTTCCTTGGGCACTTTTTAAGTCTTTTGACACACGATGCACGACTTAATGATGTGCGCTACATCTTTATCGAAACCTTTCCACCAAATGTAAGTACGACCTAGCATTTTCATACGAACGATACCAACATAGTTTTCATGAAGCTTATCAATTACGCGCCGCTGCAACGATTTTGGAATAACCATGCGATCTTCGAAATAAAGACAATCATTTTCGACTTCGAATTTCGTACAAATCTGCGCGAATGATGACACGAGGCCATCCATTTTTCGCGTAACATACTACATACATACCTTTGAATCACGTTTTTGATGTAATCTTATCTCCTCTACACTTATGTTCAGTAACCGAATGTGCTTGATACGATTTTCGACTAGTAGAGGCAAGCGCCATAACGCGTCGGCGTTACTGATACTTTTACCGGGACGATGTATAATGCGATACGAATAGTTTGACAACGTTACCGCCCAACGATGTAATCGTGAGACCGCGACCGCCGACGATCCCTTTTGTGGATTAAAAACTTGTTTCAATGCGGAACTATCGGTTACAAGGGTAAATTCCGTACCTTAAAGGTATTTGTGTAACACCAAAGTAACACCAAACATTACTGCTAACGCTTCCTTGTGAATCTGACCGTAATTAACTTGTGCTAGTGTTAACGTGGACGACGCGAAACATACGGGTTTTTCGATTTGGGCAACTTGTTGGGACAATACTGCACCTATACCATACAGACTAGCATCGGTAGTTAGAATCAACTGTTTCGTCGGATCATACGGTTCTAATATATAGTTATTAACTAACAGCTTTTTACTTTTTTCAAAAACTTCCTGACACGTGGAATCGTGCTCTGTTTTGAGCAAATTATATAAAGGACGTAGCACCGTGGACAAATTTGGCAAAAATCAAATATTTTTTTATATCTTTCGGTGGCGGTGCTAGACAAATAGCGTCCACCTTTGTGGGACTTGGTCGAATCCCTTTGGCTGTGAGCCGGAACCCAAGAAGCTCGATTTCTGTTTCAAAAAAGTTGGATTTTGTCCAATTAATTTGCACCTTGTGCTGATTTAGCTTGTCAAGAACATCGCTTAACTTTTCAAAAGGACCTAAGTTACATTTTTTTCATGAATTAATTAGAATAGCGCAATCAACAGAACGAAAGTTATTGATTGCAGTATTCAAATTAATTCATGAAAAAAATGTTACTTAGGTCTTTTTGAAAAGTTAAGCGAGATTTAGCAAATTCTTTTTGCATTCCTCGACACATCTTCCACTTATCAGAAGCTTATCGTCCAAATACGGAACTGCTTCTGTATCGACTAAAATTTGATCTATGATGGATTGGAATTCAATGAACATTTTTTCGAGTCAACCTTTTAACAAATTTTTGAAATTCACAAAAACAAAAACCAGATCAATCCACCTAGCGTTGGTGGTGCCTTTCTCGCGCATTGAAAAAATCGAAATAGCATTTTAGGGGAATAGATTTTACTTTTCCATTAATTCATATCTTTTTGCAGTCTTTTGAATGCATTGCAGCAACTTTTGACACCGAGAACGAATTTATCCATTCCGCCATTCCGGGTCTGAAATAGTGGAAGGATTTCTAATGGACATAATTGCAGGCATTCCTCAGGAAACTACTTTCGGGCCCCTGCTTTCAAAACCGGCTTACCCCGAAAAGCCAGAACCTCCAGTACGCGGCACCTTGTATTTGTTTGAAAATGACATTCCCCATGTCTATAAACGTAGCGTGATTAGAATGCTTTTGGTAAAGTTTCAATAAAACTAACTACCTTGGTTGACCCTCGACAGCCAGCTTATATCTAAGCAACAGATTGACAAGTTTAGGTTGTATTAGAGAAAATATGATGCCACTTTGTTTGAAAACATTTTTGTTGTTGTTTATGCAGAATTGTAAGAAATATGAACAAACATTGCTTCATTTTAAATAGTATTGTATCGTTTGAATTTGCTTGAACATAGGACGAATTTCGCGCCAACTCGACCAGCGATTGGCAGCACCATCTCAGAATCGAATGAAACTGGGTGGGCATAAAGATATGGTATTTCTAAGCCACTCTGCATACTTAGTTTTTCAAAAATTGTCAAGAGTAACATTTGATGAGGGCCCAATTTTTTTTCATGGATTTTTTTATAAATCGATGTAACTCTAAAATGACAAGACCTACAAAAAAGTGTTGTATGGCGGACTGTCGTGAAATTCCCAGAAGTTTTTTGGAAAAATATCCAAAAAATAAAATACCGATTTCTACACTGAAAAAAAAAGTTTTAAAAATTAAAATTGATATTACAAAAAAAACTCATCTCAGAAATCGATGAAATTTTTTCTGCAGATAGGTATTTTAATTATCTAACTTTTCTGGAAATAATGTTCCTGTGACATATTTAAGAAAAAAAAGTTTTTCTAACAAAAAATTTTTCTAACAAAGACTTTTGGGTCTTCATCTGAGTTGGAATATTTTTAGCCAGGATTTTATTATGAGCGATTGGTATGAAATAATGAAGCTTTTGTGTGCCAATTATAGTTTTTGCTTTTTTGAAAAGTTCATCAAACTCTTGTTGAGTACCGTCGTCGGGGGTGACAATGGGTCAAATGGGGGTGGGAATGGGTCACTGTTACAACTACTTAGAATGCTTGTAGAATGGATGTATCTGAGGACAAGAAGACAAAAAGATAAGAGACCTTTTTGAACGATTTTTCTCTACGCCCTCCATGCTAGCTGTGAGAGCGATGACCCATTCTCACCCCCAGACCCATTGCCACCCCCGATGGCGGTATTGCTCATTCGTGATATAACAGAAATGTAATATAGTGATATTTTTGTTTGATTGAAAACGTGCCCATTCGCCCATTCGTGCAACTCCCGAGGAGTCTTGATAGTATTTCCATAATCTTTGGCAAGAATTGCTCGTTTTGCCATTCGTTTGATAGTGCCACCAATAGCTTCGCAAGGGCCTTTTCCGTGCGATGTTGTAAAAAAGTGCCATTCTGCTTCTAAGCAATGTTTTGAATTTAAATTACACAGACTTGTAAAGTTCCTTTTATTTTTATAATGTGCTGCAGCTCACTCAGACACAAACGTAATTATTTTTAAAATCGATCGACTGTTTCAAAAAGTCAATTAATTTTGAAATGAATAAGTGAACAGCTTTTGTGTCATGGGTCATAACTTCTGATTAATAAAGCTAACGTTTTCTAATTAACCGCCTGGGAATTATTCCAACCTTGAGCAGTATTTTGGCTAATGAATGAATAATTTTCAGAGAAATATAACAGTACAAGTGTATTGCTGTTTGCGAATAACGTCATAAGTTATCAGTTTATCAAATTTTTTCAATAAAATACGATACAAAATCATCTACAGGCTTTATAACGGTTTCTAAATTACACCGTTCAGTGGTTAGCCTTTGTTGAAAAACAACATCTTCTTTTCCACTATTACAATTAAATATCACTTCAGTTTTGTTTCGGCAACATTGCCCGTTTTCAAAGTAATTATTTTTTTGTAATTGTTTTTAAGTTACTTCGATATAAAAAGTCAAATAAAACATAAACCCTTTTCAAATGTTGGTTCACAGTTATATTAGATTATGCTAAATTGCTTCCTAAACAAATTTTTATACGTCCAAAATGTGTCGTTGGCTGATTATAGGCTGCTGAACCTATAATTGGCGCTGTAGGCATAAAACACGCTGATAAATTTTCACTCAATATGGACATGAAACAAATTTTTGTTAGAAAAACTTTTTTTTTCTTAAATATGTCACAGGAACATTATTTCCAGAAAAGTTAGATAATTAAAATACCTATCTGCAGAAAAAATTTCATCGATTTCTGAGATGAGGTTTTTTTGTAATATCGATTTTAATTTTAAAAACTAATTTTTTTCAGTGTAGAAATCGGTATTTTATTTGTTGGATATTTTTCCAAAATACTTCTGGGAATTTCACGACAGTCCGCCATACAACACTTTTTTGTAGGTCTTGTCATTTTAGAGTTACATCGATTTATAAAAAATCCATGAAAAAAAATTAGGCCCTCATCAAATGTTACTCTTGACATTTTTTGAAAAACTAAGTATGCAGAGTGGCTTAGAAATACCATACCTTTATGCCCACCAAGTTTCATTCGATTCTGAGATGGTACTGCCAGCCCCATAGAAGGGTTGGCGCGAAATTCGTCATAGATAATTTGTCATTACTTTAAGGACAAGCCTCCCAGAATACAAAACTAATTTCACTCACGTTTTTTGAGCACCCCACTCGATTCGAAAGCAACGCACAACTGTCATTTTTTCATTTGATTTGATTTGATTTCCATTGATTTCGTATTGAGTGGGATGCCTTCGAAAACGCGAATGAAATTAATTTTGGATTCCGGGAGGCTTGTCCTTAATTGGATTTCATATGCAATTTCCTGAATACAAATCGCTTTTCTGCCGTAATCTGTAAAAGTGATGTATACCTCATTTTCCAAAAATGGTGTTACGAATAGTACTCATCGAACTCTTTAACAAAAAAAATGGAAAACAGGCATGTTGTAATTTGGCGTTTATGTCACTTTTTCATATTACGGCAGTTTTGTTCACCGTTGTACTTTTAAGAAATAACACCACTCAATATTCATGCCGTTTGAATAAACCAAAACCTAGAGTTAATAAATGACCTATTAAATATGTTATTTGTCCATTTACCCATTTGACGGCATTGAACAATCGTCCATTACTTGCGTGTTATCGCATCATTCAATAATCTCATATTAAAATACCAACGTTAACAGCCGAAATAGAAGCAAAAGCTATCTCGATTGCTATTTCCATATATCGTTGCTGTATTGCAATCTATACTGGCCATGGATCCCTAAGAAGCCTTGCGAGTGAAGTCATCATTTTTTAATTTTATTTTTTTGTCCAAGAAGGCCGGAAGCGGGGGAAGGCCAAATAAAAAAATGTGTTGGCCAAACTGCAAAGGTGGTTCATCTTCCAGTTGAAGCGTAGTGTCACAGAAGATGAAGAAACTTCTGAATCTTTAAACGTCAATATAACCATCCCACCAGCAACAGCAGTAGCCAGGAGTCAGAACCCACCATAAGCTTCTTAAAAGCTACTGACCGCAGCCGAGGTTGCCTCGTTGCCTCCTGTTTGAGTCTTGGCGACGACTGTTCCGCTCATCATCATCATTCGACTTTTTAAGTACGAAAGGAACTGGGCCAGATGGGATGAGTTCTGCAGGGGGCAGGAGGATAGTATGGAAATTACGGAACAAAAGCGTACGATCAGCAACGGTGTGTGCTCGGTCGGATAACGTGAAATTCAGGTTGCAATAATATTCATTCAAGTCCGAGCCCGGATGGCTTTTTTATCTGACGATTGCGATTGGATTATTTGAATACGATCGATATAAATTCTCCTAAATGGCCGTTGCTGTTGATTTTTGCTTTTGGTTGGTTCGCCTTTGTCGGCAGTATGCCGTTCTTGAATTTCAGAATATGGAGCAATTCGTATGTTTGCTGTTCAATTTCGTTGTTATAACGGTGCATCTCTAATTATATTTGCTGTTTAGACAAGAGTTTAGATATATTGATTCTATCATGAATCGACATCAATTTTGACCTCATTCATAAGCTATAAATAGGTGCTTACAGATATTATTTTTAGAATACAGGACACTAGAATGTTTCTCTCCTCATGTTCCATTATCAACACCATGTCAGAACCATTCAAGTGCCATCGATGCTCCGCATCAAATTAAATTAAAAATGATAGTGTAAACATGAGGAGTGAGCTTTAATCGGGAGGCGATTGGAAGCCGGAAAAGTGGAATATAAAATGCATCTATACCGTGTCCTTTGAAGCAGTGATTCTCAATTAAATTCAATTATTACATGGATCTATTTCTTATGCACATTCGATTCTTCGTCATCGAGATATATGTATAATAAAAATTGCCTTTCAACTAAATTTCATTTCACAAGTCGGCATTACATTTCAAGAGTTTGTTCATTAATATAGTATGGAAAATGTTCGGAAGCCACTGCTCCAGCACAATTCTCTTGCTTCCCGTTCACGTCGTTTGAGCAAATATGCATGAACTACGGTCAACCATGCCGTAGCGTCCCCATCTATGGAAATAATTCGATTGAAAATAATTTGATAACAGCCATCAGCAGCAGCAGCAGCTCCCGCCGACGAACGTTTAAAGCCTAGGGTCGGTAGCATCGACGTGCTGTTGCTGCTAGGTCGTGGATCTGCGAGCTACCGTGGCCATAGTATGGACGGAATGGGAACAGGTTTTGAGTTTCTCGTAGAGGGTCCAATAGTTTGTATCGTATCTACACGCGAGGTATCTAACCAAAAGCATAGCTTCTTGTAACCGCACGGAGTTTATTGAATTGGCATTTCACGAGAGAGGCTTCAAGTCCTTTTCAATTAAATCGATATTTGATCGGACGATCCATGTTTGGTCATCTCCGGACAAGATACTTGAGCGGCTGAGTCTGGCGTCAAGGAAGTGATTTCTTCGGGTTCAAGCCAGAGGATAAGGTTTATGCGCAACGGAAGACGTCCACCTGAGCTGAGCCGTCATCAATCATTCTTTCGTCGAGAACCTTGAAGGTCCACGATCATCGAATGATCGATGTCTTGTTGAATCTCATGAATATATTAGCTCGTAGTTGAGTCACCTACTTTAAAATCAGTGAAAGTGACACTTGGTTAAAGCGGGAGTGTCCAGGAAACCAACGACACACACACACCCCATTACACTTACAAGTGTCAACGGAGGTGTATAATCAGTTCATTGCTTGTTACAATCACCCGTTGGCTACCGCGGACTGTGTCGGTCGAGTGTTGTAAATTAGTGTTATTAAACAATCGTGGCGCCGTGCACTGGCACAGAAGCAAAAGTGTTTTTCCATGTAAATGCGCGATGACAAGCACTGATAACGCAGCACCGGTCGTTACTGCTACACGAGATAAAAACTGATTCAGTGATTGTAATATGATTAAGCACAGCATAGAATGGAAAGATTTGTATAATACTACGAAAAATTCATTGTAATCTGAATTAGAGAAGTTGGTTTTCATTACACATTTTCGAGATTCCGACGATTTTTCATTAGCCAGTTAAAAGCAATTTTCCGGAATTCCTCCAATGCAAGAATCTCATTTAAATCGAAACTAAACCTATTTCCTGATTTTATCAAAGATGATCTTCGACGGACAATTCGTTTTCGCATCTCTGAAGACAGTTAATTACAAAACGAACTGGTGTTTAAAAATGGATCTTGCCCATCCAGGACAAACGATTCGAAATTTGGTGAGATTGTATTTATTATTAACGTATATAGAAACTATACATTTATAATAAACCATCTGGGCACCTGATTGAAGTGATTTGGATAGGAAGGGTGAAATTGCCAACTTCTTATTGTTAACATTTCGTCGATTTCCCTCGTCGATTGTTGCAAAAGGCAGTTTTTTTAAACTAAAGCGAAAAACAACCAAATGAAGCATCCACCGGATATAATTATGTCTCGCTATTGGATGATGTAGTTTTGAAACAAAAATACTTCCGCCATCCAGCTGGAGACTGCTTTTTCTTCTCGGTGGGTGGTTTTATTACTGGGGGATGTTACGAGCACGTGGCTGGGGGATGTTACGAGCACGTGGCTTTACTTATGGAAATCCCCCCCCGCTCCCCCATTTTTGGCCCTTCATACAGAAGTTTGATGACATGCATTCAATAATATAAACAGGATCAAACCGTTTGTCAGTTATAACCAATGCTATCGGCAGGTGGCTTGCTATAATAGATGGTAGTGTCATCAGCAAGACCATGCTGAGAGTGACTGGGTTCGATTCCCGGTGCCGGTCTAGGCAATTTTCGGATTGGAAATTGTTTCGACTTCCCTGGGCATAAAAGTATCATCGTGTTAGCCTCATGATATACGAATGCAAAAATGGTAACTTGGCTTAGAAACCTCGCAGTTAATAACTGTGGAAGTGCTTAATGAACACTAAGCTGCGAGGCGGCTTTGTCCCAATGTGGGGATATAATGCCAATAAGAAGAAGAAGAAGTGTCATCATCATCATCATTACCACCCATCCAACAATCCATATTCATCGGTACCTTGTGACCATAAATTCAATGTTTTCACGGATCCAGCGCCATAGATTTACGTTTCCGGCGAGAATTCCTTGATTTCATTTGGTAGGTGTGCCAGAATCCTTGGAACTCCATTTCCGCAATTGAAAACCAGCTAACTTTAGAAGTTCTGCTGCTTGTTGTCTAGCTTCGATCGCCGTTTCCAAACCATCTTCTCCGGCAAGAGCATCGCCCATGTAAACGGGTAGCGAGGTACGGTGCGCATGAAGTCTCGTTCATAACTATAGTTAGCTGATACCGTTGAAGTTGTTGGAATGGGCTAGACCCCCAATTTTCTGTCCAGATAATGAACCCATACTTGACGAAACATCTTCTCTACATCCTCCTTGAAGACATAACGAGGAATCCGCCAATGTAGGACGATAGCAAGAAGAGGTGGTTGAACGATGGGCCCGACAAGAAGAACGTCATTCAACGACAACTGAGAACTTTTTTTACAAGTAGCGTCGAAAACGACGCGGATTTTAGTAGTGGTGCTGTCTGGCCGAATGAACTGAGGATTTCCTCCATATGACAAAGTTCCTTGTACTCCTTCATGCACTTCTCGTATTCGCCTTTAAACTCGCTACTTGATGCGAACTTTCACTCAATCGCGAAAAATTTACGCTATGCCACGGAAAATGAGTCTCCTACTATCGTGAGCATATCTTTTCGTACAGGGAGACGAACCATGTAGCGTCCACAACTCGTTCTAGATACGGTTCTCCTGAAATGTTGTTCACACACACTCCTTCTAGCGGGGTCATTGCCTTGTAGTTGTCTTACTATCGAGAGTTGAAGTAGCGTCAACTACACAGATTGGTAGAGTATTCACCACGCATGATCGGCCAGCCTCGGCGTATCCGAAAGCTGATTTCCTGTGTTTCCATTGAAGAATAGAAGAGTTCTCCCCCAACCAGAATGTCAACTGCAGAGCTTATATTGAACCTCGGGTCTGCTGGCGGTATACCTTTTGGGAGATTCCAACCGGAAATATTGATATGCTTGCTGGGAAGAATAACGGTGATTTGTAGTATAACGAGACATTCGAGAAGATAATCGAATCCACCGAAACAAGAGGCGATTTTGACTTTGAGCGGATGTGAACTATTCCTTGACCAATATCACTGACATCAATGCTGATTCGGTCATTTTTCTGTTCCAATTTTCGAGTCAAAGACTTTGAAATAAAGTTGGCATGCGAACAGCAATCTAGAATCCCACACGCATATTGGTTATTGCCATGACGTCTTTCAGCAGGGACGTCTTTCGGGCAGCAGGGACTATGTCCAAGGGCTTGACGATTCCTCCCCAGGCCATCTGCGAGTTCTGGGGCTTGCCTAGGATGTGGTGGGGTTTGACAGTGGGCCCTGTTAAACCTCTATAAAAAGCTGCATGTATCCGCAAGTAGGCCCCACCAAAGCGACCGTGTGCCGCTCAAAGCGCACAAGCCTGTGAGCATGCACCTTCTCGTTGAAGTATCTCAGCAAGACAATAACCGTTACTATTTGAAATGAGTCACTAAGCACATCTGGTAACACGCCATCGCAGCAACCAATGATATTCTGATAAAACGACATCGCAGCAACCAGTCCACGAGCTTTGACAGATCGTCCTCTTTCAACAGCCAACCAACCCCGAGGTAAGACGTGTGTGCTCAAGGACCAGATCCCCACGTGCTGAGTGATTCCTGCTTACAGTTTAGTGCTCACAAAGCCCTAGTCCTGGTGTTAGGTGGGATGCTAAACAGCCCTGACATGACGGCCCTCCGACGAGACAGGAGGTTTGCGAAGGCCCAATAAGCCGCCTGGAAAACCAAAAATTACGAACAGGGTTTGCAGAAATCGCTCTCAATAGATAACGAACAACGATAAAAGAGAGGCAAAAACTGTTCCGAATTATAACAAGCCATGATAACAAATTTATCAAACTTGTATACAATTGTGAAAAAACAGAATCGGATAGGCAGTCCCCACAGAAAAATGGTGATTCTCGCTTTGTTTTCACCCCCTTCGTGTTGGTTACTGCACAGCTGTGTAGAACAAGTTGAAGTGCATCATCAGAACCACTGCTCTCAACATTTGGAGCCTTCTAAAATAGATTTATCATGGGGTTTAACATTCCGAATCAGTCCTCTATCATGACAGCTTGCGAAAAAAGTTTCTCGCGCTATGCTACATATCGTATATGTAAACAGAGATGATAAGTGAGAGACTTGCTCTTTCTCTTTACGATTCAATCCCTGATTACGAACAATATAAGATATAATGCGACTCGATATAATCGACAAAGACCTAGGCGACGAATACAGGATCACGATTGGAAGCTTGGAACATGGAACTGCAAATCGCTAGGTTTCGCAGGCTGCGACAGAATGATCTACGTTGAATTACATCCCCGCAACTTCGACGTCGTGGCGCTGCTTGAGATTTGCTGGACAGGACAGAAAGTGTGGAAAAGCGGGCATCGAGCGGCTACCTTCTACCAAAGCTGTGGCACCACCAACGAGCTGGGAACCGGCTTCATAATACTGGGTAAGATGCGCCAACGCGTGATTGGATGGCAGCCAAACAACGCAAGGATGTGCAAGCTGAGGATTAAAGGCCGTTTCTTCAACTATAGCATCATCAACGTGCACTGCCCACACGAAGGGAGACCCGACGACGAGAAAGCGTCAAATCGTCATCGGTGACATGAACGCACAGGTAGGAAGGGAGGAAATGTATAGACCGGTCATCGGACCGGATAGTCTGCACACCGTCCGAAGCACCTTCTTTCCTTGCAAAAATATCCACAAGGCCACATGGAGCTCACCTAATCAAGAAACGGAAAACCAAATCGACCACGTTCTAATCGACGGTAAATTCTTCTCCGACATCACGAGCGTCCGCACTTACCGCGGTGCGAATATTGAATCCGACCACTACCTCGTTGCAGTATGCCTACGCTCAAAACTCTCGACGGTATACAACACGCGTCGAAGTCGGACGCCGCGGCTAAACATTGGGCGGCTACAAGACTGTAGACTAGCCCAAGAATACGCGCAGCAGCTGGAAGTGGCACCTCCAACGGAAGAGCAGCTAGGCGCAGCGTCTCTTGAAAGAGATATTCGATCCGCCATTGGTAGCACCGCAACCGCTGCACTAGGCACGGTGCCCCTGGATCAGAGAGACGACTGGTATGACGGCGAATGTGAGCAGTTAGTAGAAGAGAGGAATGCAGCATGGGCGAGATTGCTGCAACACCGCACGAGGGCGAACGAGGCACGATATAAACGGGCGCGGAACAGACAAAACTCGATTTTCCGGAGGAAAAAGCGCCAGCAGGAAGATCGAGACCGTGAAGAGACGGAGCAACTGTACCGCGCTAATAACACACGAAAGTTCTATGAGAAGTTAAACCGTTCACGTAAGGGCCACGTGCCACAGCCTGATATGTGTAAGAACATAAACGGGACCTTCTTACGAACGAGCGTGAGGTGATCCAAAGGCAGCACTACGAAGAACACCTAAATGGCGATGTGGCAGACGAAGATGGCGGTATGGTGATGGACCTGCGAGAACGCGAGCAGGACATAATTCTACCGGCTCTGGATTTCCAGGAAATCCAGGAGGAGATTGGCCGGCTGAAAAACAACAAAGCCCCTGGGGTTGACCAACTACCAGGAGAGATATTTAAACACGGTGGTGAGGCACTGGCTAGAGCGCTGCACTGGGTCATTACCAAGATTTGGGAGGAGGAAGTTTTGCCGCAGGAGTGGATGGAAGGTGTCGCGTATCCCATCTACAAAAAGGGCGATAAGCTGGATTGTAGCAACTACCGCGCAATTACATTGCTGAATGCCGCCTACAAGATACTCTCCCAAATTTTATGCCGTCGACTAGCAATTGCAAGGGAGTTCGTGGGGCAGTACCATGAGGGTTTTATGGGCGAACGCTCCACCACAGACCAGGTGTTCGCCATTCGCCAAGTACTGCAGAAATGTCGCGAATACAACGTGCCCACTCATCATCTATTCATCGACTTCAAAGCCGCATATGATACAATCGATCGAGACCAGCTATGGCGTCTAATGCACGAACACGGATTTCCGGATAAACTGACACGGTTGATCAAAGCGACGATGGATCGGGTGATGTGCGTAGCTCGAGTTTCAGGGGCATTCTCGAGTCCCTTCGAAAAGCGCAGAGGGTTACGGCAAGGTGATGGTCTTTCGTGTCTGCTATTCAACATCGCTTTGAAAGGGGTAATACGAAGGGCAGGGATTAGCTCGAGTGGTACAATTTTCAATAAGTCCGTCCAGCTTTTTGGCTTCGCCGACGACATAGATATTATGGCACGTAACTTTGAGAATATGGAGGAAGCCTACATAAGTCATCAACACGTCGAAGACAAAGTACATGATAGGAAGAGGTTCAAGAGACGACAATGTGAGCCACCCACCGCGAGTTTGCATCGGTGGTGACGAAATCGAGGTGGTAGAAGAATTTGTGTACTTGGGCTCACTGGTGACTGCCGAAAATGACACCAGCAGAGAAATTCGGAGACGCATAATGGCTGGAAATCGTACGTACTTTGGACTCCGCAAGACGCTCCGATCGAATAGAGTTCGCCGCCGTACCAAACTGACAATCTACAAAACGCTCATTAGACCGGTAGTCCTCTACGGACACGAGACCTGGACGATGCTCGTGGAGGATCAACGCGTACTTGGAGTTTTCGAAAGGAAAGTGCTGCGTACGTAGCCAAAATGTCGGACTGTAACCCGGTGAAAATGGTTCTCGACAACGATCCGACGGGCACAAGAAGGCGAGGTGCGCAGCGGGCAAGGTGGATCGATCAGGTGGAAGATGACTTGCGGACCCTCCGTAGACTGCGTAATTGGCGACGTGTAGCCATAGACCGAGCCGAATGGAGAAGACTCTTATATACCGCACAGGCCACTTCGACCTTAGTCTGAATAAATAATAATGTTAGTTGGTTATCGACTAATTATTTCTTTTGAACGACGCTATATTCATGATGATACAAAAACGGAAAAGCAACGCGTGTCTAACGTATTTTCTCGAAGACTGATTCGATATCTTAACTACTTCGCGACGACTAAACCACGCACTGCACAACGCTTGGGGGTCGTACACTAATTATGTAAGCACTTATGGTGGGTGGGGGGCCCTCCATTTTTTTACACTCCATATAAGAAAAAAATGATTTATATGGGACTAAATCTTAAATGGGGGAGGAGTGTTTTAAAAACCCAGAAAAGTTGCTTACGTAATTAGTGAACGGCCCCTTACTCGATGGCTAGTCAGAAACACGTTTCCATTTTTTGAATCATTTACTCACCCGCACAATCCAGAAAAAATGTCGGTGACCAGCCGATTGTTTTGCTTTCCGCACAAAGCAAAACTAAATTTCGACGACCGGCCGATGGCTCTGCTTACTGGAGAAACACGACTCAATCGATTAATTGAACACTAAGGGTGTGTCTCATTTGGAAAATTAAACTTAAAAGTGACAGTTCGAAAATTGAAAAAAAAACCCAGATTAATCCACCTAGCGGTGATGGTGCCTTTCTCGTTTTTTTTTTCGAGTGAGTAATTTCTACGCACTTTTGGCATGAAAAAAAAAATTTTTGGGCATATCTACCGAGCCCATAATCCGATCTGGCCAATTTTCAATAGGAAACAATGGGACATGTTTTTGCGTCGAATGCAACTTGTTGCGAGCAAATCGGTTAGGGGTAAGTGCCTGAAAAATGGGCTAGACTTTTCCACTCGTTGTTGCCTAAAAATAAAATATTTTGGGCATATCTACCGAGCCCATAGTCCGATCTGGCCAATTTTCAATAGGAAACAATGGGACAGGATTCTGCGTCGAATGCAACTTGTTGCGAGCAAATCAGTTCGGGCTAAGTGCCTGAAAAGTTGGCTAGACTTTTTGCGCACATACACACACATACACACACACACAGACATTACCTCGATTCGACGAGCTGAGTCGATCGGTATATAACACTATGGGTCTCCGAGCCTCCTATAAAAAGTTTGTTTTTGGAGCGAACATATAGCCTTTACGTATACTTTGTATACGAGAAAGGCAAAACACCCGGCGGTCATAAGAATAACTGGTGCTACCCAGCAATGAATCGCCTACTTTGAGCGTGCTTACAGCGGCACACTAGGAGTTAACTTTCTGAAATCAGTATGGCGAAAGGCATCTAAGGTTCGATTTTTCAAAATTAAGCACCTTCATCGAAAAAATATTTGGTAGGCGTAGTAGCAGACACCTTCCTACATAACCGGTACCAAATAGATTTTCGTGAAAAGTTCCTGCTGTTGAAAAAACCTGCGTTAGATGTCTTTCGCCATACAAACTTCAGGTGGTCAGGTGGATGTGGCAGCGGCGAGTAGAAAATCAGCCACTGCCAATAATTCATTGCAATGAATTATTGTCAGTGGCTGATTTTCTACCCGCCGCTTCCACATCCAGGTGCTATCGTATATGCGCAAATAGCCAGCATGAGTTAACCGCCAGAAATTTGTATGGCGAAAGACATCTAACGCGGGTTTTCACATCTAACATCTTGACATCTAACGCGGGTTAGGAACTTTTCATGAAAAACTATTTGGTACCGGTTATGTAGAGGAAGGTGTCCGCTACTACGCCTACCAAATATTTTTTCGATGAAGGTGCTTGATTTTAAGAAATCGAGTCTTAGATGCCTTTCGCCATACTGATTTCAGAAAGTTAACTCCTAGTGTGCCGCTGTAAGCACGCTCAAAGTAGGCGATTCATTGGACATTGATGAAACATGATTCGATAAATATCTGTCAAAAGTAACCTTGCTCTGCGAGCAGGATTATTCGATAATTATTCAAATGTTACTTTTAAGTTTAATTTCAGTTTAATTCTCCATATGAGACAGAACTTAAGCTTCTATACTTGACACTAGATTAAGAGTTTTCAGTAAGTCGATAATCATTAGTAAAATACTAGAGTTAGGTTAGAAATAACGCACCGAATACAAATGAATCACAGAAGTCCAAAAATTCACATGACCTTATAACGTATGCTTCCTGTAATCGCATGTTTGTCCCATCTTTGCCGGGTTTCCTATTCGCATGGGACAGGTATGCGATTACAGGCAGTATATGTGTCACACAACTTATAAATGCAGAGCAATGATGTAAACTTGGGGGCCCTCCTTAGCCGTGCGGTAAGATGCGCGGCTACAAAGCAAGACCATGCTGAGGGTGGCTTGGGTGGCTGGGTTTGATTCCCGATGCCGGTCTAGGCAATTTTCGGTTTGGAAATTGCCTCGTCGTCCTTCGGCATAAAAGTATCATCGTATTAGCCTCATGATCAATGAATGCGAAAATGGTTACTTGGATTAGAAACCTCTCAGTTAATAACTGTGGTAGTGCTTAATGAGCTGCGAGGCGGCAATGGCCTAGTGTGGGATGTAATGCCAATGAAGACGAAGAAGAAGAAGAAGAAAATGTAAACTGATACATTCAATACTCTAGAAGGCATCACAGCTGGCGAAAAGCTATATTTTTCCAACCATTAACCTATGTCCATGAGGGTGGTTCAATTCTTCCATTCGTCGAAATGTTATAGTGCACTATATGTTTCATCCTCCCAGTTCCGTTCCTACCATAAAACCGCAGCACTTTACTTCTACATGATTGCATTTGAAACTTTCTCCCTTTAAGCACGGCCGTTTAGATAAAAAAAAAGTTCATGCCAACATAAGCAATGTGAAAATGCATGCCACCCACCCACCACAGGACACGAACAATGGCGCAACTGATGATGTGAGATACTTAATATTATCTGTCTCCTCGTATTCTTCTTCCCGAAGGACGCTCGAGTGGCCTTCTTTGCAAATGTGAATAGCAGATATAAATATTTTCTACACACATAGAGCCATAGGATATGAGGTGCATCACCTGCGAGAACTGATACAGCTCTTCGGAAGAACTATCCATTCTTCCGCAGTGGGCGATGCTCCGGGAAATGCCATGCTTTTGCCACCCTGTTCGGTGGCGATAATATTAAAGCTGGGCACAATGGGGCGAAATATATCCATTTTAGCGTCTAATATGGCTCATTTACATATTCGCATACATCCGAGAATACTAACGCAAAATAAGCACAATGTAAACAGGCACCATCAGTTGTTGATAAGTGTTTACATTATGCTAATTTTGCGCTAGTATTTTCAGATAGTGCTTTCTTCGATAGAACTAGCGAATATTAAAACGGGTCGATATTCATATTTATATTCTACACGTGAAATATGTGTTAAAATTGATTACCACTTGCTTTTTCTTTGACTTATGTAAGATTTTTTTAAGCATGTTTCAAAGATGTTGGTGGTAGAGTGAAGTTTCAAACTACGACCGGAAAATGTCGCGTGAAAACACAATTTGACATAAAGTTACTCAATATCATGTGATATAACTCGTAGACATCATCAAGCCATACTTAAAAGTGTCCCGTTCCAGTGTGAAGCAGCGGTGGTGGCGGAATCATACGTGTATACATGTTGGTTGACAGCGCATAGTCGTTGTCATCGAGCCACTGCAACTAAACCATAACCAGGTCAACAAGTGCGTCATCGTTTTGTGGGTGGGATCTGCTCCGTGAGATGCATTGCGATCATATTGGGGGGTGTGCACAACGTCCAAAGGAAGAGCGTGACATTGAAAGTTTTCTTTGGAAATGGTGGGATACCGAGTCATCCCGTCCATACTCGGCGTTATCTGGAATGGATGGTCGAGAATAATGTTTCCGAAAGATTTGCACACAGCTATATCAACTTTTCATTGTGTGAGCGCATATTTAAAACGTACATACATAGATATAGCACTCTTTAGTGCATTCTTTTATACCGGAAGCTAAATCGTTATCGAGGGGGAGGACAACATTTACGCGAACAATTGAAGCGCCAAGCATGCTATCAAATTAGTGACGTCATTCCGGCCCGGGAAAACCGGGGAAATCTCAAAGAGAGAAAAACTTGTCGCTCCTACTCTCGATCCGTTAATACTCGCTCACTATCCTGAGTACGAGTGCTTTCCGTAAAGCGAGAAGCATCAGCTTTGCCGCCCATCCACCGTGACACATTCGTCAAACGCAAAAGCTGCCCGACATGACGAGTGTGTGTAGACTGCTTGGTTCTGCAGGGAAAATCTAATTTTTCCACGTGATTGGAACGTTGATTACACGACGCTAACGAGTCTTTGTCTTCGTACGTTCGAAAGATAAGGAAGAAGCGACTTTCGGCGATTGAATAGCAGGCACCTTTTCCCTCTCGTTGGACCTTTTGATGGCCCTCATATATACGATCATAAAGTAACGGCACGTCCTTCCTCACAATTTCCAATTCATCTAGAGGCAATAAAATTTGATTTTATTGAATCGTTACACTATTCGCAAGGCTGGCACATCATCGCTCGTTTCCTTCTTAAAATGTTTTTGTTCTGATTGGTTTCAGTAAATTAAGTTGGAATTGGTTTTAGTGTTTTTGTATACCTACTTTGCAATAGATTTGGCTGTTTAGAAATCGTCAAAGGTTATTAAATCCCATTACAACGCCCTATATACTACCTCAGTTAAAACTAAAAAAAGCAAGCGCCAAGTTCAGATTTGATTTGAAATATCCAAGTGGCTAACAGAAAAGGAAGCTGCGTTAGGAAAAAAGCCAAAATTCCGACGAATATTTGGCGAAACCATGGATGTTATCGATCATTTAGTAGTATGTCAATAACACATTCTAGAGGCTAGATTTCAAAATATGTAGTATGGTGAACTTCTAATGCATAGGTTTATCCTCATCTCTGCGTAACAGTTTGATGTTTTAAGTTTACTAATAAAGGAGCTACAGAGCTAGTAGCAGTAGCTCATACTGAATGATTGGAATTTTCTTATCATTTAGTATAAATTACTGCAACTAGCGCTAAACTCCTTGGAGTGGGATTTAAACAACTATCTGTTAGGTGGAGTTATACATAAAAACTTCGCACTAGAAGTCCACCATACAACACATTTTGGAATTTAGATTCTGGAATGAGTTATTGACAAACTACGACAAACTACTAAATGATCGAACGTTGTTACTAAATGATAAATAACATTGCCGCGAAACTATGAAAAATCTGTGATTTTTTCGTTAGAATGATTCTGAAGCCGAAAGGATTGATTGATCTGATTGGGGAGATCCGGACGTAGTGTTCTATTAGAAAACTATTGGATCAAACGAGGATCAAGAACAGTGGTGACGAAACGCTTTTCGAAAAGTATTCAATCCATCAAGAGCGTGTTGATAAATCTGGTGATAGGAAAAGGCTTAAAGCAATCTTTTACCGTAAACTACGTAATGGGCAACTAGTTTTTCATGTTTGGCTATGTTTCTCTGCGGCGAAAGGTAAATTATACTGCTTTCTCTGCACGCTAATGAATGTTGTTTTCTAGTCAATTATCTGCGGGAAAGAATTTAGTAAATAGAAACTTGCGCATAAAAAAATAATTCTCCACGAAACATCAAAAATCCATCTGGAGGCCATTGTTAATTTTCTGTGCAATCAATTCAACTTCGAAACGCCGATCCGGGTTTCCTACTACAGGTTTTTCTATATATTTTCTTCATTAGGGTTGATCAACGATAAAGCTTGCACTCACTCGAGCTTGCATTCACCAACTCGTACTTTTTTTGTGTTAGCAAATGGCTCTCAAGCTACTCCGAGCAACTCGAAGTTTCCTCCTCATTAAACTTCCACTATCTAATTTCAAATGATTATCACACAGAGTTTCGACATATTTTGAATAAACGTTTGATTTCTTGTATTTCTAGTATTTCTAGTTTTATAACTGGCGGAGACGTGTAAGAGACATAATAAACAGACAATTCGCGTTGATCACAATTGAGGAGATGAGTTGTCCTAATTTTTTCATCGATGTATAAGCTCATTCGACCATAATTTGTTGATTTTCAGTATTTAATCCGTCTCTTATCCATAATTGAACATCATTTTGGTTCATGGGCGTAGCCTGAATTTCGATCAGGAGGGAGGGGTCAGGTTTGGTCCAATATTTTAGGTCTTCTGAATCCCAGTTTTACAAAAAAAACACATGAATATTAGTGCTTGGTACTTTTTCCTTATAAGTTCCAAACACTTTGAAACCAAATCCACAACCAACAGT
The DNA here is from genome assembly GCF_024139115.2 of Armigeres subalbatus. Taxonomy (NCBI): domain Eukaryota; kingdom Metazoa; phylum Arthropoda; class Insecta; order Diptera; family Culicidae; genus Armigeres; species Armigeres subalbatus. The sequence continues at coordinate 74,429,173 of NC_085140.1, forward strand.
AAAGACTGGATCACAATAGCGCATTGCGCGTCAGCGATTTGAACTAAAACGCAACTTAGAAGATTGAGAGTTCGACTGCTAATGTTTGAGAATTTTTGTGGTTTTTGGCTTTTCAGTCTGTTTCTAAAAAACCCACAGACTTAAAAGCCAAAAACCACAAAAATACTAAAACGCAACGCCAATAAACGTGACGCATTCACGCCGGGATTCTCTAGGAATGCCTCCAGCAACTTCTTCTGCAATGTCTTCGGGAATTCCACCATCAATTCGCCGGGAATTGATCCGAAAATTCCACCATTATTTATTCCAAGAAATCTCTTCGAAATTCTTGTGTAAGTTCCATAAAATTTTCCGTGAAAGTTTCAAATAATTTCATGTGAAAATTTCAAAGAAAAAAATATATTATACCGAAAATGAACTTCAAGATTTCCACTGGGACATCCTCCAGGAGTTACTCCAAAAATTCCTCCGGGGATTATTCCAGGAGTTCCACCGGCAGTTCCTCCAAGAATTCCTCCAGGATTTCCTCCGAGAATTATTCCGGTAGTTCTATCGGCAGATACTATGGGGGTTCCTCTGAAAATTCTTCCGGCAATTCATTCAGGCTTTATGCCCAGGGAAGTTGAGACATTTTTCTATCCGAAAATTGCCTAGACCGGCACCGGGAATAGAACAAGGCACCCTCCATCCTCCAAGGAAATCATTCAGGCTTTTTTCAGGAAACCATTTAGACTTTCTTCAGAAATTTAGCTGGAAATTCCTCCCGAATTTCTTCCGATATTTTCTCTGGGAGTTCCTCCGAGAGGTCCTCTAGGAATTCTTCTAGGAGTTTCTCCTGAAATTCTCGCGGAGGTTCTTACGGGAGCTCCTCCGGCAGTTCCTACGGGAATTCCTCTGGGCAGTTTCTATGAGCATTTCTCCAGGAGTTTCACCGGCAGTTCCTCCGGGTGTTCCTCTGAGAAGGAACTCCCGGAACAATTTCTGGAGAAACTCCTCGAAGAATTTCTGAAGGAATTCCCGGTCAAATTATCGGAGGAATTTTCAGAGGAACTGCCGGTGGAGCATCTGGATGAATTTCTTGAAGAACTACAGGAAGAATTTCTGGACGAAATCCCGGAGGAACTCGCGTAAAAACTCCTGGATGAACTTCATTGCAGGAGGAACTCCTGGAAGAATTCTTAAAGGACCTCCCGAAGGAACTCCCAGAGAAACTCTCCGAGGAACTTCTGGAGGAGTTTGTAGATAAATTCCCAAAGAAAGCCAAAATGAATTCCTAAAAGAAAGCCTGAATGAATTCCCCGAAGAACTACTGGTGGAACGCCCGAAGAAATTTTCGGAGGAACAGCCGGTGGAATACCCGGAGTTGAATTTCTAGAGGAAATCCCGAAATCCCATTTCCTTTGAAATTCCTGCCAAATATTCTCTAGGAATTCCCTGTGAAGTTCCTGGAGAGATTCCCAGAGGAACTCCCACAAGCACTTCCGGAGGAATTCTCACAAGGAAGTCCTGAAAGACTTCTTGGAGAAGTTCATGAGGAATTTCTGGAGAAATATCTGATGGGATTCCCGGAAAAACACCAGGAGGAATTAATGCAGAAATTCCCAGATGAAATCTTGAAAGTATTCCCAGATGAATTGCTGTTCTTTGTTTGTTCTGAAGAAATTCCTGGAAGAACTCTTGGAAGATATCCTCTCAAATGAATTTCCGAATGAAACTCTGGAGTAAATTCCGAGTGAAGTCCGGAAAGAATTCTAAGACAATTCCGCGGAAAAATTCCGGAGAAATTCCTGGAGAAGTACCTGAAGGAATTCCCGGGAAAATACCTGGAATAATTTCCGGGGAAATACTTGGACGAATTCCTGGAGAAGTTCGTAAGAAATAAAAGAAAGAAATTTCTGAAGGCATTCTTGGAGGATATTCTGAAGCAATTGCGCAAAGAATTCCAGAATGAAATCCTAGAGGATTTTGATATGGAATTTATGGAGGTATTCCCGGAAAAATTCCTGGATGTTATCCCGAAGGAATTAAAGCAAGAGTTCCTGGAGGAATACCCGGAGAAGTTTCTAGAAGAAGGAATTTCTTATAGATTTACAAGTGAAATTATGGAGCGAAATCGAAGGATTTCCGTCATAAATTTCTGAAGAAACTTCTAGTGGAGTTTTGAGAGAAAATTCCGTATGTATTCTTGAAGGAACTCTAGAATGCATTCCTGAAAAAAATGCCGGAGATTTTTCTAGAAGAATAGCCGAAGAAATGTCTAGAAGTAAAACTTGGAGAGAAGAAAAGAAATCTTCAAGGAATTTCCTCATGAATTTCCTAAAAAAGTTAGTGGCGGGTTTCTAGATAAGGAGAAATTACAATTGGGTTGTTTAGCAGAGAAAAATATAAGGTTTTATATAGTTTAGCATAATCTTCAACATATGTTTATTTTGTTTGTAAACCTTTTATTTACATTTTTGTATAGCAAACAATAAGCCATTTTGAGCGAATGAACGATAGAATTACACTAACATTTATAGAATGACAGTTGGCCCATGCAGCATAAGAACAAATTTTTAGTCCCATATAAATTTAAAATGCAAATTAGAAATAGTTCCCGACTATCAAAAATTCTGTAAAATTTGGGGTTAGGCTCAGTTTTTTATGCAGATTCAGTATATGTAAAAACATATATACCTCTAAACAACCCTATTACACGAGAAGAATTTTCGAACGATATTCAGAGGAATTTGTGGATAACTTTCCGGAGGAATTCAGAAGTTCCCAGGGGAGCTTCTAGGAGGATTTCAAGGAGAATTCTTGAGCGTTTGTTTCGAGTTGTTTTGAACTTTCATATATTACGGATCCTGGATATCGTTATAAGTTTTTTTTGGGTATCTTTTGAATTCCAACTACCTATTTCTGAATATTATTGGATCGTTAAGTGCACATGTTTAAGGGAATTCATTTCAGTACCCTTTCAATCCACCACTTAGGGGGGAGACGATGCCCCACCTGGCCCCTCTGGCTACGCCCTTGTTTTGGTTATGTTGTGGAAAAATAGTTAACTTTTCTAATTATAAACATCCACATGTATCTCATCATTATTATGCTATCAGTTGGGGGTGGATTCGACACCTGCCATCGAATCACGAAATACCTCTGATTTATTAGACTCATCATTAGCATAATTTATTTCAAGTATTGGAATACAAGGCGCCGAGGAATATAACTTAATCATCGACTCGTTATATATTATATTATCATTGGGCGTGACAGTAGGTCTAGGGGGTTATATTGCCCAAGTAACACGGTTTGTTGTATGAGTGTAAAAAACACATCTTTCAAACATATAGTTTGTTGGGTTTTGGTATAAAAAACTGTTTCCATTACTCTCACACGACCCAAAAAGCGCAAAAATTATCGATATTTTCAACATCTTTCAGTCGCAACCTTGTTTGCACATTCACAAAACTAAACTTAAGTTCTAGTGACAATATTTGACGTGAATCAACAATATTGCATGCAAGTTGTAAGCAAACTTGTTAGAAAGAGCATCATTTCAACGTGAATAAGCGTAGACAAGAATTGATCGTGAATCAAGCACACAACAAGTTGTAAGCAAACTTGTTAGAAAGGAGTACTCATTTGCATGAAAGGCGTAAATTTCCGCATCACAAGTTTTACAGCGCGTTTACTTTTAATTATAAGTTTTTTCGGTTTTTCTGACATGGTTAGGTTCAAATTGTCAACTACAAAGTATGCCAAACCTGGGTGGTGCGGCGGATAGAATCTAGTGTTGTTCTTTAGTGATCGATTTTCACCCCTGTAAACATGTAGCTTGTCACCTACGGTACTAGTCATTTTCATTCCGTGTCATAACTGCACCATACACAGTTAAAAATTCTGAAAATTACACGCTATGGAAATATTTGAACGCATATTTTTGTGTTCAATATCTTTTCAAATTTACATCCAACTTTTCTTGTACGCAATATTGAATATATAAGGTCCATAGTAACGACGACCTCGTAATTTTATTAAAGTAATTGGAAGAAAATGAGTTGAATCGAACGAACCGGAGCCACGCGTTTTGTTACATCAGTATGCTGCTGTAACATTTTTTTATATCTATGTAATACGCAGTTCTAATTTAAAATGCCGTTATAAACAACTTTTGGGGTCATGCAGTGAAATTTAAATGTAGGTCAATATTTTCAGTAGTTAGTAAATTTGTTACTAACATTCTTAAACTCTTTATATTTTTCACCCGACACACTAAAGAAACTAAATAAAACATGATATGTGGTGATAATTTTAAATATACACAAATTTTGCTCAACCATCGTTTATGAGTGACCCCTAAACATGATTTTCATACACAAATATCAAAATGAATATTGTTAAACATTTTCAGTTATGTTGTAATATCCAGGGCTGACAATAGTCATAGGGGCCCTCCTTAGCCGTGCGGTAAGACGCGCGGCACCTGGCAGCAAGACCATGCTGAGGGTGGCTGGGTTCAGATTCCCGGTGCCGGTCTGGGCAGGCAATTTCGGATTGAAATTGTCTCGGATTCTTCCTGGGTACATAAAGTATCATCGTGCTAGCCTCATGATATGTACGAATGCAAAAATGGTAACTCTGGCTTAGGAAACCTCGCAGTTAATAACTGTGGAAGTGCTTAATGAACACTAAGCTGCGAGGCGGCTCTGTCCCAGTGGGATGTAATGCCAATGAAGAAGAAGACAATAGTCATTCTCGTCGTATAAAGAAAGCCAAAAAAATATAGTCTTCGTCATAACTTTGCACGACGCGGCACCTACTCGGTTTCTTCGCGCCGAGATAGTCGCGCAGACAAAAATTATGACGATTTATGTTGATTTTTAGATTAGTGACCCTGAAAAGAACCGAATAATTTCCAATAATGTGCTTTTCGAATCAATAACAGCAACAAAACCATAAGGCATAATCAATAGAGGGTGCAATATAGGAATTTATGATGTACTTGGTGACGGCTCCGATTTCCTCAGATAGCGTGCTTGACCAGCTTGTTTGACAGCAGGAGGCAGACGCAGGTCTGAATCTTGCTCTGGCCTTCGCTTAGCTTGTGTTGTAGTTCGTAGAAGGAAGGCTTTTGCTGCGATGCGCTCGAAGATGTCGTAAATTCCCTCTATGGTTAGAAAATTATTCTTGAAGCTTTTTTGGTGGAATATCTTCCACTTTGTCATAAGATGAGTTAATACTAATCCCCATTAGAATTTCCACTACCACCCTTAATTGTATCTTGGCCAGATACGTATTCACGGACCCTCATAATGGAAGCCGTCTTCCGGTAGTATCGTACTTGACTAAACTTTGAAGAAAATAGTCATAGCTTTTTATACTTTATTTATACTATCCCATTGATCCTATTAATTCTAGGTACTTATCTGAGTTACATTTACTACGCACAGATAGAAAAATCCAACTGAAATTTACGCTAAAGATGATGCTGTAAGTAGAACTTCATTGACAAACTTAATTCCACGCGTGATTTGGCCTAAATATGAACCATGTTGACGTAGAATCGTCATTAATGACCTTACAAATAAGCAAACTTGTTAGAAAGAGGTCCATTTCCGCATAGAAATAGTGTAAATTTCCGTATCTCAAGTTTTTACGCTTGCTTTGTTTACATTTTCTATTATTTTATTTCTGTGCAGTGTTTACTTCTACTTCTTGTTATGCTATAATACTTGAGGTATAAACTTGAAGAGCCAGGAGCTACCATTTCCCTTGATACATTCTTTCTCAACTGCGTTCGTACCTGTCGGTATAATTCCAAGCTCTCACTGGCCTCAAGAGTTTCACACGGAGAAAGAGACATTTCTTAAAATTTTAATGTTTGATGTCGTAATTGAATTCAATTTTCACAATATACATGTTCAAAGCTGCACTGAGACCTAAACTCATAATTTAATCCCTTATCAGTTTCCCTATAACAGCCTTACTTACTTTTGTCTGCAATATGTTCTTTGAACCTGCCATCTAACTGCAAATCTTTTTTGTTTGACCGCCATATGCATTTATCCACACCATGAACAATTAATTTGATAAAGAAATTAAGCGTGAAAGTCTCTCTCATCATTTCGGACAGCAGGAACGATCTGCGCGATCAATAAAGATATTGTATGTTCTCGCATTGCATATCCGGTAATCAAATTAATCAGTTCAGTGCAAAATCTCCACATGTTTCAGACAGCCAGAACGATCAGCACTGATCGAGACGAATTATTGTGGTTCTGCATTGCATGACAAATATCGATAATCAGTTGAATGCGTGATCTCTCATGTTTCGGACAACCAAAACAATCAACATAGTCAGACGAAATTATTGTGTTCTGCATTGCGTCGGCCGGTAATAAAATTAATCCAGTTCAAGTGCGCGTGATCTCTCTTGTTTTAGAAGCAGAGCTTGGTAGTCGCCATGGCATATCTGCTTCTGCCTCTATACGCAGGAGGTCGTGGGTTCGAAATCCCAGGTCCGTTCCATTTTCCTACTTTCTTGTATCTTTCTCTTTGTTCGGTGAGTCCAGTTAGTGTCCATTTCCAGTTCCTGGCAGTCAACTGGAACTGGAGAGAATGAACTACCATGCGTTTCCATTACTTATTCCTATACCTTCAACCGGGTATTCTAACATCAATAATCTACTAGAATTGGAAATGAACTAGAGAACTCGTTCCTTTTTCTTTATCCAGTTAGAAATTCCATCAGCTTACCTTCTCCTATCTATATCCACGACTGGCAGCTCGTTAACTAAGACGGACCTCTGCCCATCTCCAGCCTAACCCAGAAGGTTCAACAAATTCCGCTTGAACTTGTGGGGCCTCAAAGTAGCAGGGTGGGTGGCATATTCTGACTTGCTGATGGAGCAGTGATTGCCTCCATCATTTGCTCCCCTTCCCTACATTGACTTGCATTCACTGGACCGTGGCAGGCGCCAGTATAATTTCAACAAATGAGATCCCACATTACTTTATACACATTGAAGATGTGTGTGCTAGACCCAAGCAAACATCTGGTAGTTTCTAATGCTGAAACAACTTGATCTGATCATAATGGAAATAGCAACTGACTTGCAGTCAATCAAACTCAAGCTCAAGCTCAAAGGCTCCAAGCCATGAACAATTAATTTAATAAACCTGGCCTGTTCATTTAACATTTCTACTATGTCCTTCCGTGGAATGATTTAATAGAGTATTCAGTTTGATTACTTCTGCTGGAGATATTTAAGTCGATGTTGACCAGGGCCTCTCAATCAATGGCATCAACTGGTAGGTGATGTGTCGATCGCAAGACCAGAGAAATACCCTCTTTAACGGTTCGTCGATCGATGTCGAGAATGTTGTCAGTTCGTCATTTCCATGGAAGTTCACTTTCTGCTTCTTTACTTTGATGATTTTACGTTTATATTTATTCTTTTCTTGTATCCATTTAATCCCCTGCTGTTTCCAAGGTATTGCGTTTGTGTAGCAGCTTCGTTTTCCTTCCTTCTACGCTCAGGGGAATCGTCTGCGTCATCTGGATCGTGTGATGAAAAGCTGCCATTTTATGCTGATACGAATGATTTGATAATATGTGGGATGACTCTCATGGTGGTGAGCTAAATAACAGATTTGAAGTCTAATGTTTGCATTTTGTTCCCTTGAATATAGTAGAATCCAAGAAAATAATTTACTATTAACACTACTCCTCGTGGAGTAGTTTTGATGTCCCTTTTGCACGTTGTTTATCAACTTCCAAGAATCCTGAGTGAGATCTTTTCTGGTTGATAATGCACCAAAATATCGTCTGCGTATCTCCTACCATTTCTCCGGGTGGTGCTCATGTTCCTCTAGGTTAATCTCCAAATTCCTCCTGAATAAAATTCGCACTTTAACAATTGTTGAATTCCATAAATGCTACCCTACGTTTTATTTACAAAAGCTCTGTCTGGAATATTAAGTAGTTCTGCATTCATGCATAATCTTGCAAACTTGAGGGCATCTTTACTTTTCCTCGCCATGCTGTATCAATCCCGTTGTTCTAATGTAGAAAATCCTCAAAAGGTTCGAAACATCCTCTACTGGAACCTTTTTCTTAGACAGCTTCAGGAACACATACACTTACGTCAGAATGATACCTATGATGTCTCTTTCCTCTCCGATGTTTCTAAAATTTCAATATCCTCTTGGTGAACTCCTGGTGTTTAGCTGATCTAGTTACGTATTGCTTGGTACATTACTGACGCGATAATGATGTTACCTCGAGAAAAGGCGTATTGCAACTGCAATATGGGTTATTACGACTTCGTAACCAGCTCAAGTCCCGTAGTCTGCAAACGAAGACAAAATTCGCGCTGTATACTACTTAACTATTCCGTTGCTTTATACGGCCGGGAAACATGGACGTTAAGAGGCCAATCGAGAGCTTTGAACGTATTAGGTGCTGGTGGACAATACTTGGCCGTAAACAGGAGAACGATATCGGCGTCGCATGAATCACGAGTTGTACCAGCTGGATATTGTTAAGCTTATACAACACGGCAGACTACGGTGGGCTGAACACGTTGTTTATATGCCGGAAGAACGTCAAGCGAAGATAATATTTAGTTAAAAAACCAGAAGAAGCCATACAGGGTTGTTACGACTACGCGTATTTCGCGGATTTGGCGCGGATTTACGTAACGATTTTAGCGTTTCGTGCGGATTTGGCGCGGATTTGGCTATAGGTGAAAATTTAATAAATCTAAGAGATCTTATTAGGAAATGCTGTTGAGAACAAAACTTACGTTTTA